>NC_139947.1:7809960-7849960 GCF_963454915.1 Gymnoscopelus microlampas | reverse complement strand
CTCCACTACATGAAATGATCAGAAAATGTAGGTACAGACATTTACAGCAGAAGAACCTTGAACTTCCAGAGCTGTTGACACGATTGGGCCAAGTTGTTAAAGAAAACAATGTCCGCTGTGGTGTCTGTAAAGATGCCATGAGTAGTTTCACTAGTGCTGTGAGCTCGGATCCAGCGAGAGCTGCTGGTAAGTGAAGGATAGCATTATTATGATTATGTGATTGGTACATAATGAATATAAATGATTCTATAACATAATAGTATACATTTTTCAATACATATCTGTTTTTTGGCATCTGGCATGGCTAACCTCCAGTTAACCTCCATAAGTTAACCTTTAGGAGTTTGGTCCACTTTTAGTTTGATCTTAAATCTTGCTTCCTATTGAGAGTGGAAACCAACACTTTCTCATCCCAACTCATCAAACACGTGCCATGATACGATTGGGTCATTGCGTCACTTTCGGATCTCCTAGTGGCGATTCATGAGTTTCCCTGTGGAGTTGTAATCCACCGAATCAACATTAATTGGCATCTATAAATGATAACTGTTATGTCTCTAATCTGTATATACATTGATTAGCTGAATGAAATGTATTCAATGAGTTTGTTGAAAATGATGAAGATAATTTTGTTAAACTCTTGTTTCTTTTAGCTTTTGGACTCAGGATTGTGCTACTTGGGAAACAAGAAGACAAAAAGACTACACTTTGTAACTTAATTACAGGAAACGTAATCACAGGGAAACGCAGTTTTCTCTTCCCACGCTTCCAAAACAAGCGCTGCGAGGTGGAAGAAGGGGAGTGGCAGGGAAAGTCTGTCAGAGTAGTGAAAACCCCAGACCTCTTCAGTCAGTCTGTTGGATTGGTTAGGGAGGAAATGGAGAGGTGTGCATCTCTTTGTTCACCTGGACCCAATGTGATCCTGATGTTATTGAAGCCTTCTGAATTCACTCAGGAAGACAGACACACATTGAACTTCATCCTGCAATTGTTTCAACCAGATGCCTGTAACCACTCAATGATCATCACCACAACACAAAAGGGACATGACATCTGCAGGTATTACCTCTCCGTAAAACAGACCATTGAAGACTTTGGAGGAAAACATTACAGGATGACTGAAGATGACCGTTCATCACTGATGGAGAAGATTGAGAACATTGTGAGTGACAACAGAGGAAGACACCTCACCCTATACGATAAAGGTAGACCCACCATGAGACCAAAGTCCAACCCTCCTCTGAACCTGGTGCTTTGTGGCACAAGTGGAGATGAGAAGATTTTTGCAAGCAAAGCAATTCTGGGTCAGACCCAGTACAACCCAGGGTCTAGTTCTTCTACAGAGTGTCTAAAGAGACAGGCAGAGGTGTGTGGGCATTGGGTGACCCTGGTGGACCTGCCTGCCTTTTATGAAACACCTAAAGAGGCAGTGATTCACAACGCTTTCAGATCTGTCTCTCTCTGTGATCCTGAGGGGGTCAATGCCTTCCTGCTGGTCGTTCCTGTGAATCCCCTCACTGATGAAGATAAGGGAGAGTTACAGCGCATCCAGGATGTATTCAGCCCTCAAGTAAATGACTTCACCATGGTTCTGTTGGCTGCCCAATCAGATCTAACCGCTCCAGCCGTTGCCAACTTTGTAGGTAAAAACACAGACATCCAGCAGTTGTGTCAGAGCTGTGGAGGCCGATACATTGTCTTCAACATGAAGGACAGCAAACAAGTTCCTGAGGTGTTGGATGCTGTAATAAAGATGAGACCGCTGGAGGGGAAACCACTCTGCTTCACAAGAGAAATGTTTATCAAGGCCCAGATTGAAAAGGTCATACAACTGAGAGAACACAACGCCAGGCAACATGCTGAACTTCAGGAGTTGAAAGGTATTCCTGGTGATGATGACAGTCAGAGCAGTGATTGCCTCAGGATAGTGCTGATTGGGAAGACTGGTGGTGGGAAGAGCTCTTCAGGAAACACGATTCTGGGTCTGCCGGGGATATTTAAATCCAAATCCAGCAAATCTTCTGTCACAAAGCTTTGCCAGAAAGAACAGGGAGAGGTAGACGGTCGTCCTGTTGTTGTAGTTGATACACCCGGTTTGTTTGATACAAGTCTGTCCCATGAAGCTGTTCAACAGGAGATGGTAAAATGCGTCAATCTACTGGCCCCGGGGCCTCATGTGTTCCTGTTGGTGTTACAAATCGGCCGGCTCACATCAGAGGAGAAAGAGACATTGAAGATGATCCAGACTGCCTTTGGAAAGAATTCCAAAAAGTTCACCATCATTCTTTTCACAAGAGGAGATTCATTGGAAATTGACAATCAGTCCATTGAGGACTACATCAAAGAGGGTTGTGATGATTCATTAAATAAGCTGATTGCTGAGTGCGAAGGAAGATATCACGTCTTCGACAACCGTGATGAAAACAACCGTAAACAAGTCAGTGATCTGCTGATGAAGGTTGAGAGGATAATGAAGGAGAATGGTAAGGGGTGCTACACCACAGAGATGTTCCAGGAGGCAGAAGCGGCCATTCAAAAACAAATGGAGAAGATTCTAAAAGAGAAGGAAGATGAGATGAAGCGAGACAGGGAGGCCCTGACAAGAAAATACGAGGAAGAAATCCAAGCAATGACAAGAAAGATGGAAGAGCAGAAAGATGAAATTAAAAACGAGAGAGAGAAAAGAGAGAAACAACTGAAAGAAAAGGAGGATTATATTAAGAAAGTGCATGAGGAAAGAGAGAAAGAACAGGAACAAAGAAAAGAGGAGGAAACAAAAAGACAGAAGGAGGATGAAATTAAACAAAGGGAGTGGAAAGAAAAATATGAGGCCTTGGAGAAAGAGAGAAAAATGGCATCAGAAGAAAAGGAGAGAATGTTGGAGAATGAGAGAGAAGAAATGAAAAAACAACATGGGGCCTGGGAGAACAAAAGAAAAGAATGGTGGAATAAAAGAAGCCAGGGCGATGAAGAGAGAAGAGAAGACGAACAGAAGAAAATAACAAGGCTTCTGGAAGAACTTAATCAGGAAAGAGAAAAACATGAGAGCAAAAGAAGAGAAGAGGATGAAAACAGACGAGAAGAAGAAGAAGAGGAACGACAGATAATTGAGAAAGAATATCATGAAAAACTGAAGACCATGGAGAAGAAATACAATCATGATGCCAGAAAACAAGCTGAAGAATTCAATGAATTCACAGAAAAATACGTCAAGGACAAAGAAGATCTCCAAGCTGAAATAGATGAGCTGAAACTGAAACAAGCTTCAGAAATGGAAGAGAGCAAAGAACAATTTGATATCAGGGAAAAACTTCTAATCCATGAAGTGACTGGATTGAAGAACGAACTAGAAAAAAAGATGGAAGAACTGGACGAAATGGAGAAGCTAAAGAGAAAGTTTCGGAAAAAGTATGGAAGAGTAGATTGCAAACCCAGCTGAGAGCATTATCATGATGTAAGTATTTAAACAGCTGTTTGGAGTCAATCACATGATTAGAATTTAACCACTTAAACCCCATATGTTGTTGAGCGAAGTCCCTCAGGAACTAATACTAGTGTATTTTCTGGCTTCGCTCTTACTGTATCTTCGCTGAAAATAGACGATCTACAAGCGACGCGTTGTAAGCTTGTAGATCTGCTATTTTCTGCAAAGGTTTCCCCCAGAATACGGATACTGGGGTTTAAGTGGTTAAGTGCACATTACACTGCACTGCTGTTTTGCTGTCTGTATTTGAATGTGGGTTGTGGTAGATGTGATGTCCACCACTAAATAGGCCTATTAACAAACTATTAACAAATTGTGTATCTCAGATTACAAACAAAGCCAGATAAATGATTTTTGAGGCACGGACACAAGCTTGATCTGATTGATATTAAATGTCCTTTGATATTATAGTTTTCAACACAGAGAATGAATGTATAATTGGTTCAAGACATATTCAACAGATTCAAGAGGTTTTTATTTGTCACTCACTGATACAGGTACAAGCAGCCAAATGTTGGTGTGACATGTTCCACAAGACTGCTAAAAACAATACAATATACACAAAATAATAATGATAATACTGGATGTAATAAAAAAAACTGAAGAAATAACATTCAAAAATTTTAATTGGCAATAGTATAGGTAAAAGTAAAAAAAACACTTTTAGCAGCAATGGGAAATATGCAGACTATATAGGATGTGAATTATATTAGTATGTGGTTATTATTTAGAATGTGCAGTGCATTACAGTGTACACATAGGTACTGTACACTTATACTGTATAAAGGGGCCTTGTTGCAAGTAACAGTGTGAGCCAAACCTACAAGGGAATATTTTCAGATTGAATGCCATTTGTTTTGTTTTGATGATTGTTGTTTTTGTGTATGTTTTGTCTCTTTCAGCTTTGAGACGCCTCACACGGTTGCCATTCATTCCACATCGTCACAGACAGTCCGTTACTGGGGTGTTGTTTGTCCTTCATAATCCTCTTTGCCCTGCTCAAGCACCTGCTGTTGTAGGCGTCCTGCATATGACAGCATCCTGCATACATAACTAGTAAAGCTTTGTATTGAACCTGTATAATTACTAGTAATAACTAGTAAAACTTTGTATTGATTGTTAAAACTATCTGGTTATTAACTAGTAAAGCTTTGTATTGATCCTGTAAAACTATCTGGTTATTAACTAGCAAAGCTTTGTATTGATCCTGTAAAACTATCTGGTTATTAACTAGCAAAGCTTTGTATTGATTCTGTAAAACTATCTGGTTATTAACTAGTAAAGCTTTGTACTGATCCTGTAGTGAGTGTTACTTCTTTCCTGCAGCACAAGCAGTTCAGGGGTTTTCAACGTTTTTCAGCCCAAGGACCCCTTAGCTGAGAGAGAGGTGAAGCAGGGACCCCCACTACATATTGGATTCATGTTAATGTGTGTTTTCAGAGATTTAATCACTTAAACCCTCAATACTTTGTAAAATTGACCTTTGGCTCTGTACTTGGTCTGCTCTTCTTTCCCTCTACACCAAACCGCTTTGCCGAAAATAGACGATCTACAAGCTCACAACGTGTCTCAGACGCGTTGTGAGCTTGTAGATCTGCTATTTTCGGCGAATGTTCCCCCCAGAATAGGGATGCGAGGGTTCAAGTGGTTAATGTTAAAAAATACAAATAAGTTCATATCACACAAAGATTTGGCGCCCCCCCTGCAGTATCTCTGAGGACCCCCTAGGGGTCCCGGACCCCCTGTGGAAGACCCCTGAGTTAAACTACTTAATGTCATATTTTGTCCTATAGTGGTGACAACATGTCACACTACTACAGTACTTAATGTCATGTTATGTCCTATAGTGATGACAACATGTCACACCACTTTTCAATGTGTTCACTGTTCAAAGATGTGTCTCCATACAGCCTGTCTCTCTGGTTGCACTGTAATGAACTAATGATGTAATAACGGTCCTTTATTATATGCCTGCCTGCCCCCCATTACCCTGAACCATTTCATACACGTTCACAACCCCAAAGCCTCATCAGAATGATCCAGACAGACAAAAAGATGGAGCGCCAAAGGGCATGCCTCCTGGTGGGGATGTGCGCTCTACAGAGCACCCCTTTCTAGTTGACATACTGCAATGGTTCCCAAACTGGGGGTGGGGGGGGTCCCCAAATGATTTTGGGGGGGTCCTCAGATGATTAGCTTAATGTGCAACATTGTTTTCTCACTCAACAACAAACCAACATACAGTATAAGTGTATACAGGGTATCTGCAAGACTTTTAAGACCTTTTTAATACCTCTAAAATGAAGAAGAAGAAAAAAATAACATGATAATAATAAGACCATTACTACGTCAAGTAACCAACAAATTACACTATAAAATGGTTAAACATTTCAAATGGCCAGCCTCTCCAAAAGGAGGGCCAAACGATTAGCAAGGTACTGCTCAATATCAGCTATTATAGGAAGCCGCTCAATTTGGAGGAGGCGTTGTTTCCTTTACCCATGATTGTTGTCTGCTGTGTTTGACAAGTATGCCAACATTATTGTATGTAATGTTTCTTATCCACAGCATAGTATATCAGCTCTAGCCTGCTTTCGTGCTTTTGCATTATAGGCCAAATTAAGAGGCAGAATGTGACATTGTCAGAGATGATGTGTGCCACTGCATCAGCCCAGAAAGCATGTATGGTGTTGGATGCATGCACTAGTGTGGTTAAAATGACTGGGCACAGATCATGGCAGGACAACTTTGCACACACATTCCTGGGAAGTCAAGGAAGAACCTCCATCCCAAATCTTTAAAATTGACCTGTTATAGCACAAATGTTGCTACTGCTCTTTGTCCAAACCTCGCAAATCCTTCTACATTATCTCTATAGTCATGTGATCAAGATGTATCTGTCAGATGTTTCATATTACGTTCTGACTCTGTCACCGTAAAGTTACCAAATTGGCCTCACGGTGGCGCTATAACAGGTCGCAACAGTATTTTGCGGAAAATCGTCATCAACAGCTGCCAAAAAAAAATCAATAATTTGTCAACAGTGTGTGAATGGGTTCCGCTGGCTGCACGCCCGGTGCAGCATTGTCAACGATGTAGGCTATCATGTAGCCTAATCATAAATGGAATCACTCAGGGGCTATAAAAAGTTTTAATAAAAACATGAAGACAAAGAAAAAACAAGAAATGTCAAATTCGCTCTCATCCTCCACCTGTTGTAACGCCACATGAGCCTGACGTTACGGCGATTAATCCAAACTATTAACGTTACCTTCATGTGGGCCAGGAAGGGAGCCAGTTGAACAGGTAGGCTACAGTACTGTTACTGTCACTGCCTGCAAGAATGTGATGTTAGTAAATTGAAGTTAACTATAGCCGCTTAGCCTGCTTATATCATGCCCTGCAAATAGTGGTGAGTAGTAGAACATTTTAATTAGTGTGGTTGCCCTAACAGGGCAACCAGACTATAGTACTCTATACACTTTATTTATTAGTGTGGTTGCCCTACCAGACTATAGTACTCTATACACCATCTTTATAGATAAACTTTATTTCAAACCACTATTTCTCCCACAGATGTGATGTCCACCACTAAATAGGCCTATTAACAAACTATTAACAAATTGTGTATCTCAGATTACAAACAAAGCCAGATAAATGATTTTTGAGGCACGGACACAAGCTTGATCTGATTGATATTAAATGTCCTTTGATATTATAGTTTTCAACACAGAGAATGAATGTATAATTGGTTCAAGACATATTCAACAGATTCAAGAGGTTTTTATTTGTCACTCACTGATACAGGTACAAGCAGCCAAATGTTGGTGTGACATGTTCCACAAGACTGCTAAAAACAATACAATATACACAAAATAATAATGATAATACTGGATGTAATAAAAAAAACTGAAGAAATAACATTCAAAAATTTTAATTGGCAATAGTATAGGTAAAAGTAAAAAAAACACTTTTAGCAGCAATGGGAAATATGCAGACTATATAGGATGTGAATTATATTAGTATGTGGTTATTATTTAGAATGTGCAGTGCATTACAGTGTACACATAGGTACTGTACACTTATACTGTATAAAGGGGCCTTGTTGCAAGTAACAGTGTGAGCCAAACCTACAAGGGAATATTTTCAGATTGAATGCCATTTGTTTTGTTTTGATGATTGTTGTTTTTGTGTATGTTTTGTCTCTTTCAGCTTTGAGACGCCTCACACGGTTGCCATTCATTCCACATCGTCACAGACAGTCCGTTACTGGGGTGTTGTTTGTCCTTCATAATCCTCTTTGCCCTGCTCAAGCACCTGCTGTTGTAGGCGTCCTGCATATGACAGCATCCTGCATACATAACTAGTAAAGCTTTGTATTGAACCTGTATAATTACTAGTAATAACTAGTAAAACTTTGTATTGATTGTTAAAACTATCTGGTTATTAACTAGTAAAGCTTTGTATTGATCCTGTAAAACTATCTGGTTATTAACTAGCAAAGCTTTGTATTGATCCTGTAAAACTATCTGGTTATTAACTAGCAAAGCTTTGTATTGATTCTGTAAAACTATCTGGTTATTAACTAGTAAAGCTTTGTACTGATCCTGTAGTGAGTGTTACTTCTTTCCTGCAGCACAAGCAGTTCAGGGGTTTTCAACGTTTTTCAGCCCAAGGACCCCTTAGCTGAGAGAGAGGTGAAGCAGGGACCCCCACTACATATTGGATTCATGTTAATGTGTGTTTTCAGAGATTTAATCACTTAAACCCTCAATACTTTGTAAAATTGACCTTTGGCTCTGTACTTGGTCTGCTCTTCTTTCCCTCTACACCAAACCGCTTTGCCGAAAATAGACGATCTACAAGCTCACAACGTGTCTCAGACGCGTTGTGAGCTTGTAGATCTGCTATTTTCGGCGAATGTTCCCCCCAGAATAGGGATGCGAGGGTTCAAGTGGTTAATGTTAAAAAATACAAATAAGTTCATATCACACAAAGATTTGGCGCCCCCCCTGCAGTATCTCTGAGGACCCCCTAGGGGTCCCGGACCCCCTGTGGAAGACCCCTGAGTTAAACTACTTAATGTCATATTTTGTCCTATAGTGGTGACAACATGTCACACTACTACAGTACTTAATGTCATGTTATGTCCTATAGTGATGACAACATGTCACACCACTTTTCAATGTGTTCACTGTTCAAAGATGTGTCTCCATACAGCCTGTCTCTCTGGTTGCACTGTAATGAACTAATGATGTAATAACGGTCCTTTATTATATGCCTGCCTGCCCCCCATTACCCTGAACCATTTCATACACGTTCACAACCCCAAAGCCTCATCAGAATGATCCAGACAGACAAAAAGATGGAGCGCCAAAGGGCATGCCTCCTGGTGGGGATGTGCGCTCTACAGAGCACCCCTTTCTAGTTGACATACTGCAATGGTTCCCAAACTGGGGGTGGGGGGGGTCCCCAAATGATTTTGGGGGGGTCCTCAGATGATTAGCTTAATGTGCAACATTGTTTTCTCACTCAACAACAAACCAACATACAGTATAAGTGTATACAGGGTATCTGCAAGACTTTTAAGACCTTTTTAATACCTCTAAAATGAAGAAGAAGAAAAAAATAACATGATAATAATAAGACCATTACTACGTCAAGTAACCAACAAATTACACTATAAAATGGTTAAACATTTCAAATGGCCAGCCTCTCCAAAAGGAGGGCCAAACGATTAGCAAGGTACTGCTCAATATCAGCTATTATAGGAAGCCGCTCAATTTGGAGGAGGCGTTGTTTCCTTTACCCATGATTGTTGTCTGCTGTGTTTGACAAGTATGCCAACATTATTGTATGTAATGTTTCTTATCCACAGCATAGTATATCAGCTCTAGCCTGCTTTCGTGCTTTTGCATTATAGGCCAAATTAAGAGGCAGAATGTGACATTGTCAGAGATGATGTGTGCCACTGCATCAGCCCAGAAAGCATGTATGGTGTTGGATGCATGCACTAGTGTGGTTAAAATGACTGGGCACAGATCATGGCAGGACAACTTTGCACACACATTCCTGGGAAGTCAAGGAAGAACCTCCATCCCAAATCTTTAAAATTGACCTGTTATAGCACAAATGTTGCTACTGCTCTTTGTCCAAACCTCGCAAATCCTTCTACATTATCTCTATAGTCATGTGATCAAGATGTATCTGTCAGATGTTTCATATTACGTTCTGACTCTGTCACCGTAAAGTTACCAAATTGGCCTCACGGTGGCGCTATAACAGGTCGCAACAGTATTTTGCGGAAAATCGTCATCAACAGCTGCCAAAAAAAAATCAATAATTTGTCAACAGTGTGTGAATGGGTTCCGCTGGCTGCACGCCCGGTGCAGCATTGTCAACGATGTAGGCTATCATGTAGCCTAATCATAAATGGAATCACTCAGGGGCTATAAAAAGTTTTAATAATAACATGAAGACAAAGAAAAAACAAGAAATGTCAAATTCGCTCTCATCCTCCACCTGTTGTAACGCCACATGAGCCTGACGTTACGGCGATTAATCCAAACTATTAACGTTACCTTCATGTGGGCCAGGAAGGGAGCCAGTTGAACAGGTAGGCTACAGTACTGTTACTGTCACTGCCTGCAAGAATGTGATGTTAGTAAATTGAAGTTAACTATAGCCGCTTAGCCTGCTTATATCATGCCCTGCAAATAGTGGTGAGTAGTAGAACATTTTAATTAGTGTGGTTGCCCTAACAGGGCAACCAGACTATAGTACTCTATACACTTTATTTATTAGTGTGGTTGCCCTACCAGACTATAGTACTCTATACACCATCTTTATAGATAAACTTTATTTCAAACCGCTATTTCTCCCACAGTTTTTATCCCCCAATGTTGTGCCATATGTCAAAATGACCGTCTAAATCGGGAATCGTGTGCTTGTATTTTGCTAAGAGATTGGTTAAATAGTTTAATTGATATTGATTTATTAGTGCATTAAATGTCCCCATCCACTTTAATGTAAAAGTGAAAAAACTGAAATTCAAGTATTTTTTTCTCAGAAACACTAAGAGCTAGAGTTATGAGATTTGGAGGGATAATTCATAATTAAGTCCCAAATTATTTAAAAAAATATCACACCATTCGGCCTCATGGTGGCGCTATAACAGCCCCCTTTACATTTTGGCCCGTAACTCTTGAACCGTAGGTCCTAAAATCAAAATTTCTTTTCACCTGGATTCCTTGGGTCACGACGCATCTCCCCATATAGGCCACGCCCATTTGCGTCAGGATAGATTTTTTGATATTGATTTATTAGTGCATTAAATTTCCCCATCCACTTTAATGGGAATTGCAAAAACTCGCATTCAAGTATTTTTTTCTCGGAAACCGTAAAGGCTACAGTTACAAAACTTGGAGGGGAGGTTAATAGTTTTTTGAAAATTATTAAGAAAATAATCACACCAGTCGGCCACATGGTGGCGCTATAACAGCCCCCTTTACCTTTTGGCCTATAACTCTTGAACCGTAGGTCGTAAAATCAAAATTTCTTTTCCCCTGGATTCCTTGGGTCACGACGCATCTTCCCATATAGGCCACGCCCATTTGCGTCAGGATAGATTTTCCGCCATTTTGAATTTTCTTCAAAACACACTTTTTGCTCCTTTTCCTTCAATTTTTTTCCACATCTCACACAAATCGGTACACGTGATCTATGGACCCATGCGATAAACCTATCCAAGTGGAATTTTGATAGTCCGTACCGTCCGTCCGTAAATGGCTTCCAAAGTTAGCGGGAGGGGCCCGTTTGACCAAAAATTCCATAAATCACGAACGAAACGTCCGGTCAATCCCACATTTGAATCACATGTCGAGGGTGGTATACTAAACCAATCCCCAAAAGCATTTCTACTTTGATCCATAGGGGGCGCCACGAATGCTTGAAATGTAACCGTTTGATGCAAAAACATGATTTTTGGGGGATCGATCCTCTCAAAATGAAACGCAGGTGATCTCAGGAGTGACGTGACGATGTAATTGGCGCAGTCTCCGACGGTATTCCTCCCGGCGTATTACTGGAGTCCCGACCGCGTCGGCGCAACCACACTTTGCAATTGCCAATTGCGACGCGTCTAGTTTAATTTGTACTTGAATTGTTGGGCTGCTGTGTCAATTCTTCTTGACATTTTAGTTCATTATTTGAAGTGGGTCCGTGGTGCTGTGCTGATCTCTTAACTCTGAAATGCTTTGAATCAGTGGTCTAAGAGCAGAGCAGTGGCTTTTTACTTATCTCGTCATCAGGTGGTTTCTCTGTAAATTCACACCTTTCTTCTGACTGGAAACAAACATGCGTCACTTCATGTGCTTCTGAAATGGGAAACTCCACACAAACCACAGTAAATAATGCAGCTTCCAACTAAAAAGGGTCGCGCCACAGAGGGCAGATCTCCGCCAGGCCTAATCAGGGCTGTGTAATGTTGCTTATCCACAGCATAGTATATCAGCTCTAGCCTGCTTTTGTGATTTAGGCCCAAAGTAAGAGGCAGAATGTGACATTGGCAGGGGTGATGTGTGCCAAACGCATGTATGGTGTTGGACACAAGCACTAGTGTGGTTAAAATGACTGGGTAGGGGCGCAGTGGTAAGGTCCCTGCCCACCACCAGGGAGGTTGTGGGTTTGAAAAAAACACAATTGTCCCGTGTTCGGGGGAGGGAAGCCAGGCGAGGAGGGTGATATTGGTCATTGCATGTACTCCTATGGGCTGAGAAAGAACTAAAAAAAACTAAAGACCTCTCAAAACAAACTAATCAGACTACTACTAGACCTCACACCTAGGACTCACCTAACCCCTGCTCATTATGCTAGGGTGGGATGGCTCAGGGTAGAGGACCGCAACTTGCAAGATACTCAAGGGACCACAGAGCGCATGTACTGTACCTGTCTGACCACTTGAAAAGGGTGAGTAACTCCCATGGGCACATCCAACACCAGATCAGCCTCCTGTCTGCAATCTGCAACTGGACCTAGTCTTCTAGCTTACCAAAATAAATTGCCCTCCACTGTTTTTCTGTAAATATGCTTTTATTGCTCCTAGTATTGATGTTTCACAATGATGATTGTATGTGTCTTGATGAATTGAATACACAGGACCACAATGGAACAAGCCATCAGGGCTTTGAGAACCACTGAATTATATGATCAGCCAAGTACACACAAAACAAGATAACACAAGACAAGACAATATAATATTATATATTATATAAATATAATATAAGACATACACACAGGATGAATTCATCTCAGTACAGCATGTTGCTCTGTTGTAGTAAACAACCTTCACACAACAAACCATACCTAGAAATGAAACGCATATTACTGTATACTGTATTTACAAATCAGTGTTGTCAGGCAGAGACCTTGTATCTCCATATTTCAACATATTTTTTTCATCTGTCGCATAAAACAAGTGAACATAGCTGATCTACAAGCTCACATGTTGCATCGTTGTGGGCTTGTAGGGCTGCTATTTTTGCAATAAAAAATATATTTTGAAAGTGAAAGTTTAAATCTGTCTGTTGGTCTTGTAAATATTTAACCAATGCCGACCACTTCAGTTTGTAGATAGGCTATTTTCTCTACTTTTGTGCAAAACACTTGATCTTTCATATAATGAAAACAGACGATCTACAAGTTGTCTAATGTCTATTATAAAAACAGTAACTTACATTATTTAATTTGAACTAAAAACAACAAACTTTACAAAATATAGGCTACAAATTGGTGTCTCGTCCCATAGACACACCCCTGGCAGGCTGGCCCGCTCCTCCAAGCACATGACCACATGTAGTGAAGGGGTCATCACATGTTTAATGTAGATATATATATTTTATTAAGATAGATGAAAAAAAAGGTTAATATAATACTAATGATACTACTACTGCTATTAATAATAACTTTTAATTTATTCAAAGTATAATAAGAAATGCATCATGGAAGTAGTAACACTGTAAAACTAGAAAAAGTGCTCCTCGGAGCACAGGTCTCCGCCAGGTCAGGTAGGTTATTGTGGCCTCCTGTTGGCGCTATAATAGGCCAATGTGAAAAGGGTAGCATTTTTTCCTCAACATAGTGTGAATGTGTGTGCAAAGTTTGACCACAATCGGACGTTGCGTTCATGATTTGCGCCATTTTGTTCAAAACGGGCCACTCCTGCAAACTTTAGATGTGAATTTTAGCCAATCGGGATGGAATATGAAATTCAGATCCGTATTGATCACATGACTATAGAGATCATGTGTGCCGATTTGTGTGAAATTTGGATAAAATCAGTAGGAGTAATATAAAGAAATATGTTTTACATGAGTCGGCCACCTGGTGGCGCTATAAAAGGCAGATGTGAAAAATGCAGGGCAAAGGGTTTTCCTTGACCTCTAGGGAGTGCGCATACAAAGTTTTACACAGATTGGTGCAGTCATAGGTGAAAACACGAATGGGGCTGTTATAGCGCCAACATGAGGCTAATTAGAAAAATCTCAAGTGATATTTCTTCCTCGGCATAGTGGGAATGTGCGTGCAAAGTTTCACGGAAATGACATGCTGTGTTCATAATTTGAGGCATTTTGTTCAAAACGGAGCAGTCCTGCAAACTTTGGAAGCCATTTTTAGCCAATCAAGATGGAATATGAAAAATCTGAAAGACCTGTTTCGTTTAATGACTATAGAGATACTGTGTACCGATTTGCGTGATGTTTGGACAAAATATGTAGGAGTACTGTGAAAAAATGTGTTTTGCAAAAAGCGTCCTCCTGGTGGCGCTATATCAGGGCCATGTGAAAAAATTGGGGCAGAGGTTCTGAATTGGCATCCTGGGAGTGTGTGTGCACAGTTTCGCTGCGATCAAGCCAACGGTGCGGGAGATTAGCTGTCCACAGACGGACGGACGGACAGACGGACGGACGGACGGACGGACGGACGGACAGGGGGTAAAACGTACTCTCTCGCCATGCCTTTCGGCCTGGCGGAGACAATAATCTCAAGAAACACCAGCGTCTCCACACTGGCGAAAAACCTTTCGTCTGTAAGCATTGTGGCAAGAGGTTCAATGAGTCAAATAATCTCAAGACACACCGGCGTATCCACACTGGAGAAAAACCTTACATCTGTAAGCATTGTGGCAAGAGGTTCAATGATCCACGTTCTCTGAAAAGACATCAGCGTATCCATAGTGGAGACACAAGAGTTTCAGTGAGTTAGGCCACCTGAACAGTCTCCAGCATATTCACACAGAGGGAAAAACACGTCCACTGTAAACGGTGTGAGAATCAAACTACTGTACTAGTACTAGGGAGGGTGGTTATACAAGCAACACATTATGGATATTAAAACTACTTGAGAGAAAACATGAAGATCATCATTTAAAGATCGTGTAAATAATGTGAATTAATAATGAATTGAGGTAATGAATTGAGGGCACCACTGCAGAGGCTTAGGTTCACTTCCCGGCTGCAGGAGTTGTGTACATTTTCAACATAATCCAATAAACCTTACCAAATGCAAACCGCAAACCTTTTAGTAAGTCCAGTTTTGATGTCAATATTGTCTAACGATGTGCAAATGAGTATTGCTTTCTATTCAATAACAGCTGTGCTAGTCAAGGTTTTGAGTTAACTTAACAGATCGAGAGATCAGCAGGTTCACACAAAAGTTTGCCAGTTTTTTTATCGTGAATCACAACAGAGTCAAATACAATACCATAGTACCTATGTGTACCCCTATTTAAAAAAAAACACTGCTCTACAGTAAGAGCCTACAGTTGTCATATAATGCTAAATGAATGCAATATTTTCTGTCATATTTCTCAGCTTATAGCAAATGGAATGATGATTGTGTTACATTTATATCATTTTTTGTTTAAACCAGTGTTTTTTTCCCCTTAAAGCCATCTGACTGAATAAGCTGAGACCCCCCACATGTTGTGTGTGCGCAGTGTGGGAACCACTGTTTAAAAGTCTTTTGTTCCAGCTTAGCAAATGAAAAAGCATGTTTTTTCAAATAAATCATTTACAGATGGATGAAACAATCTGCTGTCAGTATCATTGTTTTATTGGTTATTGAGGTTAAATGCAGAATAAAGCTACACATACTGTATGTTCATTATTGTGCGGGACTGAAATTAGACAGATATTATATGTGATGTATTTCAGTTACAATGTCAAATGAATATGAAAAATCTAAATATTGAACCGAGTGTTGTTTTAAAGTGAAATCCACCTTTAACATTCTGACATCAATCCTGACCTTCACATTTCTGCACACATTTGTGTGTGTGTGTGTGTGTGTGTGTGTGTGTGTGTGTGTGTGTGTGTGTGTGTGTGTGTGTGGGGGGGGGGGGGGGGGGGGGGGGGGGGTGGGTGGGCGGGCGGGCGGGCGGGCGGGCGTGTGTGTGTTCAGAAAGGAAACCAGAGGGCCAGAGGCTGGGTATACGTATGAACATTCAGATGAACACTCGCAACGCAAGTCGTTATATGAGATTGTAGATCTGCTATTTTCAAAATATTTGTCTGTTGAACGGAGTCAGGCAAAATGGGGGGTCCCCAGTTCAAAAATGATTACTCTGGGGGTTTTCACGGCCAGAAAAGGTTGAGAACCAGTAGACTAGTACAACACTTCTGTCCCAACAGGGGAAGCCACCATCACTTAATGTGCCGTATGCAGTGATTCTAAAAAAATGTCAAGGACCCCCAAATTGATATGTATTTGTCCATGGACCCCCATCTGAAAATGTTTTCTGCCAGGGACCCCCAAGAAGAGAAGATTTGTGTTAGAAAAAAACGTCCAACTTTTATTTTAGTATTTATTTTATATTTTCTTTTTAAATAGCACATGTACAAGCTTGTAGATCTGCTTTTTTTGAATAGCCAACGTATAGGCCTAAATGAATAAAGTGGTTAGAAGGATTCTGACGCTACATTAAATACTTTAACATTTTGTTTGACTCCGTTCCACAGATAAATATTGTGAATCTAGCTCGTAGATCGTCTATTTATCAACTTTTGCCTCTTTCTTATATTATTTGACAATTTAAAGTTTTTATAGTATAATTTGTTGATTACTTTTGATGCAGTAATGGTCTTTTTCTTTTCTTTGTTTAAAACATATATATTAATTATTAAATACTGTAGGTCTTAAAAGTCCTTATATTGTCACTTCACTGTCATCTGGGGACCCCCCAAAATATTGTGGGGACCCCCTGGGGGTCCCGACCCACACGTTGAGAACCACTGCTGTAGATCACTACAGCATCAGGTAGGCTTAATTTATATAATTAAAAAAATTAAACAATAAAGGAGGCACAAAACAGCACAAATGACAGATTCACTTCATATAAGAAACAAGCAAATGAAATGTCCTCATTCATTCCACTGGGAATGAGAGTGATTTATACTTTATATTACTCTACCACTAGAGGGCGGTATGGCCACAGGTTCATCATGCCAATCAAGCTCTGCTTACAGCAGGTGTTGCTGCTGACAGAGGAGATCAGTTTTTGAATGTGCTTCCTGTTGGGCTGTATTTGTTTTCATATGTTTGTATTGTACTGAAATCATATCATATTAGAAGCGAGTGACGGACAATACATACAGGTACTGGACTGGACATCGTTTTTTTTAAAACTGCTTTGTTTTGAATCAACACGACCTTGTTTCAATGGGAATCAGTGGAGCAGTGGTGGAAAGTAACTCATTACATTTACTCAAGTACATTTTGAGGTATTTTTTACTGCGTGTGTGTGCTGTGCCTGTGTGTGCGCGCACGCGCGTGTGTTCAGATAAAACGGTCAGGCATTCCACATGCAGGTAGGAGTGTTTTACTGTGGAGTCACTAAGCTTCGTGTCAGGACTCACTTTGGTCCGTATGAAGGAGTGAAGACTGGCAAAGACCAAGCTGTAACTCTGTGTGTGTGTGTGTGTGTGTGTGTGTGTGTGTGTGTGTGTGTGTGTGTGCATGCATGTGGATATTTATGGAATACCGAAGCTGCCATATCTAAAATTAAATACATAAAGTCCTCCATAGATATATTGTGGCCTAACCTAATAGTGGCTCTAGTGACACAGCTATACCAGTAGGGATAGACACATGTTTTATGTCAGTATATATACTTCAACATAAATAATGTGTTTCTTTTCTTTAGATCCGGAGGGAGAGATACCGTTATGACTATATACATCGATGCTAAGGACGAGACTCAGTCCAACTGGATGAGGTGGGGACATTCTTCCATATTGTCTCCTTATTTATGCATTGCATATCAATAATATTGAATACTATATAACATTATATAGATAGAGTGTGTACACATCTAGATTATCGATTACAAATATATACGGTATATTAGAGCTTGTAAGATTCCTCTTGTAGCCAACCGAGCTCTGGAGCGGCGAACGGACTGGGTGTTCTCTACCGCTCCTTCTTGGCTACGATGTTGGCTGCTCGGAGGCAAGGTTTCTGGACGGGCTTCCATCTGGGTCTCCTCGATGAAGACGTCCTCCTCACCCTCCTCTGATTACGAATCGTCCTCCTGCTCACCAATTCGGAACATGATCCGTACCAGAAGAAGGGTGAGTAGAGCAAAAATCCACGCCTTAAATCGCATCTGCTGGCAGAAGTTACCGCTTTAGGGGTCATCGCTAGTGTTGATCCGAGTTTGACACTGACAGCTGTACAACCGGCACTGACAGCTAAGCACGTAGAATGAACAGAGAACAGAGGCTGCTTAAATGAACCGCCAGAGTTGCACTGTGGGTATGAGGGCGTGAGTGAGTTAGAATCAGAATCAGAATCAGAATCAGGTTTATTGTCACATCACAGGTTTACAAGGTAGCTTGTAGCGAATGAGAATGACAAGAGGTTGAACGTATGACTTAATGGAGTACAACTGTATAAGCTTGTTAGCGAATGGGGGAGGGGGGGGGGGGGTCCGGGGAGTGTGAATGAAGTATATAAACATTCTGCCTTCCGTGTCTACATGAACTATCGTTACACTGAATTAATTGTAAGGAAAACTGGCATTGAATAGCTACAGTACATCTATCATACACACACACACACACAGCAATACAGTATATCCAGTCATGTATCGTGTCTGTCGGGTTAAAACCTCATATGTTCAAAACTGTTACTTTTCTGAATTCTAATTCAAAAATAGCAAAAGTATCAGATATACAAGCTTGCAGATCTGATACTTTTGATTTTGTATATGTGATACTTTTGCTATTTTTGAATAAGAATTCAGAAAAGTAACAGTTTTGAACATATGAGGTCCGGGCCGCGAGACACCTCCCCATAGGCGGCGGGTAATGAAGGCTAGGGTAGGCTAAGCCTTCCCAAATGTTATCCTGGAAATGTTTTGAAATTGAGCAAATTATATATAATAAATGTGCGCAGCATTATTCAATTTTCATCCTGGGGCTCTGTATAAATTGGTCAATATCTAACCCTAACCCTAACCCTAAAACCGAAATAAAGTAACCAAAAAGTAACTTTATCCGCGGTAAACCCGAAAAAAATCGCGCGCGGGACACATGCACGCGCGCTGCGCGGGCGTGCATGTGTCCCGTATCAGCCTTCCCAAATGTCGGGCTCACCCGCCGCCTATGCACCTCCCTGTGGACCCTGGGGAAAAAAGGGGGAAAAAAGAGATACATTTTTGGGGGATTCTTGGAGGGTGTGTGAAAAAGTATTTGAATTGTTGTTCTGTTGTTTTCATGTTTATTTTCATGTATGTTTTCATACTCTGCACCAGATGCGGAAATCCCGGGGGGTACGGGGGAGATTTGTCTCCCCCTAGTTTCAGATTGGACCCCCCCAAGTCATTTAGAATAATACAAATAAATGTTAAAATAAAAAATACTTATATAATAGAACCTGAACCCACTTATGCATCGTAAGTTATTAATAATGATGAATTAACATAACACAGTGTCAAATTAGCTAGATTAGAGGAAAATAAAAAACTCAAAATGTTGGCGCGCGCTCTTTGCACGCGGGGTCCCCCTCTAGCCTCAACCCAGATTTGTGCCGCACCCCAGTTTTATTAAGTTGGTTGGTTGGGAGGGGATCCGATTTGATAAGCTGGGCTCGATTGACCGACTTAAATAAACAGACCTTAGCCTTATTCAAAAAATGATTTGTAGACCCTCAAGATTTGTAGTTGAGTACCCCTGGCCTACAGATATCATACTCTCATTCCCAGTGGGTTGAATGAGGACATTTAATTTGCTTGTTTGTGAAGTGAATCTGTCATTTGTGCTTTGTGTCATCCGTCCTTTATTGTTAACTTTTTAAATTATATAAATTAGGCCTACCTGATGCTGTAGTAATGTACAGTAGGCTATTGTATTGACATACACAGAAAGATTGGACAAATCTTTTATTCACTTAATTTGTTTTACACCATATACAGTTTAAATTCACTTTAAAATGAAATAAACTGACACAGGTTAAATTCAAGCCCAGTTGCACCAGTATTTTTAAACCTATTTTAAAACTGGATTAGCAGTTGTATTTAAACTATTAGAGGAAAGATTTTTTTCACAGGAAAATATGAGACAGGTTAAACCCAATTGAATTGTGTGACTATAATGAGTTTTTCCAGCAGTTTTACAGAAGAATCTGTTCAGTAACAGGTCTCCCTGTCTCTCCAGCTCTTTTGTAAGTAGAAAATGCATTTTCAGGTGGGTTACGCATTGTATCCAATTAGGAGAGAGAACACCACAAAGATTAGATCAGGAAAAATGAATAGAGATTCTTACAATTGTAATACATAGTTTCACTTTGTTTTATTATTTTCAGATAAAAAAGTAAGACATTACAAAATGTAAGTCATTATACATTACATGTTATAATGTTGAACTCTTAAGGTCCGTACACACCGTGAACGTTTATTCTGTGCGATTAATTTGCATTGATTTAAACAGCTGTTTGTGTTTATGAGGAGGCTACATGCACACAGAGCGCGATTAAGCTACGTAATTATTCTTCGAAACGAGGTCGATTTTTCAGCACAAATCCAATTATGAACCTGTATGAAAGGAATGAGCGATTACCGAAATTAAATCTTTATGGGAAATAATCGCGTCCCATTTTCGTTTTGTTTATTCGCGTCGCTCCTGGTGTGTAATGACATTTATTCCTATTTTTCTTTTATGAATTCAGTTCACGTGACTTAAAGGCATAGTATGTAACTTTGCCCTGTATTTACAATGCTTTCTTTTTTTTACCAATCGCTTCCCTCTATACCAGCAGTCAGCCACTGGAGTAGTGTAGTGGTTACCTACAGAAACACTGCCCACTCGCTGTATTTTGACGTTTTCACTGTTTGTTTTGTTAGACGGGGAACAAACAATGAAAACTCCAAAAATACAGCGAGAGGACAATGTGTTCCTGCAGGTAAACACTACACTACTCCAGCGGCTGATGACTGCTGGTATAGAGGGAAATGATTGGTAAAAAAAATGACATATTATTTTATTATATAAACACATGGCAAAGTTACATAATACTATGCCTTTAATATTAACCATTTTCAACATGGTGTCCCTATTTTGGTCATTTAAAATGTTATAGACGTATTGCTACTGACATGTCTGGTGATATCTAAATTCAGTGAATGGGCTAAAACTTGGTGGAAACAGTTTAGAGATTAAAAAAATAACAGCATCACAGAAACAATGCAAAGACTATTACTATTGAAGGGCCATCCTTCATATGAGATCCTTTCAGAATCGTCCTATCAGTATCATCCTTCATATGGGATGCAATCAGGATTGTCCTATCAGGATCATCCTTCATATGGGATGCTATCAGCATCATCTTATCAGGATCATCCTTCATATAGGATGCTGTCAGAATCGTCCTATCAGGATCATCCTTCATATAGGATGCTATCAGAATCGTCCTATCAGGATCATCCTTCATATAGGATGCTATCAGAATCGCCCACATATGGGATGCTATCAGGATCGTCCTACATATGGGATGCTATCAGGATCGTCCTACATATGGGATGCTATCAGGATCGTCCTACATATGGGATGCTATCAGGATCGTCCTACATATGGGATGCTATCAGGATCGTCCTATATTATGGGATATATCTGGGGATATATGTCTGATATGGACACGAAAAACCATTGCAGATGGACCTTAAATGAGGCCATCACCAATTTTCAACCTATCTTCATATAATTGGTCCTCACTAATGCTCATTATAAGATGACACCATTCTGTCTACTTGTTCCGTGTCTCAAGGGTTTTGGACATTCAGAAACCTGCCCACCAGTGTCGGTCATCAGTAAGCAGGTTTGGTCACTAGAAACAAGATTTCATTGGTGGGCAGGTTTCTGAACTGTCCACAACCCACCAATGAGACGCGGAGTAAGTAGACAGAAATGGTGCCATCTTATAATGAGCATTAGTGAGGACCAATTAAAATGAAGATATGGTTGAAAATGGGTGAAGTGCTCCTTTAAGTGGTTTAAAGCTCGCTCTTTGTCAGAACAGGCTTCCTCTCCCGTTTCTTCTTCTTGTCTTCCTTGTGGAAGATCCTTCCATCAGCCTGCTCCACCCACCTCACTTTGATGTCTGCTGGCGCCCCCTGGTGGTCCTTCATTTTCTGCTTCATCTGAGACACAAAGCAGAATGATTCTCATGATTTGATGTAAAGTGTCCTTGGGTTCATGAAAGGCGCTATATAAATTCAAGCAATTATTATTATTATTATTATTATTATGAACAGTGTCTGGTCATCATCATCTGATCGTGTGTTATACATGGTCAGGGTTGGATTACCACTCATGCTCAGGGGCCCAAGAGCTCGGAAGGCCCTCATGTCGATAACAAGGCCCCAAAAGTCTTAGTGAAAACTGAAGGAATGGCCTAAACATTCACTTTGTAGATGTCACAAGATAGAGTAAGTAAATAGATCAGATTGGGTTGCTGTGGTGGAGGGCAACACCTACCATCAGCTCTCAGTACTTACCGCACGACTTGCCGCACCTAAGCCGTGCTACTCACACGTTGAGTTGGCGGTGCCCGGGATCGAACCCATCATAATGCGTGCATGTTTATCCCGCCAGTTTATCTGTAGGACTTTAGAGGGGCATGCATAAAGCAAGTTCAAAACGGCATTGAATCTCTAAAATCCTGGGTTAGTCAGTGGACCTGCCGGGGGTGCATTTTACAAGTCTCTGCCAGGGGCCCATTGTCTCATAATCCACTTAAATGTACATTGTTGTTCATCCACTTTCAACCTGGTGTTCCTCTTTGGGGCGTGTCATCAGTGGTGGAAAAGGTACTATAATGTTTTACTTGAGAAAAAATATAAATTCTGCAATGTAGAAATACTCTGTTACAAGTAAAAGTCCGGAATTCAAAATTTGCTTGAGTAGAAGTACAAAATGATTGGTATCAAAATGTATTTAAAGTACCAAAAGTAGAAAGTACTCATTATGCAGAATTTCCCAAGTTTTCAAATGTATACTAATCTTTTGAAAAAAGTAAATCTACAAGCTCACAATGTTCACATTGTGAGCTTGTAGATCGGCTATTTTCAAATAGACGAAATATATAGGGCTGAAGTGGTTAATGTATGTTTTGTAATGATAATCAAAATCTAGAAAGTAACTAAAGTTTTCAAATAATTGTAGTGGAGTAAAAGTACAATATTTGCCTGAGATGTAGTGGAGTAGAAGTAAAAGTATTGGAAATTGGAAATACTCCAGTAAAGTAAAAGTACCTAAAAATGTTACTTAAGTACAATACTTGAGTAAAAGTACTTAGTTGCTTTCCACCACAGCATGTCATTATAGGCGTAAATTCTAAAGTTATTCAAAAAATTCAAAAAGGTTGTATAGTAGCCTACAAGTTATTTCATAAACAGTATTGTAGGGGTTTGTCTACATTATTGGTTGTGGTCCTGGCATGGACAGTAGACATTGAAGCTTATGCTGCCCATGCAGAATCATCATCTCCTACGGGTGGCGCCACTGAACTGCTCAGGAAAGCAGAATATGTAAAACATTCAACATCAACATGCATAATAATGAGATGCAAAGGAGGCAAAGGTATACAGACAGTACATGAAAACATCATGAAATAAAGGAGCAGGTCACCCACTTGCAACATATCACAGTGGCTCTGTCCCTGACATTCTTTTTTCAGCAAGCAACCCACCTCCATTCCCAACTCCACCAAGTCTCAATGTCTAGAGTTGAGAAGGAAGGAGGTTCATCCCTATTAAAAGATAATCTAATGTTTGATCTTTTATTCAATAATACTTTTCAGCCCTCCTCTGAGACACACAGTGAGTAGACAGAAATGTTTATCTCATAATGAGCATTAGTGAGGACTAATTTTATGAACATAAGGTTGAAAATGGGTGAAGTTCTCCTTTAATTAATACAGTTTGATTCTACCTGCTCCAAAATGGCTTCCTGCACTGCAGGGTCGTTCACATCCAGAGAGGAGTTTATGGTCAGTTTCACTCTCAACACGTGTTTCTCCACTGGTGCTTTGAAAATAAACACCCATTTCATTGATTAGATTCCATATACTATAAGCAATATTCTTCACAGTATAATATATATTTTTCATCTTTTTTTATAGAGGATATGCGCATGCTTAAAGTGAATGGCACATCGAGTGGCAAAGAAACATGCAAAATTAGTTTAACATTGTTTAATGTTGTTTAATGCAATCAGATATGACTTTTCTGTTTGGATGCATGGACTGTCAAGGCCAGAAAGTATTTTTTTGACACTCAGTAGGCATTCCTGCATAACTTCCGGGTTTGATGATGATGTCACACGCATATCCTCTATAATGTTCGTCCTTATTTCTCTGGGCCAAAATTGAAGGATAAAAGAACAAATCGACAGTAACATTCACATGTTGACCTTTGCCCTCATCTCATCCTTTCTTTGTTGTTTTAGTGGATTTATTCTATAGATTACCTTAATAGACTGATACCACACGTTACTGATTCTGAACGTTACAACTGAATATTAAGTATGACACATTATCTACCTTTAGATTTAATTTGACTTATGAATCTAATTGTATTTCTAATGGTGCCAAATCTTTCTGGCTGGGTATTGGGGGTAGTTTAGAATGAACCAGACGGCTCCATATACAGTCCAGTAGAATTCTCATTTTAGAGCCCCCAAAAACCTTGGGCCAGCTCTGAACCGCAGCACTTTATAGCCAAAGTAGCGGTGAGTTATAAGTTATCACTTACCACTGTAGCAGATGAAGGAATGTTTTTTGTCACATTTCCAGTCTCCCCATTTAGGCCGACCGCCAGCACATGCGCCTGGACCACTATCTGGTTCCCCTATCGCCCAGTGCCTGAATGAGGAGCTGCTCCCATCGGACCACTTCCAGGAGTCTCGGAACAGACCGATCCAGTAGTCCCCGTAGAGCAGTATCTTCTGGATCTCCTGGTTCTCAGCCTGGTTCCTCACACTGGCCAGGTCTGTGTGTTTCTCCCTGCACTCCCTCTGAGCCTCTGACCATGTCAGATACTTTGTAGTGATGATATATTTCGGTTCTGAAAATAAACTACAGTGAGTTCCTGTATAGAATGTACACAATATGGCAGTTTGATACAGACCCCTGTTTGATACAAGTGTATCAATTTATATTTTTAGATATATCACTGGGACCCAAGAATGGTCTGGAGCCAGGCTAACCAAAATCTACGCTTACAGTTTGGAGGTACTATTATGGCATACTGGGAGTGGGTGTGCAAAGTTTCACAACGATCGGTCGAGTGTTGCCCAAGATTAGATGCTCACAGACAGACAGACAGACAGACAGACAGGGACGAACGGACAGGGGCGAAAACGTAATCGCCGCCCCAGCAGTGGTGTAAAGTAACTAAGTACATTTACTCAAGCACTGCACTTAAGAACACTTTTGAGGTATTTTTTACTTTACTGGAGTATTTACCAGTTTCAATACTTTAACTTCTACTCCACTACATCTCAGGGGCAAATATTATACTTTTACTCCACTACAATTATTTGAAAACTTTAGTTACCAGTTACTTTGCAGATATAAATGATTATATTATAAAACAAACATGAACCACTTTAGCCCTGTTTCATACATAGGCTATTTGAAAATAGCCGATATTTAAGCTCACAACGCGTCAACGCATTGTGAGTTGTGAGTTGTGTGCTTGTAGATCTGCTATTTCTAAACATTTTAGTACTTTTACTTTTGGTACTTTAAGTATATTTTGATGCCAATACTTTTGTACTTTTACTCAAGTAACATTTTGAACACAGGCCTTTTACTTGTAACAGAGTACTTCTACATACGTGGTATTGATACTTTTACTTAAGTATAAAATGTCAGTACTTTTTCCACCACTGCGCCCCAGCAGTTCCGGCCTGGTGGAGATAATAAACACATCTCACCTGTGTCGTCAAAGCAGATTGCGTTGCGCTGAATTGCACAGTTGCCATCTCTCCATTCACCAGTACCATTAGAAGACATGAAGGCACAAAGTTTCTTTGGGTTGCTTGGTTCACCATGAGCCCATTTGCTGAACTGGTGTTCCTCTGCATCTTTGTAGAAGCGTTCATCTGCCAGTGACCATCTCCAAGTCCAACTGGTGACATCGTTATACAGGCCTATCCAGACTAACTTAAAAGAAATGACACCAAAGTCATTAACCTATGCATGGGCAAACATTCAGTGAAAATAGCAGATCTACAAACTTGCAGATCGGCTTGTAGATCGACTTCACACATGGGCACCGCACTCCCTCTGGTCGTCTTATTAACTTTAATTAAAGTTTTAAACAATTCTTCAAATTGTATTACTGGGGAAGACTGGAAGTGGAACACTGTCCTAGATAAAGAATTTAAAAAAAACAAGAGCTAAAACTTTTTGATATAATATTTCAGGTATATTTTTCACAATAACCATTCCACATAAATGTGTTTTTAACAACTTCTCTAAACACTATTAACACCATTTGTATTCACAAATGTCTGCCCCCATCACTGCTGACTTTTTTTCTTCAGCACTTTAATTTAACTTTTATTTTCTACTTATTTTCATTTGATTATATTTTTGTTATGTTCTTTTTCATCATGTGTTTGCTCTGAGTCTTAATGTTTTATGTAAAGTAATTCAAAGTGCTTTCCACATCACACGGCAAATACATTTGCCTGGCCATGTGATGTGGTAATTTCTTCTTTGAACTGACCCATATGGCCGTGCTTTGCATTCATTATGAGCTTGTAAATGGGCTATGTTTTCTAACTTGAAAAAAGATTAATTAATCAATTCATTGTTAAAATAAATGTTAAATAGCTTAATAGTCCTCTAGTAATCATTGCTATTTAATGTTTGTTCAGTAACAGGGGTCTGCCTGTCTCTGAAGCTCTCTTTAGTAATTAGAAAATACATTTTCAAATTGGGATATCAATTTCATCCAATTAGGAGAGAGTACTCCTACAAGATATTGAGAGGTGGCCCACAATGGAAACACGCTTTGGCTTTTTTGTGTGTAATCCACGTTGGCGTTTTTCTAAATAGTGACATTGTTGTGATTTTTTTTAAACTGCCAATAAATTATTCTATCTAAGAACTGGAGAGATGGCGAGACCCCTGTTACTGAACAAACCCTCTATAGCAGTGGTTTTCAACCGTTTTCGCGTCAAGGACCCCCAAATTGACACATATTAGCCCAGGGACCCCCATTTGAAAATATATGCCAGGGACTCAACCATTTTGATTTCTTGGGGGTCCCAGTCTACACTGTATCATCATCATTAGTGTTCATTTAACTCTGAGAGTGTACAAATGGAACCAAATTGACCCCATTTGGTTCCATTTGTACACTCTCAGAGTTACAGACACATAGGGTCAATTTGGTTCCTAACTATTAATTTGGCTGGGGACCCCCTGGAACCCCCTCAAGGACCACTGGTTGAGAACCCCTGCTCTATAGCAAAGATCATCAGAATATAGAGCTTTACATTTAAGGATACGTTCTCTTTTGGCCATGGTGCAGTATTTATTAGCACTGTCATTTCAGTCATTTCTTTGTATATTTAGATAATATGCTTTGTATATTAAGTTATTTGTCATGCCTGTGAAATGTTTGTTTACAAAGCCTAAAAGGCAAACAAAGTACATTTTACTCAAGTACTGTCCTTTATTTCAGTATTTCTCGGGTGGTTCTGCCTATTAAAAGCTATTAAATGTTAACAGAATCTAAAAGCCAAAATGTTTTATCTTTTTTTCGATGAAACATTTAGTTTGTATCAACTTGATCTCTCCTCTATTGAAATTGAGTTTGAAGTTACAATGGTTTCATATACAGTAGGAAGGAGGCGTGTCGGATAAAGTTTATATCAAATATCTAAATACTGAAACAAACAACTTAAAAACTGTCTGGGGTGCTCACAAAAGAACAAGTAGACGTTAAAAAGACCACCCCCAAAAAAAGGGTATTTTTTCCACCTCAGCATGATTCAAAAGCAGGTGTAAGAAAGGTGTAAATGAGTACAAAATGTAAATATTTACTCCATCCACCATACGGTCCAGTGTGTTGACGTCCTCCAGGGTGGGTACAGTAGCCAGGTCTGTGAACTTGTCCCTGCAGTACTGCTGAGCATCTGTCCAGTTCACTTTGATATTTACAAAATGGTACTGATGAGTGACACATAAGGACAGGCTCCACAGCCCTGTAGGATAGAACACAATACAATACAATATACATGTTATTGTCTTCTACCACTGGACTATCCATTGTTTTCTTAGCAACAATTCTATCTATTACTTTTTCAATTCATCAAAACATTTTTGATATATCAGTGAATCGTAAAGAATTCTAAAATATATATATATGTTTTTATTATCGATTAAATTGATTTGTTTGGTTAGCTGTTGCACCCCTATTGTCTGCACATCTGAAAATGTCCCTTGACTTCAGTGAGGTGAATATAAAAGCAGACAAGGGTAAAAATGTAAAAGCCCACTGACACCAGGACAGCAGAGATATGGTTTGGTTCATATTTATGATAGAGCAGCAGAAATATTATAGCTGTTTGAAACAGCCAAGGAGACAGTCATATTAACATTCATAAACAGATAATTAACAGTCATATTAACAGTCCTATTAACAGTCATATTAACAGTCATAAATAAGACTAGCAGCACTTACCTGCTATGGTCACAACACCCAACAGAGCTTGTGTCTTCATTCTACAGTTGTCCTCTCTACATGTGACTGTATGTAGACAGGGCTTAGTGTTAAGCTTTAATAGCTGTATTTAGACCATTGGAGTGTCCTGAGTTCATTTGGGTGACAATTTTACTACTTTCCTACTTAAGTCATTTGTTTGATAGCCTATATCTTTCATACAAAACATTCAAAGCGCTGCAGGCTCACGAGTCACGGCTGACGGCAAAGGAAATTTCATTAATCGCTTTAACCCTAGCCTTGCTTTTTCTGACATTCTGTCAATACAGCAGATCGGCAAGCATTTTGAAATGCTATTGAGCTTGCAGATCAGCTAGTTTCTGATATTTGGTGTAGAGCAGTGGTTCAAGTGCCCTCTTGAAAATCCCAAAAGCATTCGTAGCCCATTATTAAGTCCGGGAAAGAATCTGTCATTTTAGATGTTAACCACTCTCTTAAACCATTATTATTACCCCCAAAAATTGTATGTATTTGGCCAGAGACCCCCCCCATTTCAAATTATGTTGTTCCTGGGACCCCCAGAAGCAAAGATTTGAGTTAAAAAAAAAACGCTTTAAAATATATACTGTATACTATATTCAAAGATTTGCACAAATGTTCACGATAAATTGATAAATAGCCAAAAAGTATGAAATAATGGCGGTTACACAAGATGCTTTCCCGGTTTGAATGGGTTAGAGAGAAAATAAAAAACTAGAAACATATAGATAAAAAAGGAGGCAAACAAGAGAAAACATTTGCATTAAAAAAAGAAAACAAGACAATTATAAATATATCCTAAGAATGTAATGCAAAGCATGTCATCAATTCGTAGAAAAGCACCTCAGAGCACATATCTCCGCCAGGCTGGGCTGCCAAGCCAGGGTTGTGTAAGTCAAAGGTTCTCAAAGTGGGGTCCAGGGACCCTCAGGGGGGTCCCTGAGGGGTTCATAATGGACCATTACAGGTGTGTAACTCTGAGAGTGTACAAACTTTTTTATGACATACAAATGTTTTCATGTTTTTGTAAAGTCATTGGGGGGGGAAATGGCAGTGATGGTGGAAAAAGTACTCAATTGCTTTACTTAAGTAAAAGCATCAATACTGCAATGTAGAAATACTCTGTTACAAGTAAGTCCGGAATTAAACATTTACTTGAGTAAAAGTACAAAGGTATTGGCATCAAAATGTACTTAAAGTACCAAAAGTAAAAGTACTCATTATGCAGAATGTCCCATTTCAAGTTTTCAAATGTATAAACATCTTTTGAAAATAGCAGATCTACAAGCTCACAATGCGTCGCATCGCGAAACATTGTGAGCTTGTAGATCTGCTGTTTTCAAATGGCCGAAATGTATATAGGGCTGAAGTGGTTTATGTATGTTTTGTAATAACAATAAAGATCTACAAAGTAACTTGTAACTAAAGTTTTCAAATACATGTAATGGAGTAAAAGTGCGATATTGGAGTGAAGTAGAAGTAAAAGTACAGACAATTGGAAATACTCCAGTAAAGTTAAAAATACGTCAACATTTTACTTAAGTACAGTACTTGAGTAAATGTACTTAGTTACTTTCCACCACCGGGAAATGGATTAAAAATGGGTGTGGGCGGGGCTTAGCGAGCCGTCTGTAGGGACACTAGTGTTCATTATGCTGCTTTCTTTCTTGTGTTAGTTAGTAGGTTTATTATTGTGCGTTGAGTACTTACTGACTTTTAATCATTTTGAACAGTATTTGTTTGTATGTTTTTTTGTGAACTCCAGGCAGACGGTTGCTATGGCACCAGCTAATCAAATCAAATGAAAACAAAGCGAGTCATGTGGTTCAGATCCACTCCAGAAGACACATCCAGTCTATCAGAGGTTTGTTTATAACCAAATAAGTCTATGTTCTCATTTGGATGAGCTCAGATGATGCGACGCATTGTGAGCTTGTAGATCTGCTCTTTTCAAAAGGCCGGAATGTATATAGGGCTGAAGTGGTTAATGTATGTTTTGTATAATTAAAACCTATAAAGTAACTAGTGACTAAAGTTTTCTATTAATTGTAGTGGAGTAAAATATTTTGCCTCTGAGATGTAGTGGAGTAGAAGTAACAATATTGAAAATTGGAATTACTCCAGTAAAGTAAAAAAAAATACCTCAAAACTGTACTTAAGTACTACTTAGTTACTTTACACCTCTGGTTAGATGTATGGTTAGGTGTAGCTGTAGGGTTTAAAGCAGAGAGGTGTCCAGACCTTTATTCCAAATATTTCATATTCCAAAATATGAAAATACCTTAGGGCCGACTGCATCTCCTGTCATACTGTACCTTACTGTACCTTACTGTACCTTACTGTACCAATGTCAGATACAAATGCATCACATTACTAGCCTGATTATCAGCCTGAAGCTGAGTGGGCGGGGTCTATGGTTTGGAACCAGGCTATCACGTTACACTTGTTTTCCCTTCACATACATGCATTGCTATTATATTTAGCCCTAATACATTAAATTGTCTTTTGTTCAAATGGCAGCGTAGCCAAATAAAAAGTACCCATGTGTGAAAAGGTCTGTACAAAAATGAAAATGAAATATAAATTATTGAGAACCTTTCTTTCACATCTTGAAATGGAAAAAAAAAAACATGTAGTCAGAAATCCTTACAAACTGAGAAATGGACTATTTATCCGTGCAGGTTCATTTCAAAACACTCTGAAACTTCTTTGAATGAATTTCACATGACAATAGTGGCAGCTAGGCCATAAATCATATTTTTTAGGAAGGTATTGTTTATAAAAGCTGCCCTTGTGAAAACGTGTAAAAAATGTCTGGTTTAAATAATGAACTTTAGTTAAGAATACATGTAAATAGATGTGTAACCTACTGCACATACACACAGTAGATGGTCTGTCTGTCTGTCTGTCTGTCTGTCTGTCTGTCTGTCTGTCTGTCTGTCTGTGAGCAGCTAATCTCAGGCACCGCTGGATCGGTGTGAAATTCTCACAAATTAATGAACACATCCAATCGGGAGAGAGAACACCACAAAGATCATTTATCGCCTAATTTATTAGTTTCACACACTTCTAATTTCACTTGATGTTTAAGTGTCCATCCATCCATGTGTTTCACAGATCGGGTTATTTACTAAAGTTGACTCCTCAAGTTGACGCATTCATCACATGGGCATATATGATATACACATACTGTATATTGTATGTCATAGCTCAGTGGTTCTCAACCAGTGGTCCGGGGAACACCAGTGGGGGGTACCAGGGGGTCCCCAGTGAGATTAGTTAAAATAGTGTCACATTCATTTTAACCACTTAGCTTTGGCTATTCAAAAATAGCAGATATACAAGCTCAGCTTGTAGATCTGCTATTTCTTGAAAAATCTTGAACATGTGTGCCTTTGATTATATATTTTCTTAAAGACATAATTTTTAACTCAAATCTTTGCTTCTTGGGGATCCTGGCACCAAACATTTTCAGATTGGGGTCCGCAGCCAAATGTATATCAGTTTAGGGGTCCTTGGGGATTTCTTTTCCAAGAATCCACACATTTGCATTGACAAAGCATTGGCAGATTCCGCCTCAGAGGTAAAATAAAAGTGCGGTGGGGCCGTGCCCTTACAAGTAAAAGGAATTAAAAATGTACTTGAGTAAAAGAACAAAAGTACTGGTATCAAAACGTACTTAAAGTACCGGAAGTCGAAAGTAGGCTACTCGTTATGCATAATATCCCGTTTCACAAGTTTTCAAAGTCTTTTGAAAATAGCAGATCTACAAGCTCACAATGTGTCGCATCGCAACGCATTGGAGCTTGTAGATTGGCTATTTTCAAATGGCCGAAATGTATATAGGGCTGAAGTGGTTAATGTATGTTTTATAATAATAATCAAAATCTACAAAGTAACTAAAGTTGTCAAATAATTGTAGTGGAGTAAGGGCACGCTCCCACCAAAACATGGTCGGCTGCTGTTAAACGCAGGTTGTTCGCGGCCACAGTTTTCTGCAGCCAGCGGATTCTAAAAAACGGGAGTGACGCACCTGTCACTCACTTTCAGGACCCTCCCCGTAGCCCGCACCGCCTGCTGCCTTGAGCACCATGTTGCTTCCTGAGTCTTGGGACGCTCTGCCTTCCACTCACCCGATTGGACAGAGGAGGAAAAGCAGCTCCTGCCTCCAGCAGTTTTATGCTTCAAATGGACAAGTCGTGTAGGGCGGATAAACGCAAGGTCTGCGCGACAGGCGGAAAGATCCGCTCTTGCGTGAATCCACGCATTTACATTGACAAAGCATTGGCAGATTCTGCCCCAGAGGTAAAATAAAAGTGCGGTGGGAGCGCGCCCTAAACGTATAATATTTGCCTCTGAGACGTACATTAAGGGCGCGCTCCCACCGCACTTTTATTTTACCTCTGGGGCAGAATCTGCCAATGCTTTGTCAATGCAAATGCGTGGATTCTTGGAAAAAATCCGCAAGACCAGGAATCCACGCATTTGCATTGACAAAGCATGTACAGAAGTACAGAAAATTGGAAATACTCCAGTAAAGTAAAAAAAATACCTCAAAATTGTACTTAAGTACAGTACCTGAGTAAATGTATTTAGTTACTTTCCACCACTGGAAAAAAAAACCTGTTTGAGGTGCACAGAAAAGCCCAAGTAGACGTTAAAAACACCACAAACATGTTTTTAAACAGTATTTTTTCCACCTCAGCATATTCAAAAGCAGGTGTAAGAAAGATGTAAGGGCGCGCTCTCACCAAAAGTTGGCTGGCCGCTGTTAAACGCAGGTTGTGCGCGGCCACAGTTTTTTGCAGCCAGCGGATTCTAAAAAAACGCTGTGACGCACCTGTCACTCAAATTCAAGACCGTCCCCGTAGCCCGCACCGCCACTAGACACTAGCCACTAGACAAAAAAATGTCTTTGCACTTTCACACTTGGGGTTCGTACATCTACATACACATTCAAATTTAAAATATAAAGTACTTACCCCATGGCCACGGATGTTACAATCATGTACGGGCCCTCATAAGTATCCGCATCTTCCGTATTGTTCAATAAAAAGCATTTTAATCCAATCAGTGGTCATTTTCTCCGTATGCTTTCAACTGCGGGATCCTAGCGGTTGAGAGGTGTATTGCACTGTTGGTACATTATAACTCTATGGGAAAATGGCCACCAATCGGATTAAAATGCTTTTTATTGAACATTACGGAAGATACGGGTACTTCTGAGGGCCCGTACATGATTGTAAAATCCGTGGCCATGGGGTAAGCACTTTATATTTGAAATCTGAATGTGTATATAGATGTACGAACCCCAAGTGCAAAAGTGAAGATTATTTTTAACTGACAAGGCTATTAAATATATAGTTAGAGTAATATAATTACAGTAAATATATTATTACATTAACCTGAAGCCTTTGCGACCGCACTGACTTGTAACCAGGCCAGTTCTTTAATGTCAGTCATATGGAACTCTTTCATGGTCAAATCATAAAGTACTGGGTGAGATGCAACAGCTACAGCCAGTTGGTCCACTGAGAGCACCATGTTGCTTCTGAGTCTTGGGACGGTCCGCCTTCGACTCACCCGATTGGATAGAGGGGGAAAATCAGCTCCTGCCTCCAGCAGTTTTCTGCTTCTTCGTGTAGAGCGGATAAACGCAAGGTCTGCGCGACAAGCGGAAAAATCTGCTCTTGCGTGAATCCACGCATTTGCATTGACAAAGCATTGGCAGATTCTGCCCCAGAGGTAAAATAAAAGTGCGGTGGGAGCGCGCCCTACAAAATGTGAATATTCACCATCCACCATACGCTCCAGTGTGTTGACGTCCTCCAGGGTGGGTACAGTAGCCAGGTCTGTGAACTTGTCCCTGCAGAACTGCTGAGCATCTGTCCAGTTCATTGGGTAACTTACAAAATGGTACTGATGAGTGACACATAAGGACAGGCTCCACAGCCCTGTAGGATAGAACACAATACAATACAATATACATGTTATTGTCTTCTAGCACTGGACTATCCACTGTTTTCTTAGCAACTATTCTATCAATTACTTTTTCAACTCATCAAAACATTTTTGATATATCAGTGAATTGTAAAAAAATCTAAAATATATATATATATATGTTATTATCGCTTAAATTGATTTGTTTGATTAACTGTTGCATTCCTATTGTCTGCACATCTGAAAATGTCCCTTTGAATTCAGTGAGGTGAAAATAAAAGCAGACAAGGGTAAAAATGTAAAAGCCCACTGACACCAGGACAGCAGAGATATGGTTTGGTTCATATTTATGATAGAACAGCAGAAATGTTATAGCTGTTTGAAACAGCCAAGCAGGCAATATGAATGTTAATATGACTAACAGTAATATTAACATTCATATTGACAGTCATATTAACAGTTATATTGAAAATACATTTTAAATTTTGAATAAATAAGACTAGCAGCACTTACCTGCTATGGTCACAACACCCAACAGAGCTTGTGTCTTCATTCTACAGTTGTCCTCTCTACATGTGACTGTATGTAGACACGGCTTAGTGTTAAGCTGTAATAGCTGTATTTAGACCATTGGAGTGTCCTGTGTTTATTTGGGTGACAATTTTACTACTTATTTGTTTACAGCCTACGTTTCATATACAAAACATTCAAAGTGCTGCTGGCTCATGAGACACGACTGACTGCAAATGGATTTAAATTAACCACTTGACCTCTAGCGACCCTTTTCTGGGCATGTCATATGAGTGAAGATTTTGTGAATGATATAGCAGATACTAACATTGTGACGGACTATAAGCTTGCAGATCAGCAATTGTTTTTCAGCAACGATATTTGGTGTGCAGAGCATTGGTTCTGAAGCTTCTCTGGTTCTGTGCCCACTTGAAAAACTCGAAAGCATTTACTACCCACCAGTGGTGTAATGTCACTAAGTACATTTACTCAAGTACTGTACTTAAGTACAATTTTGAGGATGTTTTTTTTTACTTTACTGGAGTATTTCAAATTTTCAGTAGGCCTACTGTTACTTTTACTCCACTACATTTTCAGAGGCAAATATTATACTTTTACTCCAATACAATTATTTAACATTAATTAACATTCTGCTTAGCGAGTACTTTCTAGCTTTGGTACTTTAAGTACATTTTGATACCAATACTTTTGTACTTTTACTCAAGTAAATTTTGAATTCCGAACTTTTACTTGTAACAGAGTTCTTCTACATTGCAGTATTGATACTTTTACTTAAGTAAAACATTTTAGTACTTTTTAGCCATGGTTGTCAGTGGTTCCAAAAGTATGGTCCAGGGACCCTCAGGGGTTCCAAATGGACGATTACAGGTAGGGGTGTCACGATTCACTTACCTCACGATTCGATTCAAAATCGATTCCTAGGGTCACGGGTGCCGATTCGATTAAAATTGCGATTCTGCGCTTAATTGATATTCGATTCGATTCTGCGATTTATTGCGATGTTCTACCCCAAATCACTTGGCTTTAATTATACTAGAACATTTTAAAACAATTCTGAACAATATAAACCATGAAAAGTTGAATCATACACTTCAATGCAGCCAGATCATGTCAGTCAGTCTTTCTGACATTGATTTCAGACAAAGTGCCAGTGAAAAAGGTACTACCTTATAAAAAAAAAAAGAAAAAAAGAAGAAAAAAAAAAGATTTTGAACATTTTGAAACGATTTTAAAATCGCGGCGTTAAGAATCGTGATTTATTCATGAATCGATTTTTTTTGACAGGCCTAATTACAGGTCTGAGAGTGTGTAACATTTGTATGACATACAGATGTGTGTTCATGTGTTTGTATGGTCATTGTCAATGTCATTGTTAGTGCAGATTTCAGCGTATGGGGAAATGGATGGAAAATAGAGAGGGTGCAGCTCTGCAGAGACGCCAGGGTTCATTTGGTTAAAATCCAACCTGGAAGACAGATCTAGTCTATTAGAGGTTTGTTTATAACCAAATAAGTGTCATGTTCTCATTTGGATGAGTTCAAATCAGTTTGAGGTGTGTCGGGTTGGTTGAGGACATAGTTCTTGTCAAGGCCAACAGAAGGATCAACACTTTGACAGTTTATCTCTCCTTATACTGTACCAGCGTTTTGTTACACAGGAATTGTTAGAATTGTTAAATGTAGGCATGGGTTCAATTAATTCACTTTTTCACATGTCTTGACCTTGTAAATAGATCTTTATAATAACCTATAGAGCATTGGTGGAAAAAGTACTCAAATGTTTTACTTAAGTAAAAGTATCAATACTGCAATGTAAAATCTGTTACAAGTAAAAGTCCGGAATCCAACATTTACTTGAGTAAAAGTACAAAAGTATTGGGATCAAAATGTAGCAAGTTGAAAATACTCATTATGCAGAATGTCCCATTTCACAAGTTTTCAAATGTATACAATCATTTGAAAATAGCGGATCTACAAGCTCACAATGCGTTGCGATGCGACGCATTGTGAGCTGGTAGATTGGCTATTTTCAAATGGCCAAAATGTATAACAGGAACAGTTTAACAGTATGGGTTGGCGGCGGCGCCCCAGCCTGTGTCTTCCGTGAGGAAGAAGCCCAACAACCCACTGAGGCCTTTATGGGGTTACATGTCGCCTTTCCGACATGTCGCCTTTCCGACGTTAGCGAACCCTATACCTAACCCTAACCCTAACCCACAGCAGCCATATTATCACTTCTTTCACAGGTGTTACCAATGATACTAATGAAGGCTCTGTTCCATTTAGTGTAGCACAGTGTTTTCCACAACCCCCATAACTCTGAGAGTGTACAAATGGAACCAAATGGACCCTTATTTGGTTCCATTTGTACACTCTCAGAGTTACACACCCGTAAGGGGCCATTTGGAAGCCCATGAGGGTCCCTGGACCCCAACTTTAGACCCACTGGTGTAACAGAGTGTTTCCAGTGAGCCAACATGCACAACATTAGCACCCTGACTCTGTTTGACCAGAATGGAACAGAGCCTTCATTAGTATCATTGGTAACACCTGTGAATTTCTTCATAATATGGCTGCTGTGAATAGAGCCTAGTGGAGCCTGCAGTACCACCACGGCCCAAGACACCATCACGCCGACCATTTCACGAGTGAAATGTTTGGATCGGGGGGAGTCTGGTGCAACGCTCAGGTCCTAGACCTGTTGAGACGAAGGAGGGGCCCGGACAGGAGGCCCTCCACAGAGCCTATAGTCCCTCCACGTGCCAGAGCCTCCCCCGGACCCGGCAGAGTAGTTCCGGAGAAGCGGACTGAGTGGTCTTTCCCTAAGAGGACTGACCGACTGACCGAAACACCCGTCGACCCCAGGCTACAACACTGATGATACATCCCAGGTGCATCCACGTGATGTTTTTTATTTTTAAACACGTTAACTCTATTTTATACTTTGACTATTAAAAAATAGCCAATCTACAAGCTAACAACGCATCACAATGCAAGCTTGTAGGTCTGCTATTTTCTCCTAAGATATGATATATCATATTTCTCAATCACCACACAAAATGTGTATGTCAATATATGACTATTGACATAAAAATAACGCTGTCAATTAAATAACATAAGGAGGATTAAATTACTTAGGCCAATTTACATTGTGACTTATAGGCAATGGTAAACATGACGTAGGCCAAATTATAAGTGAGTAAGTGACTACCACTGGGCAAAAATGAAAATGCCTAAGTCACACTCTTGACATATGCCATTCGTTACACTACTGGGGTGGGAACAGTATGATCTTATCAATAAGAATATGCGGTAGGCAATTTTACCAGAGGTGGCCAGCATCATGAAGAGATGATTTAGGGGGATTTTTTTTGTAAACATTCCTCAAAAAATTACATATGCCATTATTTTAGGAAGGTGACGTACCTACAGTACAATACTGTATTTGTATATATAGATATTATATTACTCTGCCACTAGATGGCGTATGGTGAAGGCCAAGGCTGACCACAGGTTCATGCCAATCAAGCTCTGGCGCCAGTAGTCAAAACATGAAGATAATAAAACTACTTTCTTAATGATGATAATATAATAAAGTTGTCTACAGTAGTTCCTCTCATACATAGAACTGACCCTGACTGGAGCAATTATCGTCCGGTTTGAATCCCTGGGTGGAGAGGGGAAGTGAATGAGCAATGCTGTCCTCCCTCAAGGTGCCTTTGGGCAAAGCATGATGCTCCAGTTAGCGGTTCAACTCCCAGCGGTGTACAGCTATAGCTATAGTTGCAGCACTAGAGGATAGCTGGAACGCCCTTGAGCAAGACATTAACAACTAATCACTCTTGGTGGCCAGTATAGTGTCCGACTCACTGGCTGTACTGGACAGCTCCCAGCATCCCCCAGTTACCAGTGATTCTGAACTTTTTTAATTTCAAGGACCCCCAGTTTGATATGCATTAGACCACAGACCCCCATTTGATGCCATGTTATTATTATCTTTGAGAGCCCAAATCTATGAGGTCCCAGGACCTCATGTTGAGAACCAGCAGGCTCAGCATCAGTGAACCCATTGGACACACATTGGCTTGTTGGATGTTAAGCAACCGGCTGGGCAGGGGTCTTTGCAGACACTGACACTGATGGACCATAAATATTACAGGGGGTCCTGCAGGCAGCTGACCCCCCCCCCCCCTCCTTGGTTTGAATCCCCTCAGCTGGTCAGGAGACCGGTGACAATTTGCCCTATAGAGCAGTTTTTCTCAAACTTTTTCATGTCATGGAGGACCCCCCAATGCTATACCAGGGGTGGGCAACTTTGATGATGGAGAGGGCCACTATATTTCCACACTCACTCCAGAGGGCCACATTACATATACTGTCACTCTGTGTTTTCATTTTGTTTTGCCATTCTATGTCACACAAAAGTAGCAAAATGGAATTGGAATCCTGAAAAGTAACATTTTTATTTAATTTCAAATGCATTTAGTTATACTTATGTTAACTTAAATACAAAAACATTGGACATAAAAAAGACAATAGAATTTTAATACTAGTCATTAAGTTACCAATATAGACTGAAGCAATTAAAGCAGGTCATGTTTGCATGTTGGGAATTGGAACAGCTGAAATCAATAATATATCAGTATTCCGATATTAACCTGTGGGCCGCATTAAGTGAAGGTGGGGGCCGCATGTGGCGCCCGGGCCGCCAGTTGCCCATGTAGGCTATGCTATGTACAGTAAGATCATGGTGGAATCATTTCTGTAAGACACTCT
>NC_139947.1:7782460-7804960 GCF_963454915.1 Gymnoscopelus microlampas | reverse complement strand
ATTCTATTATATGTCAGGGAATGGAGGGGAAAGAGAGACTAGATGGATGAGTAGAAGAGAAGGCGGAGAGAGAAAGATGGAGGGTGACCTCTGTTAGTATTGATCAGTGTCTAAGCAATCGATAACCTGATAGAGATCTGATAGGGGGCTGTCTGGACACACACGCGCGCGCACAGACACAGACACACACGCACACGTACATACACTGTTGAGCTTGAGGGGTAAGCCTAAGCTTAACATACGGTTTGTGACAGCGTCTTTCCAAGCTCCCTAAAACTGTCCGTCAAAAAGATCAAAAGAGTCAAACTAGATGTATTTACACATAACTAAAGTAATGGCGGCGTGGAAAATAATAGAAACAGAATAATCTATACATTAAATGATCACTTTCCTAACCAAGGCGATAACAAAAATACAAATGTCATGTGACACAGCTGCATCATCTCATCTGGCCATTGTTTTGTTCCTCTACCACTGTATGATATGATCTGTCAGAGGAGCATCACAGTGTTCATGACTACTTATAGATGTAGGCCTACTTCTAATTAAATTCACCACATGGAATAATGTGACAGAAATGCACATCCTTTTTCACACACACACACACACACGCACACGCACACGCGCACGCACGCACGCACGCACGCACGCACGCACGCACGCACGCACGCACGCACACGTACGCACACATTAACACACACACACGCACACACACACACACACACACACACACACACACACACACACACACACACACACACACACACACACACACACACACACACACACACACACACACACACACACACACACAGATCCAGAAGACCCTTCACAGCTAATAGAGAATTTAAAGTTTTAAGAATCGGTTCAGAATACGGCTATAGTTCAATGTGAAGCTCTTTCTGCTATAAATATGCATCCACTGTTCTGCGCGCCTGTCGGCTGCGACGTTTCCTTTTTGCCACAGTACTACACTTCATGGAGAACATTTTTTTGTACCGAATTAACCGAATTAAAGTAAGAAGAAAATTCTGCCAGCAGTCTCTCCTGTCTGAAATGTTCGCACGCGTGCTTGTGTCCCCCTTGGTTATCAAATGCTCTCTGCGTCCTTGTGGTAGCATGAGGGGTGCTTTGTGTCATTCTGTTACTTCACTTTAACTCCAGTACAAATTTGACTGAGCAACTTTCACTTGACTAGTATTTGACCAGGATTAGGCCTATCTATACTTTGACTAAAGTACTGGGATTGAGTACTTTGTCCTTTTGGCCATTGGGACATTTGGGTTATTCCCCTTTCATTCTGTTGCTTTCGAATTAGTATTATTACTTGTTTGTGTGCAACCATAAATTAAATGTTAAAAGCTACAAGGAGGATGTTCTCAGTGAGGCGCATCGTCTAGTGAAGTGAAAGTAAAACTGAAAGTTAACAGATAATAAAGGGTATATTATGATCTTCCCCTATTTGCATATAACTTGAAATTCCCCAGTCCGATCTTATGTAAAAAATGACAGGTTTCCATGAAGTAGCCTACAGTACATAAAATGATTGTGCTATATTCCAATGTAATAATCCATATCAGATTAATAACTAGTAAACTCCGACCACATCACTGAATGCTTGGTACGGTCCCTTAAAGGGTCTACACCATGAATTTTAACTTTTTCTTCATTTTTGTGTGTTTTTGGTCTCCCCCACCTCTCTTCTGTTCCAACAAATACCCGACTTCGAGCATGCAGGCTTTCATAGGCTATCTGTGGTTTTTATGTAAATTGGTCTGAAAACAGTCCGTCAGATTTGTTCCCCCACCCTACGTCACGTCTGGGAACAATTCCTCCCGTTTTTCAGTTCTAACCAACAAAAAAAAAATCAAAAAAATTTCTTTTTTTTTAATTTTTTTCTTATTTTTTTTTTTTACTTTTTCCACACAGAACCAGGACATGACATGCATACAAACTGGCTCAATAGCGCCCCGTGCCAAACAGGACAATGTGGTATTGCAGGTGGAAGTGCTTTATAAGCCAGAGAGAAGTTAGTTGGAATGAGTATATCTGAGGCTTGATTTAGGCTCAAACCTTTTGAAAAACGTTTGAGGGACATAAACAATATGATATCAAATATATTTTTTTTTAAAATTCATGGTGTAGCTCCTTTAAGACACCAAATGCACATGGAAGGGTTAATTGACATGTTTCATTCACATCTCCCATCAGCAAATTACTGAGGCTACACAATAGACGGGTTTCATGTTTGTAAACATTGAGAGGATATGACCGCGCAGAGGAGGGGGAAGCCTATAGAGGGCGCCATTACCCGCAGCAGCTCTGGTCAAATGTCCATTCATAAAAGAAATGATCTTCACCGGGTTTAATGAAAGTAGATTAAATTATGCAGTTTGTAATACCTTGTTTACTCAATAAAAATGATTTGTCGAAAGTTGGATCTGTTTGTATATAATAGCAGCATTATGCCTATTATGCCTATAATAGCAGAATTATGGCTATCTAACTCCCGAACACAACAACAGAGTGAACGGCGCTCGTTTTCGTTTCCCCCGAGCATGCGCAGATTGCGCATTCTGCTCTGTGATGACATCGCGCGGATATCCGTCTATACTGGTGGTTAATCTCTTTATCTCTGCCCCCCCCCCCCCTCCCTACCTCCCTCCCTCCCTACCTACTCTCTCTTTCTTTGAATTGAAAGTTGTTTTTTTATTAACAAAATATGAACATTACAAAATATCAGGGAAAACTGCAGTTACAATACTGTAGAATTTGTCATCTTAGTGTATGTCATGTGGGCAGCCTGTGTGATGTCATCAGAATGCCTGGTTGGGAGACCTGATTATGACTGATGAGTTTCACCTGTGCTGAGGATGATTAGAGACACCTGCAGTGTGGTAAAGCATGGAGAAGCAGGGGGTGCTTAATTATTCAGTTACTTTACTTTAACTACAGTACTCTGTCGAGTAATATTTGACCAGGAGTATATAGGCTATACTCTGCACACGCATGTGTATACATACAACTAAACCACAGAGATCAATCTCAAAATGACTCTAGGCAACTGTGTTCCACCACAAACTATTAGACAACAAAATTAAATGAAAAGGTTTTCCTTTTTTCCTCGTGAATGTAGTACTGACTGTAGTAGAGAACCAGAGGATGAGTGGAGGAGAGGAAGAGAATGAAAAAGACAGAAGAGATCGGAGGCTGTGAAGGGTTAACACTTAAAAGTTACAATGAGGGGCGGGTTCTCAGTGACGCTCATGTAGTGAAGTGATAACCTCACGTCACCAGTCTTTCCAGTGAAGTGAAAGTTAAACTGTGAAAGTAGTTACTTTGGAGGCAGCGTACACACTTTCTACAAAATATTCCACTGGACTTTTGCAAAATACTGAGAACTTATATGACAGGTAGGTGGGTATAGCAGAGATGAGGATTGATTATTCATTAACAGATAATAAAATGTGTATTATCAGGGCTGCTTAAGTTTCAGGAGTGAGACTTAAGGGAGGGGTAGCCATGGCTCACATGACGCTCGTCTGTCACAAGCGTCATGGAACCACTTGCCTCTGGTTTTTACAACCCATCCATCTACATAAACGTTCAAATTTAAAATATAAAGAGCTTACCCCAAAGCCATGGATGCTACAAGTTAAAACGCTCAGGTTAAAGTACCCGTGTCTTCCGTATTGTTCAATAAAAGGCATTTTAATCTGATCGGCGGCCATTTTCTATGTTTTTTTAAATAATGTATCAGAGTGAAATACACCTCCAACCAATAGGGCGCGTGGTTGAAAAGATATGGAGAAAATTCGAAGAAAATGGCCAACGATCAGATTAAAAGGATTTTTGTTGAACAATACGGAAGATACGGGTACTTAGACCTGGGCGCTTTAACTTTTTACATCCGTGGCAGTGGGGTCAGCACTTTATATTTGAAATCTGAACGTTTATGTAGATGTATGGGTTGTAAGTGGAGACCATTCAAAAACCAGGAACAAGTGGTTCCATGACTGTCATATGACAGTCATGTTTCAGGGCTAAGGGAGGGGATGCTTATAGTCGCCGACCGGAGAAAATGTTTGCCTTTTTTAACGTCGATTTAGAGGAATATCTCAATTTAAATGAACATTAAGACTGTTGCGATGTCTTCACCCCCATGCCAGCTGCTGTCCTTGCACTGTCGGCCTCCTCGTACTCTCTGCTTTACTCTGAATAGTGAACATGCCAGAAATATTATCAATTTCTAGAAATATTATAATACACAGAGTCCAAGGTAAATCTACATTAGGATTAGACTGTCGGATATCATTATTCAGTCTTATTCTGTCATTATTGAGGCAGCCTCCACCCATTTATTTGTGCAATTTAAAAAATCACACCCAGTGTGAAGTGAGCGGTGCTATTTAAAAACAACTTCTCACTTGGAAGCTCACTGTGGTCATCACAGTTTGAAGTGAGTTTTGATATTTATGAGTTATTAATTTCGTCATGCGTCTCGCTAGCCAATCACAGTACTGAGCAAAGGGTCTGAATACCACTCAGCCAATCACAGTACAGCGAAAGACACATTTTCCCAAACCCACTTATAGGAGCGGCTACACTGCTCAAAAACAGTTTCCTGCTATTTTATATTGTTAATAATTGACCAGCACAAGTAGAAATGAAAATAGTTGTAACAAAGACAATTTAGCCAATTTATAAAATGTCAATGAATACAAAAAGCCTTTTAAGGGCACGCTCCCACCGCACTTTTATTTTACCTCTGGGGCAGAATCTGCCAATGCTTTGTCAATGCAAGTGCGTGGATTCCTGGTCTTGCGGATTTTTTCCAAGAATCCACGCATTTGCATTGACAAAGCATTGGCAGATTCTGCCCCAGAGGTAAAATAAAAGTGCGGTGGGAGCGCGCCCTAAGAACATATAGCAGCTTTTTCCTTGGTGCAATTTTTTCCTCCCAGTCATGCTTACACATCAGCATGAATCAGTAACTCTTAACATAATGAAAATCGCCTTTGCTCAATACAATATTTCTTAGAACCAGAACAATAATATCAAAAAATAAAGTGTATGTCTTTGTTTTGTTCAGAGCACAAGGTTCTCTCAACTCTGAGATTATGGACCTCTTTAATTCAAGCAGTTTAAAAGGCGATCTAAAAGAACTAAGAGTGGCAGACGGTCTGCAGTTTATATAATACAAATACAAATATAAATATAATATTTATGTCGCTTCATCGCCTTGATATCATATAACCGCACAGCGTGCTAGTGTGTATGTTGTCATCCAGCTGACAAAACATTCTGTCAGTCGCGGGACGATGAGCCAATGGAAACAGTGTTTTGGATTCCAGGGGCGCGGCCGCTGACTATTTTGCGGTGGCGGGGTGCTCCTTCCATTCCGACATCTCGCCACTCCGACTAGTGGCTTCCGCGTGCGGTTAGGGTTAGGGTTAGGGTTAGGTATAGGGTTCGTTAACGTCGGAAAGGCGACATGTCGGAAAGGCGAAATGCACCCTGCGGTGGCATTTGAAAGCACGCCTGCCCTCGAACTACGGCGTTAACGGCAAACAGCAAGTTATGGAAATACTATATAGAAGTGAGAGGGGGAAATTACTAAATGAGCGTGTGAAATGGCAAGTGTGCATGCCTTGAAATTCCCCAGTCCAATCTTATGTAAAGATTACAGGTTTCCATGAAGTACAGTACATGTGCCAAAATGACTATTAAGCTGTGAGAAGTATCATTCAATAACTACTTTCTTCTTTCACTTTTATTGTGTAGAAATGGCCTCTGCCAGCAGTCTCCTGACTGAAGAGAACTTCCTGTGTTCCATCTGTCTGGATGTGTTCACTGATCCAATCACCACTCCATGTGGACACAACTACTGCCAAACCTGTATCACACATTACTGGGACACTAATGATGTGTGTCAGTGTCCACTATGTCAAAAGAAGTTCTTAAAGAGACCAGAATTCTCTGTTAATAAAGTTCTCTCAGAGACGGCTGATCACTTCAGGAAGACAAAGGAGCTCAAAATAAATTCCATCACAAACCAAGAACCTGCAAAGACAGATGAAATCTCCTGTGACGTCTGTACTGAGAACAAGCTCAAGGCCCTGAAGTCCTGCCTGGTATGTCTGATCTCCTACTGTGAGACTCACCTGGAGCCTCATCAGAGACTAGCAGGATTAAAACGACACAAACTAATCAACCCTGTAAAGAACCTGGAAGACTTTATGTGTAAGAAACATGACAAACCTCTGGAGCTGTTCTGTAAGACTGACCACATGTGTGTTTGTCAGTTCTGCCCCGAGTCAGACCACAAGTCACATCAAATTGTATCTCTGAAAGAGGGATATGAAGGACAGAAGGCTGAACTGGGAAAGACAGAGTCTGAAGTTCAGCAGATGATCCAAGAGAGACAAGTGAAGATTAAAGAGGTCAAACACTCAGTAGAGCTCAGCCAGAAAGATGCAGACAAAGAGATAGAAGACAGTGTGCAGGTCTTCACTGCTCTGATCAGCTGTATTGAGAGAAGCCAGGCTGAGGTCATTAATGTGATTGAAGAGAAGCTGAAAACAACAGAGAAACAGGCTGAAGGCTTTATTAAAGATCTGGAACAGGAAATTACTGAGTTAAAGAAGAGAAGCTCTGAGCTGAAACAACTCTCACAAACTGAAGACCACCTCCACCTCCTCCAGAACTTCACGTCCATCAACAGCCCTCCTCCCACCAAGGACTGGACAAAGGTCAATGTCCACCAGTCTTTATATGTGGGGACTGTGAGGACAGCTGTGGCTCAGCTGGAGAAGACATTTAGTCAAGAGATGAAGAAGCTGTATGATGTTGAGCTGAGGAGAATCCAGCAATATGCAGTGGACGTAACTCTGGACCCTGATACAGCAAATCCCTCCCTCATCCTGTCTGAGGATGGAAAACAAGTCAATGGTGGAGTCGTAAAGAAGAATCTCCCAGACAACAAAGAAAGATTCTCTAAATATGCATGTGTCTTAGGAAAACCAAACTTCTCAGGAAGGTTTTACTATGAGGTTCAGGTTAAAGGGAAGACAGGCTGGATGATAGGAGTGGCCAGAGAGTCCAGCAACAGGAAGGAATTCTTACTGAAACCTGGCGATGGTTACTGGACTATAGGGTTGGCGAATGGAAATGAGTATGAGGCTAATGCTGGCCCTCCTGTCCTCCTCCCTGTAAGAGAGGAGCTCCAAAAAGTGGGAGTGTTTGTGGATTATGACGAGGGTCTGGTCTCCTTTTATGATGTGGAGACCAGAGTTCATCTCTACTCTTACACTGGCTGCACCTTCACTGAGAAACTCTGTGCATTCTTCTCTCCATCTGACAAGAAACTTGGTAAAAACATTGCTCCCCTCATCATCTGTCCCATCAATCACACAGATTAGACTAATCCCCCAATACATGAAAAGGTTAGTTTTAATTTAGGGACCATTTGATATTTAGACTGAGGGGTCAATGGAAGATTTCTGAGTGCACTGGGGAAAATGCATGACCCTCCTGGTGGCAGTTATATTGTTTTCTTTTGTTTATGCTATGTATATAGAATGCTCTCCCTCTGACTAAAATTAATAAACCATGTTCCTCCCGTATTTTCCTCAGGTGGACCCCTGCCATAAACATTGAACGGTCCTTTAAGACAAACAAATGTGTATATGGAAGGGTTAATTGACGTTTTTTTTCCCTGTCTATAATAGCACAGCCACAGATTAATAAGGTAAATTGAGTTCTCCATTGAAGCATTTATTTGGCATAAAATGTATTCTCTGTCTGTGAGACTGGAAATTATTGGCTGTATTTCTTTCTTGGTACAAGGACTCTATTGTATATTTTATGCCATTAAAGGACGACTTCACCGATTTTCAACCTATCTTCATATAATTGGTCCTCACTAATACTCATGATAAAATGGTACAATTTTTTTCTACTTGGTCTGTGTCTCATAGGAGGGCTGTGGACAGTCCAGAAACCCGTCTACCAGTGACATCATCATTAGCATGATTTTTTTTCCCAACAAGATTTCACATCTTTTATTTAGATTTTTATTAACATGAGAACAATGGCTTCTTTTATTGCATTGCAACTTTCCAGGAATAGAAAGCCTGCACTTTCTATTAGCTTGGATTCCCCATTGATGATGTCACTGGTAGACGGGACTCTGAACTGTCCACAGCCCTCCTCTGAGACACAGACCGAGTAGAAAAGAATTGTACCATTTTATCATGAGTATTAGTGAGGACCAATTATATGAAGATAGGTTGAAAATCATGTTCAAAATAGTTTTTTTTTCTTTTTTTTCGTGTGAGAGCGGCTGACCCGCTCACCCGCAGCCCGCATAATTGCCTCTGAAATCTTGACTCGACCACCCGCCCCACGGGTCGGCCCGCTCATCACTAGTGCTTAGTGTCATTCAGTTACTTTACTTTAACTGCAGTACAATTTTGACTGTTGAGTAATATCTGACCAGGAGTAGGCTATACTAGGCTGAGGTTGAGTAGGCTACTTTTCCAATTTTGCCATTGGGACTTTAGTATTATATTCCCCTTTCATTTATACCTTTGGAATTACTACTTTAAGTTTGCCTGCATTGCAACCATAAAACTCAATTCTCAACCAGAGCACCACAAGTGTAGAATATAGAGCTATTTAACACTTATTTTAATAATTGACAACTATTCTCCCGACAAACATTCTATACACATTTTAAACTGCTCACACCACAAAAAAACAGAGGCAATGCTACACAATGTAAAGCAATGGAATTGGCATCTCAATTTCTTCAGGCCAACAGTAGCCTATAGGCTACATGACAGCCTCCAGTTTGAACAAGTGTGCTATTAATTAAATACAAATCAATCCAGGATGTATTTTAGTGACAAATGTAATTTCAAACAATCTGTGTGGTGGAGTATGTTAACACAATATATAACTAGTACATATGTTGCATATGTTGCCCACCACACTAACATCTCTTGTTCAAGCCTCTCTCCCTATGAACTAAACTTCACTGATCCAAAAGTTATGAATCTCTTTGTGTCAACCTTCTGATCCTTAGGGGTTAGGAGGTACATGGACATCCAAACACTTCAACGGGTGCTGGGTCCGACTAAATAAACCGTGAACAAAAGGAAAGGGTCCGCACACCGTCTTAATGCTCCCAACATCATTATTCGACAAATTCGACATCAATTCTTGTCTTTTAATATTGCTTTATTGCATTTTTTTTTTATTTTTATATACTGTATCTGACTATTGACTCTCTGTTTATAGCTCAGGGAGCTTTGTTTCCATACATTGTGGACAGGTATTTTGTATAGGGTATGGACACTTATTACTGTATGTACAGTATACAAAATGTTTTCCTGATGGCCACATAGGAATAATAATGGCTTATCTATGGATCTGTCATAGACTGTGAATTACAAATTGCCTTCACTCAGTGATTTGTGAATTCTGCCCTCTTTTGTCTCTTTATATACCTGTCTCCTCACTCAGCTCAGTATATCTGACGAAGGTCACATCGGCCGAAACATTGTCGTTTTTTTGACCGCTCTATTTATTAAATTATGTTGGGAGCGTTAAGACGGTGTGCGGACCGTTTCCTTTTGTTCACAGCCTTCTGATCCTTACCACCATATTTAATGAAAACTTGGAACAGCCATCTTTTAGCAGATTTTATAGGTGACTAGGGCTGTCATGTCACGATCAAGACATTGTACTTGACCACTCTTGCCACACAAATAATTTTGGTTAATGATTTAATTGTGTTTTTGGCATTCAACATTGGAATATATGAATAAAAATCAATTTGTAGCTTTGTAAACAAATTGCACAGGGCAAGTACAACAAATAACTAAAATATACAAAGACAGGACTGACATTTAATAACTTTATACTTTCAAACTTAAAACAATATACGATATAGTGGAAAAAGTCGATCTACAAGCTCACAAGATGTAACGCGTTGTGAGCTTGTAGCTTGTCCTAAAAGGTTTATGCAAACACAGTAAGTGATTTTTGCATGTCTAAAGTGCAGTCACAGATTAATAAGGTAATTTTGTTTGTCCATTGAAGCAAGCATTTGGCATAAAATGTTTGCTCTGTGAGATTGTATTTTTTTCTTTCTTGGTACAAGGACTTGATTGTATATTTTATGGCATTTTATGTCTTTCAGGTATAACAGTAATTTATTGTCAGTCTTGTACTTTAAAGTAGTTACTATGGAACAGTTAATTGAACATGTGAATTCAATGATTCTGATGTTAATGATTGGTAGATGCATGTTATCAATTATAGAAGATGAAAAATGTGATTCTTCAAAAGAAGTCCAATATTGGAATTAGCATTTACTCACTTTGTAGTGCAAAAATAAACGTTCAAAAATATTCAAACTTTTCCCAATTTTCTTAATTTTTTTTAATGGCAGATATCCAAGCTCACAATGTGTCTCAATAATAATTAATTTTGGGCCTGGAGGTGCAAACAACGCACATTGAATTCATTTATACTCAGTTTCAAATGTAAAAAACATAATACGGGTGGAAATAGCCGATCTACAAAAAAAAAATATATATGAACATACTGTATTCAACATGGAAACAATTATGACAATTATGCAAACTAATTGTGATTATCTTAAATAATTGCGATTAGACGATTATGTAGTAATGGAGACAGGCCTATAGGTGACCTCAGAGGCCTTATCATAGATACATTCGAAATATTAATACACACATGTCTCTCGGCAACTGACTGTGGTCCATCACAAACTATTGGTAGACAAAAAAATGAAATGAAAAGGGTTTTCCTTTCTTCCTCGTGAATGTTTTAAGTACTAAGTACTGCAGTATAGAACAAGAGGATGAGTGGAGGAGAGGAAGCGAAAGACAAGAGTGGAGGCTGTGAAGGGTTAACAGCTACAAGCAGGATGTTCTCAGTAACACTCATCTAGAGAAGTGAAAGTAAAACTGTGAAAGTAGTTTGGAGGCAGCATGCTTTCTACAAAAAAAAAAACCTTCATTCAGCAGGACTTTTGATAAAGACTGAGGACTTAAAAACAGGTGAGTACAATGAGTGCTTGGAGCGCAAAAGGGCGTAAGTGACATTTTCAGAAGTTTACAGGACAGCTTTTTATTGATTGTAATAATTGAATGAAAAACAACTTTAAAATATTATATCTTAAAATACATTTATTGCCACCACAACGGAGGAGGTGGTTTCGAATCCACCGTGGTGCACCCGGCTTTGTCGGTTGTCTATGTGACCTCGATTGGCCCGTGTTCAGGGTAGGGAATCTGTACGGGGAGGGTGATATGGGTCATTGGTACCGCACAGGTTCTATACTAGGCCCCCTCCTGTTCTCTATTTATATGCTCCCCTTGGCAATATTATCCACAAACACCACATTCAGTTTCACTGCTTTGCAGATGACACACAACTATACATCCCACTTACAACCCGGTGCTACAGGAAATCTGACCAGTCTCTTGTCATGTCTCTCCGGTATAAAGTGTTGGATGGCAAATCATTTCCTACTGTGGTGTATTTCAAGGCTAATACAGTGGAATATGAAGTTATTATGATATTTATATATATAAACACAAAACGGTTAAGGGTCTCATAATGTTAAGGGACCAAAAGGTTAGTTGGGAGAGAACGGCTGTTACAGTGGAGGTAAGTAAGATAGCATCTCCAGCCGTTCTGTCCATTGTCTCAAGTGTGATTTGATGACACCACGCCCGAGCCATTCTTTTGTTCCCACAGTGTAAGCATTCCAATAATAGGCCTGAGGGCCTGTTGCCGGCTGCTCTTTCAAACCAGCAGACCGAAATAAGTAAAATCACAGAAGTCATTATACAAATGTGTACTAGTTTGTTCTAAATTCACAGATAGATAGGACTTTAGTTTTAGTAAAATAGATAGAAAACCCTTAAGTGAGACAATATGATCACTTTCTGATTCGACGTTCCCAACAGCTGCGTTTCTTTTAAGTCATTTTAATCATCTAAATAATGTATACAACGTCAGACATGTTACTGTTTAGACTTATTTCAAAGCTAATAAAATGTTGAATAATAATGTTATAACGTGAGTGTATGGAAAAGTACCGTTCTATAGATAAGGTTTAAGAGAATAATTTTATGTGTACAAATCGAGGCAGATCCTAAATGCATTGTCCTGACTAAGCAGAGGCGGGCCCAAGCATGTGATTGACAGTCACAGACTGCAGATAGGCTATTTGTGTTAACTGTTTTGCTATATAATGACCTGCATTACGAGTGAGCAGGACTCTGTGTTTTTGGGTACGCGCAGATGTCACGTTCAGTGAAGTCGATTTCTATGAACAAAGGGCGCAGTACAAACATTGGCCTTGTAACTTGTTCGCCTTTTTGACAATAAAAAGTGATTGTTGAACTGACCACTCCGGACTTCCTCGCACGCAATTATTTTCACCAGGAGATTGCTTTCTATCCGACTTCCAAACGGGTCTATTTCTCCACACTACAACTAAATGAGTCGAAATCAGAAATTGTCATCTCTGCTCGCCCAAATTCTACACAACATATTGTCTCAGAGCTTGGTAGTCTATCCCCGAGCGTGAAGGAGGTGGCCCGTAACTTGGGTGTGCTTTTCGACCCTGGCCTCTCGTTTATTAGTGACACAAACTGTTCAAACATGTTACTTCCAGCTAAGGAATATAGCTAGAGTCAAAAGCCTCCTGTCACCAGCAGATTTAGAAAAGGTAATCCATGCTTTTATTTCCTCTCGTTTAGACGATTGTAACTCCATCTATTCCGGCCCCTGCAAAAAAAGCAATATCCCGTCTCCAATTGGTACAGAACTCGGCTGCTAGACTTTTAACCAATTCCCAAAAACGTGACCATATCACCCCCATTGCTGCTCTTCCCTGGTTGCCCGTTAATTTTAGAATTGGGGGTGTTTCCCCCAAATTCCTGGACCCCAAAACGGTTTTAAAAATATATATATATTGTCTACTAATACATTAATTGCAGCCTAATCTGTATTTTGGTATAGATTGCTTAAATATATTGATTTTAATTAAATAATTACAATCAATGTAAAGCTGTCCTGGAAAATTCTGAGAATTTCAACAAGCCCACGCAGATACGGATTTATTATTCATTAACAGATTATAAAAAGTATTAAACTGTATCCAGACATGATCTTGGCCTATTTGCATATGACTTGAAATTCCACTGTCCAATCTTATCTAAGAATGATAGGTTTCCTTTCCAGTAGTATGTAGTAGTACAGTGCATATGACAAAATGATTGTGCTATATTCCAACGTAATAATCCATGTCAGATTCATAACTATTAAGCTGTGAAAAGTGTCATTTAATAACTACTTTTCTTTCTCTTTTATTCCCAGTGTGTTGAAATGGCCTCTGCCAGCATTCTCCATTCTAAAGAGAACTTCCTGTGTTCCATCTGTCTGGACGTGTTCACTGATCCAATCACCACTCCATGTGGACACAACTACTGCAAAACCTGTATCACACATTACTGGGACACTAATGATGTGTGTCAGTGTCCACTATGTCAAACGCAATTCTATAAGAGACTAGAATTCTCTGTTAATGAAGTTCTCGCGGAGATGGCTGATCAGTTCAGGAAGTCAAAGCAGCAGATAAAAACCTTCAGCACAAACCGCAAACTTCCCAAACCAGATGGAATTTCCTGTGACGTCTGTACTGAGAACAAGCTCAAGGCCCTGAAGTCCTGCCTGGTATGTCTGATCTCCTACTGTGAGACTCACCTGGAGCCTCATCAGAGACTAGCAGGATTAAAACGACACAAGCTGATCGACCCTGTAAAGAATCTGGAAGGCTTTATGTGTAAGAAACATGACAAACCTCTGGAGCTGTTCTGTAAGACCGACCACGTGTGTGTTTGTCAGTTCTGCTCTGAGTTAGACCACAAGTCACATCAAATTGTATCTCTGGAAGACGCATATGAAGAAAAGAAGGTTGAGCTGGGAAAGACAGAGTCTGAAGTTCAGCAGATGATCCAAGAGAGACAAGTGAAGATCCAGGAAGTCAAACACTCAGTAGAGCACAGCAAGAAAGATGCAGACAGAGAGATGGCAGACAGTATGCAGGTCTTCACTGCTCTGATCAGCTGTATTGAGAGGAGCCAGGCTGAGGTCATTAATGTGATTGAAGAGAAGCAGAAAACAACAGAGAAACAGGCTGAAGGCGTCATTAAAGAGCTGCAACAGGAAATCACTGAGTTAAAGATGAGAAGCTCTGAGCTGAAACAACTCTCACAAACTGAAGACCACCTCCACCTCCTCCAGAACTTCACGTCCATCAACACCCCTCCTCCCACCAAGGACTGGACAAAGGTCAATGTCCACCAGTCTTTATATGTGGGGACTGTGAGGACAGCTGTGGCTCAGCTGGAGAAGACACTCAGTAAAGAGATGAAGAAGCTGTATGACGCTGAGTTGAGTAAGGTCCAGCAATGTGCAGTGGATGTAACTCTGGACCCCGATACAGCATATCCCAATCTCATCCTGTCTGAGGATGGAAAACGAGTGAATTACGGAGACGTAAATAAGAATCTCCCAGACAACACAGAGAGATTCTCTCAATATGCATGTGTTTTAGGAAAACAAAACTTCTCCTCAGGAAGATTTTACTATGAGGTTCAGGTTAAAGGGATGACTGACTGGATTATAGGAGTGGCCAGAGAGTCCAGCAACAGGAAGGAATTCACACTGGGCCCTGCCGAAGGTTACTGGACTATTTGGTTGAGGGAAGGGAATAGCGAGGCTCTTGCTGGCCCTCGTGTCCTCCTCCCTGTAAGAGAGAAGCTCCAGACAGTGGGAGTGTTTGTGGATTATGAGGAGGGTCTGGTCTCCTTTTATGATGTGGAGACCAGAGTTCATCTGTACTCTTACACTGGCTGCACCTTCACTGAGAAACTCTGTCCATTCTTCTGTCCATCTGACAAGGAAAGTGATCAAAACACTGCTCCTCTCATCATCTCTCCTGCACACATCAATCACACAGATTAGACTAATCCTCCAATAGATTTACAAGAAAAGGTTAGTTTTCATGTAGTGACAGTTGATGTTTAGAATTGGGTGTCATCGGGGGATGATGGACTCCTCTGAAATACAAAAGTGTGACCCTCCTGCTGACATATATATTTGTTCTGTCTTTCGCTGTGTATTATAGATTACCCTCTCTGGGACTATAGCTCGACCCTCGCCTATTTACCTCAGGTGGACCCCTGCCATAATCACTGACTGAACGGTCCGTTGACCCATTAAGACAGGGAACGCATTCTGTGTGTCATTTTTAGATTTCTTTGGGCTATTCAAAAATAGCAGATCTACAAGCTCATAGCGCGGCACCGAGTGCCGCGCTACGAGCTTGTACATCTGCTATTTTTTGAGAAATTGTGAAAATGTGTGTACATTCTTAACTCAAAAAGCTTCTGGGGGTCCCTGGAACAAAATATTTTTAGAAGGAAGGGGGTCCGCGGACAAATACATTATTTTGGGGGTCCTTGACATGAAAAAAGTTTGAAAACCATAATATAGCAACATAAGTAAAGAAATAAATAAAAAAAACTTTAGGGAAAAAAACCTGTTAGGATTTAGAAGACATTTGTAAAATCCCCAGAAGCAAAGATTTGAGTTAAAAACTTTCGCTTTAAAAAAGTATATATATATTCAAACCAAAGATTTGCACACATTTTCATGATTTTTCAAAAAAAATAGCAGATCTACAAGCTCGTAGCGCGGCCGCGCTACGAGCTTGTAGATCTGCTATTTTTATATAGCCAAAGAAATCTTAAAATGACACAGATGCGTTCCCGGTCTGAAAGGGTTAAGACAACAAACGTGTATATGGAAGGGTTCATTTACATGTTTATTTTCATTCAAAAGTCATTTCATTGTTGTTCCTACCAGATGTATTGAAACACAATAAGTTATTTTTGCATGTCTAAAGTACAACCACAGATTAATAATAGGGTAAATTGAGTTCTCTGTTGAAGCAAGTATTTAGCATAAAATCTATGCTCTGTGAGACTGTTGAAATAAATTGTCTACATCTTCTTGGTACATGGACTTGATGGACATTTTTTATTGTATGGCATTCAATTTGATTATAAACTCAACATGTTCATTCATTAATGTGCAAGAATAATCAGGTATAATAATAATTTGTCAGTTGTACTCTCTAACACAGTTACAGCAGAACAGTTAATTGAGAATGGGAATGCAATGATTCTTATATTAATGATTGGTGCTTTTATGTAGATGCATGTTATATCAATCATAGAAAATGAAAAATGTGACTATTCAAAAGAAGTCAGATATTGCAATTATTTGTATTTCCTTTTAAGTGATTTATTTTCTTCATGAAGAAACAATTAAGAATAAATAAATTAACATGATTAAAAGAAAATTCCATCACATGATTTATCAACATCAATTAAAACAGGTACAATTTAGATTGAAAGCGACTTAGGGGAACAAAAGAGCTGTACTTAAGCAAAGCCTGTAAGGTGTTCCAAGTATGCGGGGCATAACACTTGAAATCAGACTTTCAAGTTGTGTCAGTTGAGACACACGGAATCTCAAGCATCAAACAATCCGGAGAGAGCACATGATAGGCACTAATTTGCCACTCCACATGAGAATTTAAATAAATTAAAGCTTTATAAATAAATAGAAAACAATGCTGATCTCTCATATAGTCGCAAGGGGGGACCAACCAACCTTATTATACAGTATGCAGTGATGGGTGTTATAGCTGTTGCCTGTTATAAATTTGAGGGCAGTGATAAACTGAGTCCAAAGTTTTAAGTGTGGTAGCTGGTGCATTTCTGTATGTCCCCACAGTCCAAAGCAGAGGAAAAGTGCCTCAATTAGCCTCTTTCTAGTAGGCCATCGAAAGTAGGATCTATTGCGATAAAAAAGCCAAGCTTCATTCGCAATTTCTATGTTAAAATCTCAATGTGTGTATTAAAAGTATATATATATATATATATATATATATATATATATATATATATATATATATATATATATATATATATATATATATATATATATATATATATATATATATATATACACACACACACACACACACACACACACACACACACAGGCGTGTATACATACAACTAAACCAGAGAGTTCAATTTCAAAATGTCTCTAAGCAACTGACTGCATGTGCTCCACCGCAAACTATTGGTAGAAAAAAAAAATATGAAAAGATTTTCCTTTCTTCCTCGTGAATGTAGTTCACTGTAGTGAAAGTAAAACTGTCTAAGTAATTTGGAGGCAGCACACACTTTCTACAAAAACCTCCACTCAGCAGGACTTTTGCTTAAGACTGAGAACTTAAAAGACAGGTGAGTACAACAGATAAGGATTTATTATTCATTAACAGATAATAAAAGGTATATTAAACTGTATCCAGAGTCCAGACATGATCTTCCCCTATTTGCATATTACTTGAAATTCCACAGTCCAATCTTATGTAACAATGACAGGTTTCCATGAAGTACAGTACAGTACATGTGCCAAAATGATTGTGCTATATCCCAATGTAATAATCCATATCAGATTCATAACTATTAAAGGAGTAGTTCACCCCCCAAAAAATCTTATTTTCTATCAATTGCACACCCCATGAAGCCTTGAATTCATGGATTTGTTTTTGTCGCATTCCTAAGCCAATAATTTGATTTCCGGCGGAAGGATAGGAGACACAAAGTAGACTCTTTGTGTCTCCTACCAGAAATACACCCGGAAAAGAGCTGAGAACAAGCTCAAGGCCCTGAAGTCCTGCCTGCTATGTGTGTCTGATCTCCTACTGTGAGACTCACCTGGAGCCACATCAGAGGCTAGCAGCATTAAAACTACACAAATTATTCTCCTTCAGATTCTGTCCAAAAATCACGCAAATCGGTACATAGTATCCCTATAGTCATGTGATCAAGACGAATGTGTCCGATATTTCATATTCCATCCTAATTGGCTTCCAAAGTTTTAGTTTGAACAAAATGCCTCAAATCATGAACACAGCGTGTGATTTTCGTGAATTCTTTTCACACACATTCCCAGGAAGAAATGCCACCCTTTTCACATTGGCCTGTTATAGCGCCACAAGCACGTCTAATTTAGCAAAACACATTTTTGGAACAAAATGCCTCAAATCATGAATGCAGTGTCCGATTGCCGTGAAAGGCCTAAGAAGAAATGGCACCCTTTTCACATTGGCCAATTATAGCGCCACTAGGAGGCCACAATAACCTGACTTGGCAGAGACCTGTGTTCCGTCGAGCACTTTTTCTAGTTTTGTTTAGTTTCTTCGTAGAATGTATGGTATGGTAGCATGTCAAAGTATACACATGCACGCTTGTACAAGAGCAACAGAGAAGCACTTACTCAATGCTTCCCAAATATATATATATATATATATATATATACAATATATCCTATGATTTTGTATGTATTATTTGAAAAAACAAAATCAGAAAAGAAGATTTTTCAGAATAATTTCAGATTTTTTCAAAAGAATAAAATACATTTGTACATTCATGAAATACAAATGTGATTAATTCATAAAGTGAGGGTCCCGGGGTCAGGGTTGTTTGGGGGGTTACAAGTGAAGGTTGTCTGAAGATGTGACTGTTGCCAGTGGCAACCACAATATCATACTCATATCCTGTTCTGACATTCACATCTCCCATCAGCAAAATACTGATGTTACACAATACTGGTGGTTAATCTCTTTCTCTCTGCCCCCCCCTCTCTATCCACTCTATCCACTCTCTTTATCTCCCTCCCTCCCTCCCTCCCCCACTCTCTCTCTCTCTCTCTCTCTCTCTCTCTTTCTCTCTCTCTCTCTCTCTCTCTCTCTCTTTATCCCCCTCCCTCCCTCTCCCCCCCACTCCCTCCCCCCTCTCTCTCTCTCTCTCTCTCTTTATCCCCCTCCCTTCCTCCCTCTCTCTCTCTTTATCCCCTCCCTCCCTCCCCCCCTCTCTCTCCCTCTCTCTCTCTCTCCCCCCTCTCTCTCTCTCTCTCTCTCACTGAACAGTGCTGTCGTGTTACACCCTTTCCTCTTCTACCTCTCATTCCACTCCCCTTTTTAAATTCTTTCTCTCTCTCTCAACCAGTGTCCACAGCTTAAATGTCTTCTTCCTCCTCCCTCTCTCACTTGTTTCATTCTCTGCTCGCTTGCTCGCTCTCGCTCTCTCTCTCCCCCCCGCCCTTCCCACCCCAGACAGAGAGAGAGAGAGAGAGAGAGAGAGAGAGAGAGAGAGAGAGAGAGAGAGAGTTAGAGTTCACGGTTTTTCTTTTCTCACTGGCTAACACAGAGGACCAGCCCCGCCCACCTTTCTGTTTGCCTCGCTTTCTTCACTTGCTTGCTCCCTCCGCGCGCGCACACACACACACACACACACACACACACACACACACACACACACACACACACACACACACACACACACACACACACACGCACACAGAGAGAGAGAGGGAGAGAGAGAGTAGAAGCCATCATCAGACGTGTTGCAACAGATGGCTGTACAGTGCAGAGAATGTGAGAGACAGAGAGTAGGAAGGTTTGCAGTGTAGAGGAGAGAGAGAGAGAGAGAGAGAGAGAGAGAGAGAGAGAGAGAGAGAGAGAGAGAGAGAAGGTAGGTTTGCAGTGTAGGAGAGAAAGAGGGAGAGAGAGAGAGAGAGATACTTCATGCTGTCTACAGTTCCATGCCCCTCCTTCTCTTTCAAACATTTCTCTCTGCCTGTTGCCCACAGACAGACTGACTGTAAAACCGACAGACAGACACACAGCCAGACATACAGACAGACAGACAGACACACACACACACACAGACAGACAGACGGAGCAGTGTGTGGTGTGGGCAACATTATTGAGTTATGGATTTGCTAGCGGCTAACGGCTAATACACCCTGCCTGGAGCAACAGCACAGCAAGGAACACTGAGGTAACACACTGACTGTCTGTCACTGTTACTGTGTCTGCTTCTCTAACTGTTAACTGTGTCTGCTTCTCTAACTGTTAACTGTCACTGATACTGTTAACTGTCACTGCTTCTCTCACTGTTAACTGTGTCTGCTTCTCTTAACTGTTAACTGTCACTGATACTCTGTTTGCTACTCTAACTGCTGCTCTACCTGTCATTGTCACTGTAACTGCCACTGCTAGTGTACTTTGACTGTAACTGTCATTGTCACTGCCAGTGGTGGGAAAAAAACTACATTTTTCCCAAAAAAAAGTAGCAATACTGCAATGTAGAAGTAAAAGTAAGGAATTCAAAATTGACTTGAGTAAAAGAACAAAAGTATTGGTATCAAAATGTACTAAAGTACCAAAAGTAGAAAGTACTCATTATGCATAATATCCCATTTCACAAGTTTGTATAAAATGTATAATAATCTTTTTGAAAATAGCAGATCTACAATCACATGTCGCATCGCTACACAGGGCTGAAGTGGTTCATGTATGTTTTGTAATAATAATCAAAATCTACAAAGTAGCTAGTAACTAAAGCTGTCAAATAATTGTAGTGGAGTCAGTTGCCTCTGAGATGTAGTGGAGTAGAAGTAAAAGTACTGAAAATTGGAAATACTGTATACTGTACTCTGACTGTAAACTGTCATTGTAACTGTCACGTGTCACTGTCTGCTACTCTTACTGCTAGTTTAACTGTAACTGTTACTGTCAATGTAACAGTGACTGTAGCACATTCAGTGGTTCTCAAACTTTTTAAATTTCAAGGACCCCTACTTTGGTATGCATTAGGCCACGGGACCCCCATAACTCTGAGAGTGTGACAAACGGAACCAAATGGACCGTTTGTTACACTCTCAGAGTTACAGACCTGTAAGGGTCCATTTGGTTCCGTTTGTTACACACTCAGTAATCTCTCAAGAACAGATTCTGCTCTCCGCTTGAATCGGTGGGGGGTTCGTCATATCGCGTACGCACTGGCCTACAAGTGGGCGTGCCTTCAGATCAGGAAGCAGGCAGCGCTTTACCCAATCAAATGTAGTGGCCGGGATTTACGTGTGTACCGATCCTTCCCCACTAGAAACAAACCGAAACTCATTTAACAATAGCGTCCTCGGAGCAGACAAAACCACAGAAAGATATTCACATTTTAACTCGCTCTTTCATCATAGAAACAAGTGGGCTTATAACCAAAACCATCCATGTTCTCTGGGAGAAGTGGTGTTAGTGTTCCGTGTAGAAATATTGTTAGTGGGAATGAAAACATAGTCGCACCACCGGAAGTGAAAGGCTGAAGGCAGACCAAAACCCCAGTTTCCTTGCGCACGGGTGCTCCATCTAGCCCCCCCCCCAGAGCTAAGTGAAAGAGTAAAAAACAGCAGAGGGCGCTGTTTTTCCTTTTTTATTTGGCGATGGGTTCCCAGATTGCACTCTCAGAGGTACAGACCTGTAAGGGTCCATTTGGTTCCGTTTGTTACACTCTCAGAGTTACAGACCTGTAAGGGTCCATTTGGTTCCGTTTACGGACCTGCCAGGGTCCATTTGGTTCCGTTTGTTACACTCTCAGAGTTACAGACCTGTAAAGGGTCCATTTGGTTCCATTTGTTACACTATCAGAGTTAGACCTGTACGGGTCCATTTGGCTCCTGACTCATTTAGCTGGGGACCCCCTGGAAGCCCCGCCTCATGGACCCCTGGTGGTCCCCGGACCCCACTTTGAGAGCCAGTGCTGTAGCAGTATCAGTGATGCACTGAACTCATTCAATGTGTGTACCATACATGCTGTAGTAAACCTGCTTCTTCCCTCCTTCTGGCACTACTCTATGGAAGCGCTTCCATACTACTCTGATTTCACAAGCGTCATGTAAATGTGAAACCCGGTTTCCTTTATAGACAGTGGTTCTCAATGTGGGGTCTAGGCAGGGACCCTCAGGGTTCCTTGAGGAGGTTCCAAATGGACCCTTACAGGTCTGTAACTCTGAGAGTGTGTGCACACGGAACCAAATGGACCTAGGCCTGTCGCAATTATTTGAGATAATCGCAATTAATTGAGATAATCGCAATTATTTGAGATAATCGCAATTATTTTCCTTGAGTTTCCAGAAAGGTTCATACATTTTGAAAAAAGTTGGATGTAAAATAGTGGAAATAGCAGATCTACAAGCTCACAATGTGAATTTCCACTATTTTGTAACACATTTTGAGTATAAAATACTAAATATGGCGTATTTTGGCCATAGCACATTATTTATTTGTATTATTGGTATCGGTCATTGTCATTTGTTTGTGTATTTAAAGACCCAGTGACATGTTTTTGTCATAACTACCCTATGCAACTCTCATTTTTACAAGACCTAAAAGCCACACAATTTAATTGTTAATCACAATCATTTGTAATGACAACCAATCGTCAAGTAAAATGTCGTAATCGTCACAGC
>NC_139947.1:7769960-7777460 GCF_963454915.1 Gymnoscopelus microlampas | reverse complement strand
ACCAAATGGACCCGTAAGGATCCATGTGGTTCCATTTGTACACTCTCAGAGTGACATGCCCGTAAAGGGCCATTTGGGAGTGTTTCCAGTGAGCCAACATGCACAATATCAGCACCCTGACTCCATCTGACCAGAATGGAACAGAGCCTTCATTAGTATCATTGGTAACACCTGTGAATGTCTTACAATATGGCTGCTGTGCTGTGCATAGAGCCTATTAGAATGAGAGGCGGCACGGAGGGCATCAGAAAACCTGTTATGATCTGGAAGAGGTCATGTCTGGTGGAAAATAAATGAGTCAGTGCAGTGTTTTGGAGGCACAGGAGGACAAGACAACCGAAACATTTCGCAGGAGTGCCGGAGGGTGAACTCATACAGGATACAGGATAAAGAACTGAAATTTGGGAGTGGTGAAACTAAACAAAAGGTGGAAGCTGGAACACTATAAAATTGGAACTGGTATGAGGGTTATATTGAAGCTTTTGTGGGGTTCTGTTGCCTAATAGCCTCTATGCACAGCAGCCATATTGGAAAGAAATTGGGCCTCTTTTTACTTCCTTCACAGGTGTTACCATGATACTAATGAAGGCTCTGTTCCATTCTGGTCAGGGTGCTGATATCGTGCATGTTGGCTCACTAGAAACACTCCATTTTGGTTCCCAAATGGCCCCTTATGGTGGGTGTGTAACTCTGAGAGTGTACAAATGGAACCAAATGGACCCATAACCGTAAGGGTCCATTTGGTTCCATTTGTACACTCTCAGAGTTATGGGGGTCCTTGAAAATAAGACAACCACTATGCCACACTAAATGGAACAGAGTCTTAATTAGTATCATTGGTAACACCTGTGAAGGAAGTAAGGAAGGGGCCCAATTCATTCCCAATATGGCTGCTGTGCATAGAGCCTATTGGATAAAATGGTATCTCACGTCTCAACCTGAAAATGTATTTTTCTGTTTACTAGAGATCCGGGGAGATCCCGGTTATTGAACACACACACTATAGCAATGATTTCTATCGCAATATAGAGCTTTAACTAATTAACTGATTTACAAAATGGTGGTTATAGTACCCATAATAGCAGATAGATACCGATGTCGTCAAAAAAAGTCAAACGATGACCAATATCTCTGGCTCTAGTAAAGGGGAGGCGCATGCTACCGTTTTCGGTGATCACCCTCTCACCGCGGTGGTTTGAAAACTACAACATGACGTCGGTGAGCCGCGGTGATGAGCGATTCACCTCTCACCTCAACACATCTCTCTGTTTTTACTAACCGAAATCACGGACTATGATTTCGGTGGTCACGAAACGGTGAGGATGGCAATGTTGGTCAGTTCAAACCACTTTGGTCTGGTTTGTCAGGGTTTTTAGATTCTTAGTCTTGTTTCAAAGACCACGATTGGCAGGGGAGGGGGGTCCTATGCCTCTGTTTTTGATATCCCCCTCTGGTCATTCATCTTTATGTCCGGTGGAGGATGTGTTTCATACCTGTTTTTGGTCAGACTGTATTCAATACATTAATTTCCTTTTGGGAAATGTAGACTATCTAATAAGTTTGATATTAATGTTTGATAATACCACAATTTAATTAAAAAGTATGTTTTGTTTTTTTTACAAATCGAACTAATAGGACAGGCACATAAGTCATTTTGTAACTGCCCTTTGAGGTTGACAGGAGAAACCAATTAATCTGCAAAGGAAAGCAATTTAATGTACGTGTCTAGGAGAGGAAGAGCTGATGCTGTGAATGATTGCACGGTCTCTGGATCCAGCTCTTTTCTATAGTTGTTAATCAGAGTCAGAAGTGAGGTTCTTCTCGTACACATTCATTATTTTTTCAACCTATTCAAATCGGGAACGCATCTGTGTAACCACTTTATCCAAATGTTATAGTTTGGCTATTCAAAAATAGCAGATATACAAGCTCATAGCGCGGCACAGAGTGCCGTGCTATGAGCTTGTAGATCTGCTATTTTTGAAACATCTTGAACATTTGTGCAAATATTTGAATATATATATTCTTTTTTAAAGGGAACATTTTTGACTCAAATCTTTGCTTCTGGGGGATCCCTGGAACAAAATATTTTGGGATGGGGGGGGGTCCATGGCCAAATACATTTTTTGGCCATTTTGGGGGGTCCTTGACATGAAAAAGTTTGAGCACCACTGATATTATAGCAACATACGTTTTTCAGAAAACTGTTAGGATTTAGAAGACATTTTGTAGAATTGGAACCTCAGTTCTAAATGGGTTAATAATGCAGAAATTGTGTCAGGAAATGTATGAGGTCTGTTTCCTGTGGTGGTTTGGGGGGGGGGAGCTGCCATAGCAGGATATCAGATATTATTTGATCCATTGAACGGTAGCAGGGACCAGCCAAGATTTCACTTCGACACGTTGCAGTTTCCTGAAGTTTTGCTTAGATCTGTTCTGTGGCTGGACAATCGTTCGAATACTTTGGTTCTAATACACATAATCAGTCTTGTTATGTGTGCCATTCAGACAATCTTGCAGTCATACTTTTCTTTTCTCTTCTTTTTATTAGCTCGTGCGTACGTCATTTTCTCTTCCTTCTGTTGCATGTCGTGTTTGATAATCATGGTTGAGCAAAATGGTAAAATAATATCTATGGAGACTGTGTCACCTTTACATTTCTAACACATTTGCAACAAAGCATGAGAGGATTTCTGACTGACAGCCATCTTAGAAGTCTTGGGTTAGGGTTAGGTGTTCTGTAAGAGCATGTAAAGCCCAGTGTGCTGCTTCATTTTTGTTCATTGAGTCACTGGATCAATATTAATATGATGAGACCATGATCATTTATAAATTATAACTATAACCAACGTTTTGTCTCTTGTAATTGTTCAATAGGAATATTGTTTATTTTTTAAGTTCAGTTTTGGTTCAGCTATCAGCTGACACCTTGATCCAGTTGATACCTCCGCTACTATATTGTTGAGCTTGACCTTTGTCTGACACTAAAGGAAGATCATTCGTAAAACTATTAAACAATAAAGGCCCCAAACAACTCCCACGGGGTACTACAATTGACACGAGTCGACTGACCTTTGACAAACTACCATTAAGAAAAACTCTCTGCCATCTATTTGTTAAGTGACTATCCATGCTGCAGTGAAAGTGAAACTGTATTGTACTCATTAAAACCGGGAACACATCTGTGTCATTTTTTGCGTTGGCTATTCAAAAACAGCAGATATACAAGCTCACAGCACGGCAACGTGTGAGAACTGCTGGTTTAGTAGGCATTTGTAGAATCGGCCTCAGGTCTTGATGGGTTAAGCTTATCTAACAACGAAAAATGATCTACAACATCAAACGCTGCAGTGTCAGATCAAGTAAAGCGGCACCCTCAAATGTTCCATCATCCATTTCATCTATCATTTGTGTCACAGCTGTGTGCATGTAGATTGTAGAGTGACCAGGCCTATAGGCATGCTGTTGATGTTATTATATCCCTCTGTTATCAGGCCCTGTGTTATCTCAGCACCGTATAACAGGATGCTGTCGACACAGGCCTTGAAGAGACAGACCCTTGGTAGCTAGAGTTGTTCCGATAATATACCAGTATCGGAAAAGCTTCCGATACTGCCTAAAATGCCGGTATCGGTATCGGCGAGTATGGCAGTCTATGCCATTCCCGTACCACGTAATTATCACGTGAATCTGATATTTCATTTGCAGTAATAGTTTGAATGTTTCAGTTGATTTTGCACGACTGTTTTATACTCTCTCTGTATTATTTACATCAGAGGTCTTCAATGTTTTCAGGCCAAGGACCCCTTAGCTGAGACCTGAGAAAGAGATGAAGCAGGGACCCCCCACTGCATTGTTTACAATTGTGTTGCAGATTCAACCTTTTCATAGATTTCATAGATAGCTTCATTGACTATCATCAGTGTTCCGGTACATTTTGTTCATTTCAGACATTTAACCACTTAAACCTTCAATATAGTACTTAATTTGCTCCTTTCCCCCCCCCTACACCAAACCTCTTTGCCAATTAATAGCTGATCTACAAGCTCAGAACGCCTCGCTGCATGAGGTGTTGTGAGCTTGTAGATCTGCTATTTTCGGCTAATGTTCCCGTCAGAATAGGGATGCTAGGGTTCAAGTGGTTAATGTAAAAACACATCCTATTACACAAAGATTTGGCAGCCCCCCTATAGTAGCTCTGAGGACCCCCCCCTGTTGAAGACCCCTGATTTACATTATTTCTTTACTAACTTGTAGCTGCACACTTATTCATTAATTACAAGGCCATAACTCTGAGAGTGTACAAATGGTTCCATTTGTACACTCTCAGAGTTACACATCCTGTAAGGGTCCATTTGGAACCCCCTCAAGGAACACTGAGGGTCCCTGGACCCCACTTTGAGAACCACTGTCCTAGATATCTTTATTAATTACACACCGGTATACTATCGGATCGGTGCTCGGTATCGACCGATTGCGATACCCAAGATATGGGTATCGGCATCGGGAAGGAAAAACTGGTATCGATGCATCTCTATTGGTAGCATTTGAGACACCAGACTGCCAGATTTTGTTACAGATATATTCCATGCTTGTGCCTTTCTGGGTAGAAAAAGTCCTTTCTGCTGTCGGCTACATACTGTATGAACCAAGATGTCTCATCGACTTCCTTGATGTGGGTTCCATTCATTAATGTGATAGATGCGTGGGTAGGGTGGTTGATGATGATCATGCATTCAGTGTCCTTTGCACGAGTCCCTACTTTAGCAGCAGATTCTTCAAATGAGATAAGAAGTATAGCTGAGCAGATGTTATTGTGCTCTGTGGTTTAGGGCGAGTCCGTCTGCATAGCCACGTACGGTCAGTTGAATATTTCTGACACTGACGTCTGATACTGACTTCTTCTGACAATGAGGCTCTTGTCACAGATTTAATTCACAGATTGTCACAAGACATACTGTAGTCCACCACGACGATGATGATGATGATGAACCGAAAAGGCTCAATAGTCTCTGTTCTACTGTACAATTCTTGACTTTGTGACATCACACTTTGCCCAGATTGCCTGTTAACGCAGATACCTCTGTCATGTTGGAGAGTTCAAATCTGATTGAAAAAGGATTGCTTTTTTCCCCCAAATGTCAGGAAAATATGTTGCAGTGAGGATTAGATTAGATAGTTTCAGGATGGCTGTTTGGCAAGTTTCAGCATTTAATTTGGGTCATGTCAAGCCCACTGGCTTTTTGGGGCTTTTAGGGACAGAAGTTTATCATATATTTTTTGTTCATTGATGCAAGGTCAAGAAGGTTCTGTTTGTCTATTATAGTTTCAAAACGCCTTTGTTTTTTCTTTAATGGATGTGATCTACGTATATTCCAGAGCAAATTGGTTTTAAAAAACAGAATTCCAGTGATCAGTGCTTGTCTATAATTGCACTTGATCATAGATAATTGTTGTTGAATTGAAATTGAGCCTTCTTTTTTTTATTGCTCAAATCATGTTTTGATGTTATTTAAGGGTTTCACTATAGTGGTGATTTGTTTGATTTCAGTGTGTTCTGTTTCGATGTCAAGTCTTTCAATTTGGATTCTGTTTCAGTTGCAATAGTTGTCAATATATTATTGATATGTTCTCGTGGATAAATGTGCAGTGTGTGTCTTCAGCTGTTCTTTTGTAAAACTTGGTATGAGGTACAGTAAGAAAGACAGACGGACAGACAGAGAAACAAACATTCTCATTAGGGTTCCCTGGTGAGGAAAGTGTCTGCCTCATCCTGAGAGACACACACACACACACACACACACACACACACACACACACACACACACACACACACACACACACACACACACACACACACACACCCAAGTGGGAATTGGCTGCTCAGAACCGATTGTGAAAGAAGGCAGAAAGTCATTACCTCTCTGACGTGTGTGTGTGTGTGTGTGTGTGTGTGTGTGTGTGTGTGTGTGTGTGTAAGCCTGTCATCAGTATGCTGGTCAGACTTGGCAACAGAAGGAAATAGAAGAACACGGAGCGAGAGAGAGAGAGGAAAATAAATCAACTACTGGGATCGTTAAAAATGTTTCCATTTGGATTTTTTCCATTTCAATATGAAAATATAGGGTCAGAGTTAGGGGTGCAACTGTTAATTTAACGAATAAATTAAATCAATGATAAAAATAATAGATTTTAATGAAATAATAGATTTTCTAAAATTGCTTAATTAACAGAAATTGCTGTATGACAAAGTATAAAATAGTGCTAGTAGATCTACAAGCTCGTATGAGCTTGTAGATCTGCTATTTTTAAATAGCCAAAGTATAAAATAATGGTTAAAGTGGTTACACAGATGCGTTCCCGGTTTGAATACAATACAATAATCAGACATACAAAATGAGTTATGACTTAGATTGACCCAACAGTTTGGGAAGTAGAAATAGGTTTTTCTTTCAGTCAAATGTTTAAGAAATCTGGCTGGTCTTTGCACAGCTCAAAATATATCTTTGGAAAAATAATGTATTTCGAATTTATATAATTACATTCCCAAAGAAAATAATATTAGATTAAATTAAATAATTATCTTGGTGGATCTCGATTTCACCTTATGGTACACGGTTAGGGTTAACATGTCCAGTTCTGTTTTGTTGGAATGCCCGTAGAATGGAAATAATGGACTTGAAAAGCACCAACATGTCTTTGCTTTTAGACTGATGGCAATACATTTAACTATTATGACAATTGACAATTGATTCCTCCCAGCCGGTGCCCACACACATTTCTGTGAGTTGTCACTGCTGTTGTATCCAATAGGCTCTATGCACAGCTGCCATATTATCACTTCCTTCACAGGTGTTACCAATGATACTAATGAAGGCTCTGTGCCATTTAGTGTAGCACAGTAGTTCTCAGACTTTTTTCATTTCAAGGACCCCCATAACTCTGAGAGTGTACAAATGGAACCAAACCGACCCGTAAGGGTCCATTTGGTTCCATCTGTACACTCTCAGAGTTACACACCCGTAAGGGGCCATTTGGAACCACCTCAAGGAACCATGAGGGTCCCTGTACTGCAATTTTAGACCCACTGGTGTAGCAAAGTGTTTCCAGTGAGCCAACATGCAACAATATCAGCACCCTGACTGTTTGACCAGAATGGAACAGAGCCTTCATTTGTATCATTGGCAACACCTGTGAATTTCTTCACAATTATGGCTGCTGTGAGAGCCTATTGTGTTCCACAGTGGTGGTGAGCAGGCACTTAACCGCTGCGGCACCTGAGTGCCTTCCCATGGAGGATTCTAACCTCAGTCTGCAAACAAAAACTCCCACTGGGAGGACGTAGTACTAGCGCCTCTGTCCTCCCGTTCAACACCCCCTGCTGACAGGCTTTGTAATCACAAATTGCACAGGATAGATATGACAAATAACTGAAATATTCAAAGAAATTATTGACATATTTATTTTAATAACTTTACGTTATGTAAAAAAAGGCAGAAA
>NC_139947.1:7762460-7767460 GCF_963454915.1 Gymnoscopelus microlampas | reverse complement strand
ACTTAAACTAGCACTGATATATATATACGTAGCTTTCTGCTTTTGTGTGGCTTTTAAAAGTTTTCAGATTATTCATGTACTTTCAACCACATCAACCCTAGCCGTGTTTCAGACATTATTATCCCAGAAAGGAATATCTCCATTGAACTGTGGAGGGCAGGCATACTTACGTATATTACTAGAAGTTTAGCGTGACGCGTCGTTCACTTTGCAGTGCCACCTTACAGGCACCTCACAGTCTGTACCCACTTCAGAAAGAGGTGACGTGCATCACCTCTCCAATGACCAAAACCCACTATGGAAGCCGTCGAACTGGTGCGATCTGACGGCATCCTAGAATTTATAGGTAGGATGCAAACCCCATTATACCTGTTGTCATAGTTTTATGCCCATATATGGAGATCTCTGTATCTGGTTGTCTGTGTCCCTTTATGCCCATAATGGAGATCTCTGTATCTGTCTGTGCCTTCGACTGTGTTGCAGACACAGTGCCGGTTCCCCCTTTAATGCAAACCCCATTATACCTGTTGTCATTGGACCCGTTTTGACTTTATTATTTCATGCCCATATATGGGGATCTATGTATCTGTTTGTATGTGTCCTTTTATGCCCATATATGGCATATATCTCTGTCGCTTTTTGTTTGTTTCTTCTTTAAGCAGAATATGCAGCCTGCATAAATCTGCATCATTCAAGTCATCATCCCAGTCCCACGCTTTGTTGCTCTTTTCTTTTTTGTAGCGGGAGAGTTCAGCTTGAGTTTTTTTGGAGAACTTGTTTTTTGTTGGTCTTGTGCTGTTGATTTAGCTTGTCTTATGTTTGTCTCCTCCGTCTGCACCTCATCCAACTCAGATCTTGACTGATCCTTGTTTTCTTCAGTAAAAGCAGCACAGTTAATTAATTCTTCATCACCGATCTCATCAAAAAAACTGTCTCCTCCTCTGTCTGCTCCTCCTGTCTTCCCACCAGATGTTGACTGTTCCATCTGCTCCCCAGGAACACTGTCTCCTCCTCCGTCTGCTCCTCCTGTCTGGCCAGCAGATGTTGACTGTCCCATCTGATCCCCAGCAACAGCCTTATTAGCTTTCCATTTCGCATCCCAATCGAGTTCTGTAATTCTTTGGTTCATTTTTCTTTTTTCCTGCTCCAGTTTTTGTATATAAAGAAGGACTTGAGTCGATGTCTTGAAGGCCTGCTCCTGCAATTCCTTCCGGCTTTCCATGAACTTGCACTGATAATTTAGAAGTACCAAGTTGTTACGAATTATTTCTCCTTCACCGGGGTTTAGCTTTGGTAGCTTTTCTGGAGTACTCATTTTTTTGAGAGCTGCTTATAGACTATATGCAGAGGTCTGTCAAGAGTGCTGGACTTAGCTTAGAAGCCGGCTTATATACTTTCATCTGTCACCTCGGAGTGAGTAGAATTTATAGGTAGGATGTGATGTCATGCGTGATGTCATGCTGTCGTGAGATTACGTCACACTGGCGTGATGTCAGATTACGTCACACTGGCTACATACAACGTTACAGACAACCGACATGGCGCAGGATTCAAATTGTATATATATAGATACTACATGTATATAATAAAAGTTAGGGCGGTGGTTCAGAAGGTAGAGCGGCTTCTTGGGAATTGGAAGGTTCCCGGTTTGATCCCTGGGCTCCCTCCTGTGTCCTTGAGCAAGACACTGAACCCCTAACTGCTCCAGATGAGCATGCTGGTGCCTTACATGGTTTCCTCTGCCTAGTGTGTGTGTGTGTGTGTGTGTGTGTGTGTGTGCGTGCGTGTGTGCGTGTGCGCGTGTGTGCGAAAAGCTCTTTGGATAAAGGTGCTATATAAATGCAACATTTACCATTTTGTATTATAATGAGCCTTATATGGAGATCATTCACTGTATATCTTGTCCGGTTTTAGCCGAACCGCCGCTGTGTGCGTTGCATCCGACTACACATTGTCACTCACTGTCAGGCTCCAGAGACCTGAGTTACTAATGTAACCGGGCTCATTGAACTCCTCATTGAACTCATTCACTGCCAGTTTTACAGTCTACAGCCAGTGCCAGCTGTTTTTAGCATTTTTACTAACCTTTCATGAGCCACAGAATATTTCGCCTCAGGACGATCGGCACACAGAGTGTCGCAAAAGACGGAGGAGTGTCTCTGCTTTCATTGGAGAAGAAAAGCCACCGCGACCCTGCGTTCTTTAGTTATTGGCTGTTGAATATAGCTTGTTCTCGCCAAAAACAAGAAAGCAGAGAAATGTATTTTTTCTAAATCCTTTAATAAGCCCGAGTTCAGCCCGAGCCCGATCTATTAATTACAAAAAAAGGCCCACGTTTAGCCTTAATTGACGGGGTACGTCGGGGCCCGTCGGGCTTGCAGACCTCTCCGGTTGTGGACCGCGGACCACCTGTTGCCTACCACTGGCCTAGTAGTCGCCAGAGAAAACAAAAGCAAATCACAAATCTGCGAATCACAAAATACGTAGACGGTGGACGTATTTTACTCCCAGAAACCATGCAACGTTTATAGATGTGGACCGTGTCGACCATGTGGACCATGTCGTCCATGTTGACTCAATCCTAGATTATATATTTTTTATTTCAAAGTACATCAAAACTAAGAAGTTGTGGAAACTCTAGTTGTGGAATTCTGGATCAATCAGTAATTGACGAGGCAACGGGAGTCGAGACAATATTCTAGGTGGTGATGGTTATGCTCTAATGTACATGATATCATGGGGAGAAGTACGCTAGACACACAGTCTGACACAGATCGGTGGTACGGTAGTTCCGCCGCAGAGCACAGGACTCAGAGCATAGTTATACAAGCTGAACCATAACAGATAGGCTGTAATAAAAAACAATAGCTATCAAGCCTAGCGGAGACATCTTGGCTCCTACAGGCTACCAAATATAATGTCATAATGTATTATGTAAGTGATGGTAAAATATAAAGGTTAGATATAAACAACCATAATAACAATGTAGTATAATGTATAATTCTTCATCACTACCATACTATTCTGTTCGGTATGTAACTCGAACGTTGCTGACTCGGCAGCAGTGGGCGTGGCTCTGCTCGGCACACAGCCCCTCTCTCTCGGCTGTCGCCTTACTCACCGTCACCGGTGCCTCATGGGGCTCAGTGCCGTTGCTGACGGCGTGCCTGCCTTGAAACGTTGACATGCAATGTATCCGTGGTTTGTACAAACATACGACAGCAACGGTCCTTCCCTGGTATGGCAGATTAGTTGCTGACACACACACACACACACACACACACACACACACACACACACACACACACACACACACACACACACACACACACACACACACACACACACGTGGCCGAACACACAATAACAACACCCAAACAGTACACCCTTGCGTTTCAGTGACACAGGCACGAACTGCTTGCACAGAGTACAAAACACTGATATTGGCCTACAAAGCAACCAAGGTAGCAAGGTATGGCACCCCCATATTGTATCTTCAAAGCCTGATCCAACCCTACTACCTCTCCCGCTCACTCAGATCAGCTAACACAGGGAAGCTGTCAGAACCTTCCCTAAAACATCCGGGACAACGCTCCACACCTCCCAGACTCTTCTCCCTTCTGGCTCCCAAACTAGGCTCTATGCAGCCATATTGGACAGAAATTGGGCCCCTTCCTTGCTTCCTTCACAGGTGTTACCAATGACACTAATGAAGGCTCTGTTCCATTTAGTGTAGCACAGTGGTTCTCAAACTTTTTAATTTCAAGGACCCCCATAACTCTTGAGAGTGTACAAATGGAACCAAATGGACCCTCCCGGTCCATTTGGTTCCATTTGTACACTCTCAGAGTTACACCCTCTCAAGGAACCATGAGGGTCCCTGGAACACACTTTGAGACCCACTAGTATTTCTAGTGAGCCAACATCAGCACCCTGACTCTGTTTGACCAGAATGGAACAGAGCCTTCATTAGTATCATTGGTAACACCTGTGAAGGAAGTCAGAAGAGGCCCAATTTATCTCCAAATGGCTGCTGTGCATAGAGCCAGACTTGCTCCAAATTTTCCTCCGTAATCTGAAAACTCACCTCTTCAGACTCCACCTTAGCCTGTAGCACTTGCCGTAGCACTTGCCCCATAGCCTTGACGACCATGCAGTCTTATGCAAAGGTTAAACATGTAATTTAGATAGCATGTTGTCTAGACAGATGCCAGGTTCATACTGTATGTTGACCTGGCATCCTATAGTTTATATTGTTTCAATGTACATATATATATATTTTTTTAATATTATAATATTTAGACTGATGGCTCTTGGTTACCTTTGATCCTAGATTACTGAGGCACTGCATTTGATGTATTACCTTGTGTTCACCTTGCTCTGGATTAAGAGCGTCAGCTAAATGCCTACATTGTAAATTGTAAACTGTATCTTTTATCATTTGATCACCTCGAAACCACAACGACCATCTATCTACCCCTTCAGCTTGCCCAGCGATATTTACATGGATGTGTTACCGTGACGTTTGCCTGTGAGGCATTTAAGTATCAGTTAATATAGATGTTTGCAAATCTATTGACATATTTTCGTATCATTTTGAGAATCTTATCAGCTCCATAGTTGTGCTACCTGGTGTGGAAAAGAGAGACAGGGAATAGAGTAGTAGAGAAAGATCAGAGATGATGATGAGGAGGAGGAGGAGGAGGAGGACGACATGTATTGTAATTAATTAAATAATAAATAAAATAATTAAATGTACAATAATAATAATTAATATTATTATAAATGATTATTAATGTACTCAGTAAATCCTTCTGTTGTGTAATTTTAACTCTGAAGAGTGTACAAATAAGAGACCATTTGGTTCCATTTGAACACTCTTTGGAGTTAAATTAACATTGGGATTTTTATTGTGTAAATGATACATATTATTGTTATTAATACGAGTATGGAATCGAAGGAAGCACAGGGAAGGACAGAGAAAATTAATGCAGTGGGGG
>NC_139947.1:7739309-7762260 GCF_963454915.1 Gymnoscopelus microlampas | reverse complement strand
AGTGAGAGTGAGAGAGAGAGGAGAGGAACGGAGAGGAGGAGAGATGAGAGGCGAGGAGCAGGTGAGAAAAATGTGGAGAGAAGAGAAGAGGTAGAGATCACAGCAAACACAAGGAAAGAGATGGACAGAAGTGAGAGAGATAGATACTGTAGGTAGATAAATATAAACAGTTAAAGAGATAAACAGTGAGAGAGGGATAGACACAGTAGATACAGTAGATATAAACGGAGAGAGAGAGAGAGGTCGCAAGCTGTGTTACCGCGGGGACCGCTTGGGTTGTCGAGGGGACGGTGTCGTTTCCATGGGGACTATTGTCACACCGGCACCGTGGTAGCGACGAGCAAGCGGGATCCGAGGTTGTCGGTTCAGTGCTGGAGAGAGAGCCTACGAGCAAGGCAGCGCAGCCGTTATAGCTGGAGGTAGGACTGATGGAGGGATGGGAAGAGGTGGAGATGATCTAGTCCCATTATCTAGTCCTCTTTTTCAAAATACAAAAAAAACTTTAAAATATGAAGATTGTGTATTTCCATGGTCTGGAGCAGGGGTCTTCAACGTTTTCAGGCCAAGGACCCTTGGCTGAGAGCGAGATAAAGCAGGGACCCCCATTATATATTGTATCGAATATTTATTTTTTCATAGATTTCATAGGCAGCTTCATAGACTTGTTTCACAGCACTATCATGTTGGATTCATGTTAATGTGTGTTTCCAGACATGTAACCATGCACTTAAACAATACGTAGTATACCTGCCCTTTCACTCTGTACTTAGCCTGCTCTTTTTCCCCCCCATACTAAACCACTTTGCCGAAAATAGCAGATCTACAAGCGCACAACGCCTCGCAGCGCGAGGCGTTGTGTGCTTGTAGATCTGCTATTTTTGGCTAAAGTTCTCCTCAGAATAGGGATGCTTGGTTGAAGTGGTTAATGTAAAAATCACACAAAGATTTGGCGGACCCCCTGTAGTAACTCTGAGGACCCCCTGTTGAAGACCTCTGGTCTGGAGTATGTTACGATAAATCCAATATATTTGAAACATAATGTGTATGGGTATGAACTGGGTAGACTGGTCTGTTGGTGGGCTAACTGGGCAGAGCTTTGGTCTTGTAACCAGTACAGTAGAACAGTGGTTCTCAACCTTTTCAAGCTGCAACCCCCCCAAAATAATCATATTTGAACTGGGGACCCCGCGCCCTGACAAGCAGTTTGGAGTGTATAGTAGTTGAGGCATTACGGTACATTTAGTTGTGACTCGGTTCGACAGATATACTGGGGACGGGAACATTTTTGTCACGATTATTGTGGCCTAAAATAATTGCGATTATCGATATTATCGCGATAATCAAAAAAATATGCTTAAAAATCTTAAAATGCTGCTTTTAATAACCGCTTGGGAACATTAGCCCAAAACTAGCAGATCTACAAGCTCACAGCGCGTCGCAGTGCTTGTAGATCTGCTATTTTGGGCAAAGATATTTTGTGTTTATGGAAAAAAAGCAGTCCAAGTATAAAGCCAACGCATGTCCAGTGTATGACTGGACATGATAATATCTCTGCGATATTATTATTTTGAGCGTTTCTTTTTTTTACGTGATAAATGATACCGATTATGGACACATCCCTATAGTGCTTACTGTGATTAGATGGAGCTAATCACCTTAATTAATCAATTAGACATTAATCCAGTCCAGTACATTCAACATTCAACCGGAAGAACAGGATCCAACATTGAGGAACCGGATTCGGTTCTTTCACATTTCTTCTTTCACGTTTTCCGAAACCGTTTTAATCACACCGTCAGAGCTGGTATGTGGACTTTCACGTCTGCTATTACAATTACAATACTGGTGGTTCCCAAAACTTCTCAGTTTCTCATTACTCTGAGAGTGTACAAATGGACCCGAAGTCAAATGTATCCATTTGTACAATCTCAGAGCTGTATGGGTCCATTTGAAACCCCCATAGGAATCGTTAACCCTAAGACCTGCCTGAGGCCGATTCTACAAATGTCTTCTAAATCCAAATAAATCCAGGGGAAAAAAAAAATGCTATATCAGTAGCCTCGATCTCCTATATCAGTGGTGCTCAAACTTTTTCATGTCAAGGACCCCCAAAATGTATATGCATTTAGTCATCTGAAAATATTTTGTACCAGGGGTCCGTACGAGCTCAATTGCCCGTGCGATCTTCGTGTTGTGCACCACGGCAATGCACAACAAATAGTGCAGCTTCTGAAATACTAGTCCCGGGGGAAAAAAATGCATTTGTGAATGGAACAATGGCAATTCTGTCTCAAAATAAAGTTTGTACATGGAGGTTCAACGTTATGTTTTTTTAAATGATAGTTGCAAAAACTATACATACTAAAACCAAGAAATATTTGTGTGTGCATCATCTTATTTTTTGTGTGGAACATTTTTACAAGATAAATATATTTGTGTGCATGGTTTTCTTTTGTGTAGAATAGACTTTTACAATTTATATAAATACTGAAATACATTTGTTAAGATAAGCAAGTCCTGACTTCACTCGACTTCAATCACTCGTTCATCCCCTGGGTCGTAGAAGTAATTTCTCTATGGAGAATAACATTGGGTCATCTTAGAATCGTCTCATATAAGAATTGTGGTCCAAAAATAAACAAACTGTCTCTGCGATATTGTCAGGGAGGTGGCTCTGTATCATTTATGATAGTCAGTCACTCATATTTGATACAGTCTGTTTCTGGCGAACATTTAACTAATTCGCCATGTGTACCATTAGCGTTCTCTCAAATCCTTTGTTTATTTTTGGAAAACAGTTATTACTTATTTGACGCGATATTAAACACGTCTATGGGAATTCAGAATGGGGGAAAAAATCGTGACCCAGGTAGGCTGTGTAAATTACGTCAGACTTTGGTGTTCTATAGCATGGGTTCCCAAACTTTTCAGCCCGCGACCCCAAAATAATGCGGCCATTGACTCGTGAGTCGCGACCCCACCTAACCTTGGAGGTAATAGGCTCTATGCACAGCTGCCATTTTGGAGAAAAATTGGGCCTCTTCTTACTTCCTTCACAGGTGTTATCAATGATACTAATGAAGGCTCTGTTCCATTCTGGTCAAACAGAGTCAGGATGCTGATATTGTGCATGTTGGCTCACTAGAAATACTAGTGGGCCTCAAAGTGTGGTCCAGGGACCCTCATGGATCCTTGAGAGGGTGTAACTCTGAGAGTTATGGGGGTCCTTGAAATTAAAAAGTTTGAGAACCACAGTGCTACACTAAATGGAAAAGAGCCTATTGCTCTATAGGAGCCTATTATATATTAATAAAGTAGTTGTTTTGTCTTTCAGACACCACCGGAAGCATCCCATTGGTTCCCATCCTGGAAGTCAGGGGTCGAAGGCCATGGCGGCGGGCCGGCTCCTCCTCTTTCTCGTGTTCCTGATGTTAGGCCACGCCCACGCCCTCTCTGGCCAGCGTCTGAAGCCCCGCCTCCAGAGAGACAGACGCAACATCCGACCAAACATCATCCTCATCCTCACCGACGACCAGGATACAGAACTAGGTACTGTTACTACTAACTACTACTACTAACCAGTGGTGGAAAAAGTACTAACATTTTTTTACTCAAGTAAAAGTATCATTACTGCAATGCTCTGTTACAAATCCAGAATTCAAAATGTACTTAAAGTACCAAAAGCAAAAGTACTCATCGTGCAGAATGTCCCATTTAACAAGTTTAAAATGTTTAAAAATCGTTTGAAAACACATTGTGAGCCTGTAAATCTGCTTTTTTCAAATGGACAAAATATATATAGGGCCGAAGTGGTTAGTGTATGTTTTGTAATAATCAAAATCTGCAAAGTAACTAGTGACTAAAGTTTTCAAATAATTGTAGTGGAGTAAAAGTACAATATTTGCCTCTGAGATGTAGTGGAGTAGAAGTGAAAGTACTGAAAATTGGAAATACCAGTTGGAAATACCAGTAAAGTAAAAAATAACTCAAAATTTTACTTAAGTACAGTACTTGAGTAAATGTTCTTAGTTACTTTACACCACTGTCAGAGCTGGTGTATGGACCTTCACATCTGCTATCACAATACCAGCGGTCCTCACATTTCAAGGAACGCCATGACTCTGAGAGTGGAACCAAATGGACCCTTATGGTTCTAATTGGTTCCATTTGTACACTCAGAGATACAGACCTGTAAGGGTCCATTTGGAACCCCCCCCCCCCAAGTAACCCAGAGGGTCCTTGCACCCCACTTATTCTATTCATCTTCTAATACTGTTATATTATTACTAATAATAGATCTACAACTCTTTATACTATTAATATTATTTCATTTATTTACTTATTTTGTGTACCATACTATTACTACTGCTACTACTACTAAATGCTATTACTACAACTACTACTCCCTGTTCCAGAACCAAAGCAGTGGCCATGTGGTTTCAGCCCAAGGACCCCCTAGCTGAGAGAGAGATGAAGCAGGGACCCCCTCTGTATTGTATAAAATTGTGTTTCAGATAAACTTTTGCTGCTCTTTTTTTCCCTCTACGCCTATAAATCTACAAGCCTATAAATCTACAAGCCTATAAAGCTTGTAGATCGGCTACTTTTTGGCTTAAGTTCTCCTCAGAAAATGGATGCCAGGGTTTAAGTGGTTAATGTAAAAAAAATAAATCATACCACACAAAGATTTGGCGGACCCCCTGTAGTAGCTCTGAGGACCCCCTAGGGGTCCCGGACCCCCTGTTGAAGACCCCTTGTGGTTGGAGTGTCCGCCCTGAAACTGGAAGGTCAGGGTTCAATCCCCCGCCCGGCCGAGTCTTGCCAAAGACTATACAAATGGGACTCCCTGCTTGGCACTCAGCATCAATATATGACAATATATATGACTCATAATGACATACTAGCGTCATGTCCAGGGGGTGTGCTTGTACTGTACATCAAGCTGCCTCACGCTGCAGAAACAGGAGACAGGCTTCTGACCTATGGGCCATAAAACAGCCATCAATCCGTAGCCTCTCTGACGCTGCCCTTGCCCTTGCCGCTGGTCACTTGCCACTCCTGTCGTCTGTAACTGTCTCCCAGCAGCTTGTTGTGTAAACAGCATAACAATTCACAATTTAGGCATTTAGCAGACGCTCATAATCCAGAGCGATTTGCAGTAAGAAAGGTAAACACGAGGTAAATACATCAAATGCATAGAGATGGTAATCTAGGATCATAGGTAAACCAAGAACCTATCATCAGTGTAAACGGTATAATATCAAAACGTAAATAATCTGTACATTGAAACCACTAAACTATAGGATGATGGGGTCAACAAATAAACCTGGCGTCTGTCTACATAACATGCTATCTAAATTACATTTTAACCTTTGCGTAAGCCTCGAGGTCGTAAGTGCTAGTAACAGGCGGCAATTACCTCGCCACTCGCCGTTCTCACTTTGCATAAACTATGTCATCAGACACAGTATAATCACACAGTGTTTATACAGTAGAGTACACACACACACACACACACACACACACACACACACACACACACACACACACACACACACACACACACACACACACACACACACACACACACACACACACACACACACACACACACACACACACACACACAGTACTTATCACCTGTAGCCATTACCAAGCTGAGAATGTTTGCTGATGTGGTTCACAATGCTGTTCAAGAAAAGACAAGTTGAATGTTGAAGACCCAATATTCCATGATAGATCACTTTTTCCTCTGCTTTTTCCTCTGCTTTTTCATCATAATTTTCTTACATCTCTCTCTGTCTGTCTGTGTGTCTGTCTGTCTGTCTGTCTGTCTGTCTGTCTGTCTGTCTGTCTGTCTGTCTGTCTGTCTGTCTCTATCTGTGTGTCTGTGTGTCTGTGTTTACCAGGTTCTATGCAGGTGATGAATAAAACTCGTCGCATCATGGAAGAGGGCGGCACTTATTTCTCCAATGCCTTCGTGACCACGCCCATGTGCTGTCCGTCACGCTCCAGCATGCTGACTGGCAAGTACGTCCGTCCGTCCGTCCGTTATCCATCCATCCATCCATCCATCTATTTATCTATTGTGTAAAGTAATGAAAGTCAGTGCCCAGTCATTAATCTCTCTCTTTTATTTCTCTCTTTCTTTCTCTCTCTCTGTCTGTCTGTCTCTGTCTTTCTCACTCACTCTTTCTTTCTCCCTCTGTGTGTGTCTGTCTGTCTCTCTCTCTCCCCCCCCCCCCCTCTCTCTCTCTCTAGGTACGTTCACAACCACAACACCTACACTAACAATGAGAACTGTTCCTCGTTGTCATGGCAACGACAGCATGAACCACGGACCTTTGGAGTGTACCTGAACAGCACTGGATACAGAACAGGTACACACACAATGCACAGTAGCTAAAAGCAGTTAGTCTTGTGTGTGTGTGTGTGTGTGTGTGTGTGTGTGTGTGTGTGTCTGTGTGTGCGTGCGTGCGAGACTATATGTGTGTGTGTGTGTGTGTGTGTGTGTGTGTCTGTGTGTGCGTGCGTGCGCACGCGTGCGAGAGTATATGTACTTTATGGTTCTTTTATACACCTCCCCAGTGGAGCCATTCTAGCATAGATTATGCTATATGCATATATGTAGATATCTCCTTACACCCCCCCCCCCCCTTCTATTTCTTTTTCTCTTTCTGATAATAACAAAAAATGATGGAGCTTCTTGCACAAAAATGAATTGCATTCTGTAAACCTGTGATCTGACAATAAAGTTGAGTCTGTCTGTGTCTCTCTCTCTCTCTCTCTCTCTCTCTCTGCGTAGCGTTCTTTGGGAAGTATCTTAATGAGTACAATGGTTCTTATGTTCCCCCTGGATGGAGGGAGTGGGTCGGTCTGGTGAAGAACAGCCGCTTCTACAACTACACTCTGTGTCGCAACGGAGCGCGAGAGAAACATGGAGACCAGTATCCACAGGTAACACGCGCACACAAGCACACGTGTGCGCACACGCATGCGCACACACACACTGTTTTAGAGAAAGAGAAAGTAAAAATGTTACATGGTGCTACATGTTGCTCTACCTCATCAGAGGCTATAAGCTATTATTATATTACATATTAATAGTGAACATGAACATTATTCCTTGTCAGTTTCATATTGAGGACATTAAACGATAAAACTTGATGGTAGCAGGTAGGGGCGGAAATTGGTACGTACCTGACGATTCAATTCGATTCCGAGGGCTACGATTCAATTAAATTGTGATTATTGCGATTTGCGATTAATTTACTTTCATTATATTTTATTGATAATAAAAACTGATGGAAGTAATGGAACTAATGGACTGCTCTGTGCAATTAGCGATATGATGAAAATATATATATTTTTTAATAATCGTCTATATCCGAATCGCGATTAATTGCTGAATCGATTATATTTTCCCACCCCTAGTAGCAGGTAACGGCAGCGTGTAGTGGAAGTGAAGTGGTAACACTTAACACACAGTGGTTAAAAAGATCTTTTGAGAAAAAAAGATTCAGGAGCAAAGATTTGAGTTAAAAATGTTGTTTATATATTCAAAGATTTGCACACATTTTTGCGATGAAAAATAATAATTGCAGATTCACAAGCTCATGAGCTTGTATATCTGCTATTTTTGAATAGCCAAAGAAATCTTAAAAATGACACAGATGCGTTCCCGGATTGAATGGGTTAATGGCATTAGGCTTACGGTTAAATATGGCAAAAAAATATTAAAACGTTGATGTCCTCACAAGTATAGTAATACAAACGTGTGTGTGTGTGTGTGTGTTCCAGGACTACCTGACAGACCTGATCACGTCAGACTCCATCAGGTACTTCCGCTCCTCTAAGCGTGTCTATCCTCACCGGCCCGTCCTCATGGTCCTGAGCCATGCTGCTCCGCACGGACCTGAAGACTCTGCTCCTCAGTACAGCAACGCCTTCCTCAACGCCTCGCAACACATGTATGTACACACACAAGCACACACACACACACACACACACACACACACACACACACACACACACACACACACACACACACACACACAAACTGCCCGAAATTAGCCAATCTGCAAGTTGGTAGATCAGCTGTTTTCACCATACAGTATGTTATGTTCGCCCCCAGAATATGGGCACTAGGGTTCATGTGGTTAATCACAGCCCCTAAACCCTAAACCTCAAGTGCTAAAATGCTAATGCTAAACCCCTGCATCCTAACCCTGACGCGTAACCTTAGCTCTAAATACAATTCTTAGCCTTGAGAATCGACTTTTTTTTTTTATCTCACCTCCATTTTTAGATATTAGTACGTAAGTAAGTACACACACACACACACACACACACACACACACAGACACACACGTTCAATACGGTACAACAAAAGACTGATTAATATGTTTTTCTCTCTCTACCCTCAACTCCTCTCTTTCATAATTCCTTCACCCTCTCCTCTCCTCTCCTCTCCTCTCCTCTCCTCTCCTCTCCTCTCCTCTCAGTACTCCCAGTTATAACTATGCTCCTAACCCAGACAAGCATTGGATCATGAGGTACACGGGTGCTATGAAACCCATCCACATGGAGTTCACCAACATGCTGCAGAGGAAGAGATTACAAACACTGCTGTCTGTGGACGACAGTGTGGAACAGGTATGCACACACACACACACACACACACACACACACACACACACACACACACACACACACACACACACACACACACACACACACACACACACACACACACACACACACACACACACACACACACACACACACACACACAATTCACACACAAATTCACACAAAGTTTATTCCCCAAAGGATTGAATGATGATATTTCATGGCATGTTATGCTGTAAGTCCACACCAACACAACTACATTTAGTTGCACCGGGCTGCAACTGGTCAGTCCAGAACCCTGCAATTTAACAAGTTGCAACTAGTTTGCAGCAAAACACATTTTGCTGCAAAGCCGATGTTTTACATTTCTTAGTTGTGCATTTTCTGTAAATAATGTAAATATAAATGATGTGTTGGGTTGGCGTTGTGGCAGGTGTACTGTAGGTCATGATGTCAATAATCATGTCCATGTGTAATTGTCTGGTCAGGGTGATCAGTCACACACAGGTCATGGACAATCACTGAGAGACACTCCTACAGGAGCGTGTGATTGTCTCACACCAGTGAACACGGGTGGGGGGGAGGAGCATCTCTCTTAGGCATGTAACGATTTGTCGTAAATCGATTAAAATCGATTCAAACTGGTGACAATTTAAATCGAAGAAAATCCAGGAACAAGAGAATTGATAAAAAAAAGAGTTTTCAGTCATTTGCTACTGTATTGAGAAAACATAGTATTGTAAAAAAAAAAAAAGAAAAAAAGAGAAGAAAAGAAAATACTGGATTTGTGTTAGAGAGAAAAAAATAAAAATATTTTTCGGTCATTTGTCTGGAAACTCATTTTGTGTTTTTAAAAAACATGAAAAATCGTATCGTGATTCGAATCGTATCGTGAGTTGTGTGAATCGTTAGATGCCTAATCTCTCTACATAAGATCAGGATGGTATCATTTCTGTAAGACTCTCTTGATGAAGGTCCAGAGGGAGCCAAGCTTCAATGCTTGAATAAAATTGATGCAGCTGAGCTAGAGCAGTGTGCAGGAGTTTTCTTGATTTATGGTCATGATGATAACACAATATCATGTGAATTTAATGTGTGTGTGTGTGTGTGTGTGTGTGTGTGTGTGTGTGTGTGTGTGTGTGTGTGTGTGTGTGTGTGTGTGTGTGTGTGTGTGTGTGTGCGTGTGCGTAGTTGTATCAGATGCTGGTGCAGACAGGGGAGTTGGACAACACGTACATCATCTACACGGCAGATCATGGATATCACATTGGACAGTTTGGCCTGGTTAAAGGTATGACCTTTGACCCCACAGATACCGGCTCAACTGAACGAAACTGCAGAAGAAAATATTTGTTTTGTAATGTTGTTGATGTACAGCATAATAATGATGTGTGTGTGTGTGTGTGTGTGTGTGTGTGTTTAGGGAAGTCCATGCCATATGAGTTTGACATCCGAGTTCCTTTCTACATCAGAGGACCAAACGTTGAACAAGGCAGCATGTAAGAACATATACAAAACTATAACTAAGTGAAGAGGGGATTTAATTGTTTGTCCTGAGAGGCCATTATGGTTGAATAGCTTTCTTTATGTATGTTCATGTATGTTGCATTATATGTTGCATTTTAACAACTCATTCACTGCCAGACTTATTTCTGGCTGCGTTTACCCACTGCCAGCGATTTTTCGATTTTCTTACCTTTTTCAAGTAGTTACAGAATATTTATCTCCATTATGATCCATCCCCTGATGGTTGCTAATCACTGAGGGTTATACTGTGTGGTTTCACAAGGTTTGTGCAGGTTGTTTATGAAGGGTGTGTGAGAGAGAGCATGACTGGTAGCAAGATGGCGTAGCAAGATGGCGCTGCTCGTTTGAATCAGAGAGTGCTGCTGAGAGATTTGTTTGTAAAGATACGAAGAAAACCTAATTTGATAACAATGTCTTGCATCTAAAACTGTACAAAGGAAAGACGAGCGTTTTGGCACAAACACATTTTGACTAGGTGCCAAACAAAGCGCAAACGTGTATGAGGAAGTGGGTGAGGAATGGCGTCGCAGACACGCGGGGGTAAAACACCCCGCGACAACCCAAGAGTTACTACAATGAGCCAGAGACCGAAAGTAAATAAAGTGGTGACTGGCAAAGTGGCCGCGGCGGAGGAGATACAAGAAAACATCGAGGCTGAGCCGAAAGAAAGTTTGGACCGAGAAGAGAGCAACGGCGCACGGCCAAAGGAAGGCAGCGCGCGTGAAAAGCCTGGCAACGCTGCTAGAAGAGAAAACGAGGGAACTCCGCTGAGATTGCGGGGTCCCAGAGGCGCAAAGCCCGGATCATTCCTCAGAAACAGGTTCGAGACAAACGATGAAGAGGAGGCCATGATCAAAGGCCTGAGAGGAGAGGAAGGGGATGAAGCCATGCACGCTGACATAATGGCTGCAATCGAAGTCGAGTCTAACTCAGTCCTGGCTAGTTTTGGCACTGAAGATTTAACAAAGATTGTGCTGATTACTATTAAAGCAGCAGTGCCAGCAATAGTCAAAGCGGTACAGAAGCAACTGAGTGCGTCGGTGGACTGCTACAAGCTTGATAAAACTATTCTTGAAAGCAGATACAAGGAAGATGAATTGGAGCAGTACAGTCGTAAAGAAAACGTGCGCATCAACGGGATTGAAGAAAAAGACGGAGAAACGGAGGAGCAACTGGTGGAGAAGGTTTGTCAACTAGCGACAGCAGCTGGAGCAAACATCACCGAAGGTGACATCTCCACCGCGCACCGTTTAGGACAAAGAAAACAAGGCAAGCACCGACCTGCCATAGTCAGATTCGTGAGCAGGAGGAAAAAATCGGACCTGATGAAGAATAAAGCGGAGCTGAAAAAAGATGATCTGCACAAGGACATCTTCATCAACGAGGATCTTACACGCATGAGAAGTAAACTCTTCTGGCTTGCCAGGGACAAATGTGAACATACATTCGTAAGGGACGGCAGAATTATCTGCAAGACTGATGGCCGATATGTCACGATTAACACCCCAGATGACCTATTCCTGATTGGATACGAGGACGTGGATTACAAAGACTTTGGTATAGACGTGTAGGACAGATATGGAGTACAGACAGAAGAGGCTGCGTCTGACCCTGGGGAGAGGAGGACAGGTCCCCAGGGGCTACGGATTCTTTCCTTAAATGTCTGTGGTATACGAAGTAAGTTGGATACTCCTGACTTTATTGAAAAATGCAAAAGTTATGATGTACTCTGTTTCAATGAAACGAAAACTGATGATGCTGATACACCCGAGATGTTGGACAAATTTAAAGCAATGGGCTTCTTAATGTTTGCTAGTAATAGACACAAGTTAACAAACTGGCGCTCTGGGGGGGTGATAATAGCCGTGAACATGAAAATTGCAGATAAATGGGTGCAAAAAGGTATAAACAGTGACTTAGGTGTTTGCCTAAAATGTAATAAACATGCACTCAATTATGACAAAGATCTTGTGATACTAGCGGTCTATATTCCACCATACAAAACTAGATACTCAAATGTTAGCATGTTTAATGAACTGACGCAAATAATAGCCGATATTGGATTGGAAAATAATTATTTTCTTATTTGTGGTGATATGAATGCCCATACACAGGAAAGGGATGACTTTGTCTTATATGAGGGTGATAAATGGAACCAAGATGAAGATGTCTGTGAAAACGAGTGTCAGGTGGGAATGATGGAAATGTTTAATATCCCTCTAGAAAGAAAATCAGCTGATGTACACAGAGACTTCGGAAATTATGGCAGTGCACTGTTAGATCTGTGCAGAAATCTTGAGCTATGTATACTGAATGGAAGATGTGGGGATGACACCCATATTGGGAAAGCAACTACAGTTGAAGATAGTGTAATTGATTACATGATAGGTTCCCCTTTTATTGTGAGCAAGGTGAGAGGCTTCTGTGTACATGAATTCGATCATTTGTTTTCTGATAAGCATTGTATGGTGGAAGTGACCCTGGAGGTAAATATGGAAAGGGTTCATTATCAGGTCGAGGGCCCCATGGAACATACTGTAAATAGTGGAAGTCAACAAATTGGTAAATGGGATGCACACAAGATAGATGAGTACATAAAAAACATTCAGCTTGATAAGCTGAATAAATTGTTGCTTGACCAAGAAAACCTATCAGTAGATGAAATGACAAAAGAAGCCTGTAGTATTTTGATTAGTAGCGCAGCAGCCACATTTCCTAAAACAGTGGCTCGACACAGAAAGGGCAAGAAAGTAAATAAAAACGCAGTGTGGTTTGATAAAGAATGCAGATTAAAAAGGCAAAAATACCTCAAAGCAAAAAGAATGCTTAAAGTACACAGAAATGAGGCTAATATCGAAAATGCAAGGATAAAAAGTAAAGAATATAAGAGAGAGATGTACAAAGCCCAGAGAGAGCATAAAAATAAATTGAACAAGGAATTGTTGAGTATGAAGTCTAAAAACCCAAAGATTTTCTGGAAGATGCTTAGTGGTACTGATAGAAAAAAGGAGCACTGTCCAATTTCACTGGAAGATTTTCATGAGCATTTTAAAATATTATCTGACTGGGAAGTGCAAATGAGTCAGATACCGGAAGTTGATTCCGAAGCATACTCCCATGACAATAGTATTCTAAATGCAAACTTCACAGAGCAGGAAATCAGGGAGGTTGTTTCAAAATTAAAAAATGGTAAGGCAGCAGGAAGTGATCAAATTCTGAACGAGTATATCAAAAGTTCAGTAAATATACTCATGCCATTGTATGTATCCTTGTTTAACAAGATCCTTGACTCCGGTACCTTTCCTGAAGATTGGACGCTTGGTTTGATTGTACCAATTTTCAAGAAGAAAGGCAATACTGCCGACTGTGATAATTATAGAGGGATTACACTTTTGAGCTGTTTGGGTAAATTGTTCACAAATATACTAAATACAAGATTGATTATATTCTGTGAGGACAGTTCTATCTTGAGGGAAACTCAGGCAGGATTCAGAAAGAATTATTCCACCAGTGACCATATTTTTGTCCTGAAACATATTGTTGATTTATTTTGTCTTAAAAAGAAGAGATTATTTTGTTCATTTATAGATTATAGTAAGGCATTTGATACAGTCTGGAGGGATGCTCTTTGGTTTAAACTATCAGCGGTAGGAATCAAGGGCAAATTTATGGCTGTAGTAAAGAATATGTATAAAAACGTTAAATCATGTGTCTTTGTAAACGGCATGAAGTCAGAGTTTTTTGTAAGTTTAGCAGGAGTAAGACAGGGGGAAAACCTATCACCTTTACTGTTCGCTTTATTTATTAATGACCTGGAGGAATACCTCAGACACAATGGCTGTCAGCCGATACATTTTAATGATGAAACGATTGATAACTACCTACAGCTCATGTTGTTATTGTATGCGGACGACACGATCGTCATGTCAAATACGAAGGAGGGTTTACAGAAGGCAATTGACCACATGTGTGGCTTCTGTGAAAAGTGGAAACTAAAGATCAACAGTGAAAAAACAAAGGTAACAGTATTTGGAGGTAGAAAGGCTGACGCCAGCAGATTAAAGTTTTCCTGTAATGGAGACAATCTAGAAGTCGTCCATAGCTTTAAGTATCTCGGAATCACTATGAATTATAATGGTTCATTTAAGATTGCTATTGAAGAGCTGCATAAGCAGGCCTCACGTGCCATGTATTCCCTCCTTTGTAAATGTAGAAATTTTGATTTACCAGTAAATGTTGCACTAGATCTTTTTGACAAGTTGGTTTCACCAGTCATGTTGTACACTTGTGAAGTCTGGGGGTTCGAAAAAATTGAAATATTAGAAAAATTACATCTTAAATTCCTTAAGTATATCCTAAAAGTAAAAACAACCACATGTAGTAATATGGTGTATGGAGAGCTGGGGAGGTACCCAATTTGTATTCTAGTTAAAAAAAGACTCATTGGCTATTGGGCCCGGTTGCTTGAAGGGAAAGAGAGCAAATTGAGTCGTATAATGTATGACTGTCTGCTTAACCTGTTTAATACAGGTGTATACACGTCACCATGGGTTTCGCAGGTAAAGCACATATTGGACGACTGTGGTATGTCTTACATATGGCTGACACAGAATTGTAATAACAGTGAATGGTTGAAACGAACAGTCGAACAAAGGTTGAAAGACCAGTTCCTGCAAAAGTGGCAAAGTGAACTTAATAATATGACATCATGTGACATTTATTTATGTGACAGTATAAGCAAGAGTTTAAGTTGGAAAAATATCTGTTGTGTGACAACCAGAAGAATAGACAGGCCATTTGTAATTTCAGGGTGAACAACACAAGAATCCCAAAGATCATTGGTAGATATAGAGGACTTGAAAGAAGCCAGAGGCTATGCAATCTATGCAATGGAAATCAAGTTGGAGATGAGTTTCATGTTATATTTGAGTGTAAAAACACTACCATTATGAGTCTTAGACAAAAATATCTGCCAAAGTACTATATAACTCGCCCATCTATGCAGAAATTAATTCTACTATTGCAATGTGATAAGCAATTAAATGAGTTATTTATAAATTAGGTGCTTTTCTGAAAAATGTTCTACCTCTGTTTAAGTAAGGCTCGCCTTTTGCTATGTATGTATGTATGAATATTATGAAATGAAAATGTATGATATCTGTGCTCCATACCATGTGAACATGGTCGTGAGTTAAATAAATGATGATGATGATGATGATGATGACAAATGTTAACGAAGTCATCGCGACCTCGTTGACATTAATTGTCTGCCTTTGAAAATAGCATGTCTTGACCAAAAATACATAGTAAAAAAAAAAGTACACAGGAGCCGAGATACAGGATATTTAAGTAATAAGTTAACCAAGAGGTGAATGGAGAAGCAAATCTTCGGATCACAATATCTTGGGTTAATTTTGAAAGCATATTCTGATTTAGTCTTTTGAATAACACACCATTTAGTTTTAGTCCTATTTTAGTCTTCTGAAAATTGTTTAGTCTTTAGTCTAGTCGACTAAATATCAAAACCTTAAGTCTTTTAGTCTTTTAGTCTTTTAGTCTTTGTCTTAGTCAAAAACAAGTACACTGCAGCATATTCTGATTTAGGCTTAGTCTTTTGAATAACACACCATTTAGTTTTAGTCCTATTTTAGTCTTCTGAAAATTGTTTAGTCTTAGTCTAGTCTTAGTCGACTAAATATCAAAACCTTAAGTCTTTTAGTCTTAGTCTTAGTCGACAAAATTAACACTGCTGTGAGGAAAACGAAAGAAAAAAAAAACATCCTTGGCAGCATTGGTAATTGGCAGTGAATGAGTTAAATATGTTTTTATTATGTATTAGTTATTTTATATGGTTGCTACCGTGGCCAGGTTTCTCTTGTAAAAGAGATTTCTGATATCAATGAGACTTCCTGGTAAAATAAAAAACATTAGAGGAGAGGAGAGGAGAGGAGAGGAGAGAGGAAAGAAGAGGAGCTTCACTGTTTGAGTTTGTGGGAAAGGTTAATGTGTGTGTGTGTGTGTGTGTGTGTGTGTGTGTGTGTGTGTGTGTGTGTGTGTGTGTGTGTGTGTGTGTGTGTGTGTGTGTGTGTGTGTGTGTGTGTGTGTGTGTGTGTGTGCGCGTGTGTGTGTGTTCAGTAACCCTCACATGGTGCTGAACATCGATCTTGCCCCCACCATCCTGGACATCGCTGGTCTGGACACTCCTGCTGACATGGACGGACGATCAATACTCACCCTGCTGGAGCCGGAGACACCTGCCAACAGGTCAACACACACACACACACACACACACACACACACACACACACACACACACACACACACACACACACACACACACACACACACACACACACACACACACACACACACAATGATGGATCATTGAAATGAGATATGGTTTGCTTACACTAACCGAACAGATTTGGAAGTACAACTTATGCAGTAGAGCTGCAGTTATTGATTATTTTCTTAGCTATGACGCAGTGACGTAGCTGTGCCATCTTTATATGTGTGTTTTATATATATACATATATTAAACAAATCAATCTTATTATCTTTAACGCAAAATAATTCTAATCTATTCTTTTAATCAAATTTGAATCTATTAGTCTGATTAGCCATTTGTGGCGGCTGTGGCTCAGGAGGTAGAGCAGGTCGTCCAATGATCCGTGGGTCGGCGGTTCGAATCCCGGCTCCTCCTCCTGTCCACATGTAGAAGTGTCCTTGGGCAAGACACTGAACCGTACATTGCCTCCAATGATTCGGTCGGCGCTAGCTTACCACCATTGGTGTGTGAATGTGGGAAAAGTGGGGACGCTGGCGTCGACTGTTCGCCGCTCCCACCTCCCAATGTCCCCTCCCTGTATGAATGAATGAACCATTGTAAAGCGCTTTGAGTAAGTTTGAGTACTTAGAAAAGCTTAGAAAAGCGCCATAAAAATGCAATTCATTATTATTATTATCATTATTTAAGACCTATCTTATACTTTGTTGCACAGCAGTGTCACACAAAAATAGCAAAAATAGCAAGCTCACTATCTTTTTTAGAAATTTTGATTTTCAATTATTTTATTTAAATCTGTTTATACCGTGATCATTGAAATAGATTAGTTTGATTAACTATCGCACCCGTAACCTTTTAATTTTTGTTTTCAGGTTCCAAGTCAACAAGAAGAAAAAAGTATGGAGAGACTCATTCCTGGTGGAGAGAGGGTACGTACATAACTGCTATTACTGTGCTCTGATCAGCTGAACTCCTGATTATTTTGGGTGTTTGTGGCCTGAAAAGTTTGGGAACCATTGAACTTGAGCCCTGCAAGAGACCGTTTACCGCAAAGGTTTCATTTCTGATGATCCACAGTTCATTTCTGTTGCCGTTCCCACCCACAACAAAAATGTAAGTGCCATTTAGTCCTGTATAGTACCGCAATATTCACATCTAGTACTGCATAATTGTCTCCGCCAGGAGACTATGTTTTCGTTCTCGTCCTTCCGTGTGTCCACCAAGCTAACATTGGTCAAGCTTCAAGTGACACGTGACAATATGTTGAAAGGGTGTGCTTTGATTGGCTAGCGAGACGCATGATGAAATAGAGACCTATAAATAGGTGTGTCACTTCAAAAGACCATTTATATCTTTTGAAGTGAGGTAAGACAGGATTAATCAGGAAACAGTACTGGCGGAGACCTGTGCTCCGAGTAGCACATTTTCTAGTTCCGTAATATTTCCATTGGGACCGAAAAACATTACAAAACCAGAAACACAGAAAAACAGGCTGAGAGAGACTGCAGAGAGAGAGAGAGAGAGAGAGAGAGAGATGACAAAAAGAGAGAGAGTGGGGGTCTCTTAACATGAGCAGTGAGTAGCACACTGGACATGGAGTTTTGTGGTTTCGATGTCATGGTTGAGAGAGATCTACCAGCTTACATGAATACTTAAGTATACTTTAGTATATGAATACTTTAGTATCCTTCGTCTTAAACATCCCAGTCAGCAACGCGTTTGTCATGCATGTATTACTGTAATGAACGGAGCTATGAATATACAGTACAGCTGTGCTGTCATGGTCATGTCATTACACGTAATGACAGCGGGCTTGTCGCAGGTCTAACAGCGAGGTTAATAATCATGTTTATACAATGGAGAGAGACAGAGATACGACCATCGCAGCACCACGAGACAGAGTTACAGTCAGCTTGTGTGGGCTTACTGCTTGGGCTGACAGTAGGTTATTAATAGATAATAGATGCATTATGCACATACCTGTCAGGAATGTTTTTAAATTACATTCTCCTCTGCATTTTACCATATAAGATAAATGTGTTCATATCAAGCTCTTTCACTGCCAGACGTATTTCTGTCTGCGTGCACCCACTGCCAGCGATTTTTCAATTTTCTTACCTTTGAAGTAGTCATAGAATATTTATCAACAGTATGATCAATCCCCTGTTAGTTGGTAATCACGGGGTTTTACTGCTTCCGCAAAAAGAAAAAAAAAATTCACCCCGTCCGCTTGTTAAATCATCCTCCTGCCAACTGGACCCTATCCCCACCAAAGTTTTTAAGGAGTTTTTTCACTCAATTTCACCCCATATTTTGGCCATCATAAATGCATACCTATCCACCGTCTCCTTTCCCTCCGCTTTTAAACATGCCATCATTCAGCCCCTACTTAAGAAACCCAATCTAGATCCATCTGTCTTAAAGAACTACAGGCCAATCTCCAAACTCTCATTTCTGTCAAAAGTCCTAGAGAAAATTATCTCCTCCCAATGAATCACCTTCATGAACAATAATGACATTTTTGAGCAATTCCAGTCTGGATTTAGATCCCTTCACAGTACAGAGACCGCCCTTATTAAGGTAACAAGTGATCTGCTACTCGCAATCGATGATGGTGACCATACTGGTACTACTGAGCGCGGCATTTGACACAGTCGACCACTCCATCCTTCTGACTCGCCTAGAAACATGGGCTGGGGTGCAGGGAACAGCCCTAGAACTCCTGCGCTCCAACCTCAGTAACAGAACCGTTGTCTCAGGGGACATCTCCTCCCCCTCGGCCCCTCTTACATGTGGCGTCCCGCAGGGGTCTGTTCTTGGACCCCTACTATTCTCCATTTATATGCTGGGGTTAGGTCACATCATCTGCAAGCATAAACTCCACTTCCATTGCTATGCGGATGATTCACAATTATATGTCCCGATCGAATCCCCAACCGCCGGACACCTGTACACCTGTCTAACCCACAAGTCCATTTCTCGCCTGCAGTTGGTGCAAAATGCTGCTGCCAGGCTTCTGACCAACACTAAAAAACGTGCCCATATCACCCCTGTCATGGCAACTCTCCACTGGCTTCCTGTCGTTTTTAGAATTGATTTTAAGATACTTTTATTAACTTTTTAAGCCCACAATGGTCTTGCCACCCAGTACATTACGGACCTGCTGCCTGATCGGGCCCCAGAAGCACAGATCGGAGTTAAAAATGTTCGCTTTAAAACATATATATATTCAAAGTTTTGCAAAAATGTTCAAGATTTTTCAAAAAATAGCACATCTACAGTACAAGCTCACGGCACTGCTATGAGCTTGTATATCTGCTATTTTTGAATAGCCCAAAGAAATCTTAATATGACACAGATGCGTTCCCCGGTCTTAATGGGTTAATTGCAATGGGAGAGTGAACGTGAACACAACCATTCTTTAGCCCCACGGTCACTGAACTAAATATTGCACCCGATTATCACAAGCACGATCTTGATGCTGTACAGCAGCGAGATCCTTCCTTCCAGCTCGGCCACTCTCTGGGACAACCGGAGGCAGCCTTCGCAGCCAGGTGCGGCAAGTGGAGGCATGACACTGGTACCTGTGAATGAAGCACAACTGTGGCCAGTAAAGTGGCTTTTGGCAGGGTAAACAGTGGAGACTATGGTGTGAGTTTAAGCCGGTAATCGGCACAGAGCGGGACGTACTCGCGAGAGGGCTACACACCGGTAGCCCACAGCTGAGAGAGTGCTTGTTGTTATTCAGGCAGTCCTACTCAGGGCGGTACGTTACCCGCATAGGCCCAAAGACTGGGCCTATCGAGGGGGAACAGTGTCCCATGATGAGGAAGAGTAGATGTTCTTTCTTCGGTCTTGTCGGTGGTGCTTGTAGCCAGGCCAGGTAGCTGTCACTATAGCTACGGAAGTGCAGTCATCGCAAGTGAGGTTAAAACCAGCATAGCTTGAAATCGGTAGCTCCGGTTAGTAAAATCAAAGTGCCAATTTAAAATAGGCCGCTAAAACACTCAGGGTCTTGGGTGTGGATAAAAAGTAGGGCTTAGAAGTACCGTAATTTTCGCACTATAAGGCGCACCTGAATATAAGCCGCAGCAGCTAAATTGAATGATTTGTACATATCTAAGCCGCACCGGACTATAAGCCGCGGGTGTTTTAATGTTTAATTACCATACTGTATGTAAGGGTTCATGCACAGAGGGGATTGTCGGGAAAGAGATGGCTGTTTGGCAAGTTGCATATTTGCATAACTTATTCAAGTGTTACCATTTAGTGCAATAGTAGCTATGGAACATGTACTGTGCTGTGTAAACTGTACTATATCACATAGCGTTTCAGACACACAAACTTTTCAACTTTCAAACTAAAACGATGCACTCCCAGTGCAAGTCCCGGCAGTGATCTACAGCAGTGGTTTTCAACCAGTGGTCCGGGGACCACCAGTGGTCCTTGAGGGAGTACTAGGGGGTCCCCAGCAAAATTAGTTAATAGTGTCACAATCATTTAACCACTTAGCTTTGGTTAATCACAAATAGCCGATCTACAAGCTCATAGTGCGGCACCAAGTGCCTTGCTATGAGCTTGTAGATCTGCTATTTTTGAAGCTCATAGCAAGCTCAACAAGCTCATACCGTGGCCAAATGTGTATCAATTTAGGGGTCCTTGGCATGAAAAAGGTTGAAAACCACTGGTCTACAGCAGGGGTTCCCAACCACCGGTCCGTGGGACATGTACCACCGGTCCGCGAGAAGGCGGCCGGGAATTCCAAGTTTTCCCCGCCGTAAATCTATAACCTTGCGTCGCCAGGATTTTCCGCAGAGCGGAGAAAAGTTGAGTTGGTCACATGAAGATACCAAGGATTCGTCAGTGATGTCACTGTGGATTATAAACAGCGTCGTCCGTGCTACTTCCTGTATTGACGTCACTGTTGAATCCTTGCTATCTTTGTCTTTGTTTCAACGTGTGTTTACTTGCACCGTCGCTACAAGCTGTAGCCTATTTTGGCACGATCGCGCTAATGAAACACTAAACAGGATTTTTATTTCATGTCAACATTCTAGCACATCTATGATCTATCTTATCAGATTATTAGTAGGTGTAACCCAGGTAAAGTAATGTCTGTCCAAAGTCAGTCTGCAAGTTTAACTAAAGTTTTCCAACTTTTCTGATACAGACATAACCTTTTTTAATCACCCTATCCTTGTTGATACAAAGCCATTTAGGTCAATGATATAACATTATGTAGTGATATAATAATATATAAATAGCAGCCAGTGATGTGTCACTGACTGGCTGTCAACTACTGCGTTTTGGTAAGATTGATGCGCGACGTAGCACTCATTCAGCCACTCCTTCATTACGCTTTCCATCATCCACCCTTTCTTGTTGACTTTAAAGGAGATGCCGTTCGGGATCTTTTCTTTTGGCATAGTAATCCGCTTAAAATTCACTATTTGCGGAAGCTTTAATCCAGATGCTGTGCAGCCCAGAACACAAGTGAAATTCGTTCTCTCGTGGCCAGTGGTTCTCAACGTGATGGACGATTCACCTTTCTTGTTAACAGTCCTAGTGAGAGGCAGGTCAAACGTCAAAGGCACTTCATCCATATTTATGATCTGGTCCGGTCCGATGGAATATTCCTCTATCTTTCTTTGTGTGAATTCGCCGAAGTTTGTTATTTTTTCCTGGTAGTCGGGAGGGAGTTGCTGACACACAGTCCATAATGAGGGTTTGTGCATGAAAACTTTATTTGCACAAACTGTCTCTCGTAATGTCTGTCCTGCTCTCGTTCTGTCTCTCGTACCACTCTCGGTTCCACTTTTGCTTTTGTTGTTCGCGCGCTGCCTGTCTCATTCTTTTCCGGCCTCCAGCTTTTCCTGTTGGAGCCCGCCGCTTAAAGGTGGGGGGCACGGACCTGCCATAGAGCCCATAAGAGTTAAAGGTGGTGGACTGTAACCTGTAAAATCCATAGATTTAGGAGGTCCCCTAGTGGCAGTTAGCTGTAAAAATCCATAGATAAGCCGCACCGTTATATAAGCCGCAGGGTCGAAAAATGGGAAAAAAAGTCGCGGCTTATAGTCCGAAATTTACGGTAGTTAAAAAATGACCATTTTGGATAGGTTGTGAGCGGAGCAAACGCTGCTGCTCTGCTCTCTGCGCTGCTCTCTGCAACATAGGTTTAAAAAAAAAAAAAAGCTGTTAGGATTTAGAAGACATTTGTAGTATATATATTCAAAGATTTGCAAAAATGTCACGATTTTTCATAAAGAGCAGATCTAGAAGCTTGAGCTTGTATATCTGCTATTTTTGAATAGCCAAAAAAATCTTAAAATGACACAGATGCTTTCCCGGTCTCAATGGGTTAATAGACTGCTTCCGGTCTCCTAAAAGAAGGCCACCCATTGCACGCAGATACGGGAAGTAAACCGGAGACGGCGGGTCTTTCACCTTCTTTTTTTGTTGTCTCGGGCTCTACTCTGAACCACAGCTTAATGTTCAAACCTGTGATTG
>NC_139947.1:7639309-7731809 GCF_963454915.1 Gymnoscopelus microlampas | reverse complement strand
GGTTCCACAGTCTAGAGGAGAACCTGACAGAACTACGTAACGGGTTACTTATGACAGAAATGATGTCATTTACTGACTCAGATGCCCTACACATAAATCTATACATAAGATTGCGTAGCACAGCAGAGCAGGTGGGCACCCCAACACTAACAAACATCTGGCTTGCACTGGAGCTTCTTGGAGCTCTCAGCAGCAGCCTCATGCAGTCATTATAGGCCACTGTGAGTCGTCTGATGCTGCCTTGCTTGTAGCGACACCACAGGTGGGCAGTATACAGAGGTGTACAAAAAGATTTAAAGAGTGAAATCTTCACCGGTACTGAGCACATGCTAAATTTGCGACACAGTACGTTCCCTTGAGCATACAGCTTCCGACGCTGTCTATATATGTCCTTGTCATCAGAGAGGTCATTTGATATTATATGGCCCAAATCATCAACATCAAATTATGTTGGTATGATTTGACATTTTAACCTTGCATCCCACTTTAATTACCTAGTCGTACGACGGAAATAGGAAATCTACAAGCCCACAATGCTTTGCATACCGATGCATTGTAAGTTTGTCGATCTGCTATTTTCCCTGTTTCAATTTTGTATTATTATTATTATAACTTTTTTTTAATGTTCCTCTACAATGACAAGCCCAAGATTCTGACTCCAGCTTTAAAGTGGTTCAATATATAGAGTGTTTGTTCAGTAACAAGGGTCTTCCTGTCTCAAATACATGTTCAGGTCGGGATACTCCAGGAGGACAGAAACAAGACAGCTATGAAGACTACAGGTACACACACACACACACACACACACACACACACACACACACACACACACACACACACACACACACAGTGTGTAACAGTGTGTAACAGTGTGTAACAGTGTGTTTTATTTGTGTATCAGGCTGTCTGAGAAGAGGAAGTGGCTGCGAGTGAAGAAGCCTTCATCATCTAGAAACCTGTGAGTCATCCCCTTACGGGTCCATTTGGTTCCATTTGGTTCCAGAGGGGTTTTGCAATTAAAACATTTGAGAAGCACTGGTCTAGAGCATTAATATGAATAGTCTAACATCTCCCTGACCCCGGCATGTTTCAGTAAGACAGAGTAAATCAATATGATAGTCTGATATTAGATTGTTTATGAATACAGCTTTAGATGACCAAGATCTCATGTTTAAGAGTTTAATTATTTAATATTGTATATAAATATGTAATATTATATTAATATATTTATTTATTATCATTTCATTATCCTGTTTTGTTTTACTATTGCAGTGGTGGTGTTAATTTGGAATAGGTTTGTATGTATAATCTCTTTTCGTTTTACTTTTGATTCAGTTGATTTAACAACTTATAATACTTGCTTGACTAGAGTCCCCCAGGGCTCTTTCGCTCTATGCTAAATATCTCTGCCGAAAAGATCAGAGATCAGATCTACAAGCTCACAAAACGTGAGCTTGTAGATACTGTATTTTCTATGAATGTTCGCCCTCAGAATCGAGACATGCGGGTTCATGTGGTTAAGTGGTTGGAGGGGCAGGTGTTCGTTTGAACCTTTATGCTTGTCTGTCTGTCTGTCTGTCTGTTGGAATGGCTACCTGTCTGTCTGCATATGCATTAGAACACCGTTTCCCAAACGGTGGGTTGGGACCCATTTGTGGGTCGCGGATTTAAAAAAAATAGATATTTTGGGGGGATTTTCTGCCTTTAATTGATAGTTTACGGTGTAGATGGACAGCAAACAGGGAGAGAGAGATGGGGAGAGACATGCAGTAAAGATTGTCGGGAACGGGACTTGAACCCGCGATGCACTGTCAGGCTACGTTAGAGCCTGACCGTGGATCTATTTTTATGAGTAAATATCCCTTTTCTTCTCCTTTCATTTTTGTTTCCTACATTTAAAAATATATATATCTCAAAAGAGTTTAATAAATAAATAATAAATAAAACATTTTTAAAAATCCATAGATTAAAAAAAAGGAAAGAAAAACCTTTAAGCTGCTATTTTCACCAGTTTGTGTCCCGGCGGGAATCCTTTTTCTCTGGAAATATTGTATCATTTACACACACACACACACACACACACACACACACACACACACACACACACACACACACACACACACACACACCACTCAGACTGGCGTAAAATTGCATCTGTTAACTGTGTGTGTGTGTGTGTGTGTGTGTGTGTGTGTGTGTGTGTGTGTGTGTGTGTGTGTGTGTGTGTGTGTGTGTGTGCGCGCGTGCGTGTGCGTCTCCAGAGGTCAGATCTGGGATGGCTGGGAAGGTTAGATCACCCGACTCCGCCCCCAAACCCTGCCAGACCGTGACGCTAGGCAACCATCGCTGGGGCGATCGCGCCCCCACGTCTTCAGGCAGCCAACCAGATTTGTGTTTGTTTTGTGACATAATTAGCTCCACCCACCCTGCTGCTCAGGGACATGACTCCTCCTCCTATCATCATTATGCCACGCCCCCTCTGAGGAGGAAGACCATAATGATGATTATGATGAAGACGCAGCCTCTCCTCTCCCAGAGGCCATATATTGTTTAATGTTAGTGTGTTTCTAATCTTTGTAAAAGTTCTTATTGTTACTAAAGAGGAACACACATTGTGACATCACCTCCTCCGTTGCTGTGATGTACAGTAATTGTTGTTTTCTAAACTAAGTGAACGACTTCTTTACTGACAATGGGACTACAATGTTTATGTATGACAACAACACGGTTACCATGACGACCATGCTGAAGGTTGCAGTAAGATGGTGACCACAGCAGGACACAGCTCTTCATGGACACGTTGTCTGTTTTTAGGTCAGTGGATCTTAACCCTAACCTTTTTAAATTCAAGGACCCCCAGTTTGATATGGATTAGGCCAGTGGTTCTCAAACTTTTCAGGCCGCGACCCCCCAAAATAAAATAAAATAAAGGAAATTGAACCGGGGACCACCCACCCTGACAAGCACTTGGAATTGTAGGAGTTGAGGCGTTACGTTTAGTTTGACACGGATAAATATTGTTAAAATAGCTGCTCTACAAGCTCAGAACGCCTCCCATTGCGAGGCGTTGTGAGCTTGTAGATTGGCTATTTTCACAACTTATGCCTCTTTCTTAGGGAATATTTGTCAATTTGGCCAATTTTAATGTAGTTTGTTGACTGCTTTTGATGCAGTAATGTTCTTATTGGTATTACTATTATTATTGTTTAGGTATTAAAAAGGTCTTAAAGGTCCTTAAATTGTCACTTTAGAAATGTGCACTTATACTTATACTGTATGTTGGTCTGTTTACTGTTGAGTGAGATAACAATGTTGCACATTAAGCAAATCAGTTGGGGGCCCTGCAGGGGGTCCAGACCCACAGTTTGAGAACCACTGTTGTAGGGTAGTGGTTCTCAATTGTTTTCATGTCAAGGACCCCCAAATGAATATGTATTTGGACCCCATCTGAAAATATTTTTTTTCTAAAGCACTTAAGCCCTACACACTGTCGTACCACAAATAGCAAAGATCTACAAGCTCACAATGTGTGTTGTGAGCTTGTAGATCTATTTGAGCTTATTTTGTCATAAAAAGTTGAAAGATTTGGACACATTTTGACACATTTTGAAAATGCTCACAACGGACACATGGGGGTTGATGTGGTTAAGATTTGTTTTTATTAAATTGCTAAAATAGTGATATAATCAAATAGACAGTCTACATTTTATACAAGGTAAATGCATGTATTTAATTAAATCTGACCAGAAGCCGGTATAAAACATCCTCCACCGGACATAACAATTAAGGACCAGAGAGGGGGGGATATCACGAGCAGAAGCATGGATTGCCCCCCATCGCCCCCAGTAAATACAACCCTGAACTAAAGCATATTCCATTCATCCCGTTTGTTTCATACTGTATGAACCACTAAAGCAACACAGTTCTGTAATGTTGCAGGACTCTTCACTAGCATGCTGCTACACCACACTGGCTTAGAGAGTCCATTCACAAGGTTGAGAGAGAGAGAGAGGGAGAGATTGAGCGAGAGAGAGAGAAAGAGAGATGCTTTCCATGGTGCAAGACTGTCACTGGGTGTTTGCGTAAAAATACAAAGCGGCTTTTTTAAATATTCAATGTTTTTGTAACTGACTAATCTACTAGTCTAAAATGAAGGAAACACAGCACATTTTCATCTATAAGGCCAACTATCAAGAAATAGATATTATAAAAGCCTTTTGAAATGCTTAATATATTTAAAAATATATACATTTTAAATGTAGTGAAGAAAGTAGTCAACTTCACTTATGCTTGCATAATGCATGGACGCAAGCGCATTTAAAATGTACACATTTTGCTATTTGAATATTATATTTGGCATTTTAAATGGCTTTTATATACTCTCAATCTTTTTCCTGATGAGGTTCGATCTTATACCGTAGATCACATTTTGGGCCGGGATCACAGTGGTGGTGGTGGGCAGTAGACACTGAAACATCAATTACTGGTTTAAAAAATCCAGTTTCTGCATTCAACTCAGCATCTCCCTTTCATGTTCATTTGTTTCCTTTTTTTTGCGCTTCTCTCTCATACCTCCTATGATCTGGCCACCATCACAACACTGACAGACAGATGTCACACCAAAGATGACAGGTGACCTCACCTCTGAGCTCAAACGGTTAACCCATTAAGACCTGAGGCGATTCTTTAAAAAAAATCTAAATCCTAACAGGTTTTGGGAAAAAAAATCTAAAACATTTTTTTTCAAGATTTTTCAAAAATAGCAGATCTACAAGATCATAGCGCGGCACTCGGTGCCGCGCTATGAGCTTGTATATCTGCTATTTTTGAATAGCCAAAGACATCTAAAGTGACACAGATGCGTTCCAGGTCTTAATGGGTAAACAAAACTAAATATATGACAGACATATAATTAAACTAATTCAAACACCTCGTTCGTCGTATTCCGAACATCCGGTACATTGTATACACTATATAAGATGCCATTTCTGGGCCCTTTTAGCTGGGGGCCCCAGGGTAGTCTGCAGCACACTCCATATGAAGCCGAACTTTTTTTCGGCTTCGTCAGGGCTCGCCGAACCGATCAAAGTTCTTAAAGGGCAAATCATATTTTATACTTGCTACGGTAGGGCTCCGAGTTCTGAACGGCAGACTCCGGCCTACTCTTTAGTCTGCCTAGGAACACAGTGGCTCACTTGAGCCACTTAAGAATTGTGTACAGCACTGGAACAGTGTTTTTTAACCACCTGGGTCTCCACTTGTTTTCTTCATCACACTCTGACATGCTTTGGCACATTTGTCACAGAGGTTTTTTTTTTTTTCATTTCTTGCGACGACAGGTAGAGTTTATGGTCACTCAGAGAAGTGCAACCTCTCCTCAAAACTATCCCATGTTCACTGCTGGCAGAATCAAGCCTTGGGCAAAATGTGGACACGAAACAAAACAAAAACACGAACTAGAGCAGTGGTTCTCAACCTTTTTAATATCAAGGAACCCCCAGAGTTACAGACAAGTAAGGGTCCATTTGGAACCCTCTCAAGGAATCTTGAGGGTCTTTTTGAGTTTGAGAACCACTAGTCTAGAGGGTGGACATGTTTACAAACTAGTCAATATCTAGACAACAATATCAGTTGCTTTTAAAATTATTTAAAATGAGGAAAGTTGTCCATGACTCCTGAATAGGAGACTGGGTTGAAGAATCATGGCATCACAAGTGGAGGAAGTTGCTAGTTGTACATACTACTTGGTAAAATATTGGCCTATAAATGTATACATTGTAAATGTCTAGCATTCACAAACAACTATACTTGCAATGCTCTGGAACCCTTTGTACTGTTAACTGTGAAATTAAATGTATATTGATGATACAGTAAGTTTCCCTGCATTTGTTTATATGGAGTTTTCTTCGGTGAGCAGTGTACATGAAGTTTGAAGTGACTTACATTAGCGGCTAATGCAAGTGATAAGGTAAACAAGCAAGCAGTGGCCAGCACTGACATATCTGAAGAGTAATGTGAATACCTAGAGGAGGTATAAGTGATATGTTTTTTGTTAGATGAAGTGATAAATAGCTCTATATTCTGAAAGCAATCAGACAAAGTATAAAAACAAATCGAAACCAACGTCTAACGCTGCTGCTGCTGCTGCTGCTGCTGCCCTGCCCTGTGAATCTTCTTTTGTGTGTGTGTGTGTGTGTGTGTGTGTGTGTGTGTGTGTGTGTGTGTGTGTGTGTGTGTGTGTGTGTGTGTGTGTGTGTGTGTGTGTGTGTGTGTGTGTGTGTGTGTGTGTGTGTGTGTGTGTGTGTGTGTAGGTGGTTTGGTGTTTGGGGGTTTCTGTTTTGTTCTTCCTTATTGCTAAAGCATTGTACAACCAGCCACACAGAGACATGGTCACATTTTGATAACTCAGTATATTCATATTTAACTAGAAATCATGTAAAGTGTTATTTTGATATAGTTCATCAAGACAGGAGAGGCATATACAAGCCTCCAAGATGTCTACAGATATTTATGCCATGCCAGACTTGACAAAGAAGGTGAGACAGAGAGATGGAGACAGAGGAGAGAGGAGGGACAGGGAGGACAGGGGAGAGACGGAGGAGATGGTGGTGGACATCTACGAGAGCGTAGATTTCATCAGAAGCAGTGATTTCGTCTCTGGACCACAGGAGGACATGAGGGACGATGCAACAGGAAGTCACATTCGGGGTGAGCTTAACTACGTTGTGAAATGTTATCGAGATGATTTGTCTGTTTCAAAGAGGGGAAAAGAGTTCATTGTACAAATAGTCCAGGCATTTTATGCAAAAATGGGGGTCAACCTAAAACCTAAAAAAGAATTCAACTGATTTTGTATCCTCAATATTTCCTCAATGAAAGAAAAACAGTTATAAGGAATTGTATGAAGGGAACATTTTGAAAATGGTTGAAGTATGATCCTACCAAAAACGCTTTTTAGCCTTTTCTGCTAGATTTGACCATGCTGTAATTTTTTTTTTTTTTTGGAAGCAAAAATAAAGCATACAGAATATCAGTGATGAGAATTTATTATGATCACCTCATCACATAACTGATCAACTACTGATCAAACAAATCAATTAAATTATGTGCACACAATGCAACTCCAAAAAAATCATCCTCACCTCACGGCCTCGCCACAGTACATGTCTTAGGACTGCACAATTAATCACATTTTGGCTTCCACCACAATCAAATTAACATGATCTCTGATTATCGTCTCATTACGTCAACTAGTGAGGTTCAAGAGTTTAATCACATCCATCATGCAGGTGCAATGAAAGGAGTGAAAGACGTTATGTTTTGCCTATAGGAGATGCACTGAAGTGCAAAGATGTGTTTACAGGAAAGAGGCACAATGTTAAAGTGAAAGCAGTGCTCTGTTGATTTAATTTTAATAACATGAACCCATTTTGTTTTTATTATTTAGCAGGAATGTACAGTAGCACAACATGAATGTGAAAGTTATGTTAATTGATTAAAATGATTTTTGCCACAAAACTCAATGAATAATCGTGATAAGTAATACACAGTGCACTAAATGACCTGGTGACCTAAGATGATGCGTCAATGTTGTCAGTTACTGGGAAGTCAGAGGTCAAGAAATTCCACAGAAAAGGGAGCTAGAATCTCAAGAAGGGGAAGTGTGCCAGATTGCCTGGTTGATTCATCAGTCTTGGGAAATGTGCCCATTTACTGGCATGTGTCTGCTCACTCATATAAATGCTACAAATCAGTACATGAGTTTAATATAGAAGGTTGGATAAAGTAAGAGAATGGGATAGGAATAGATCAGCTCTGGACCAACTAGCATATTTCAAGCAATCTTCAAGGGCCACCCCACCCCACCTTTTAATTTCAAGCCCCCCCCACCACACACACGCACACACACACACACACACACACACACACACTATGCCTATTATTGTCTCCGCCAGGCCGAAAGGCATGGCGAGAGAGTATGTTTTACCCTCCGTCCGTCCTTCCGTCCGTCCGTGTGTCCGTGTGTGTGTGTCCTGTCTGTGTGTTACCAGCTAATCTCCGGCACCGTTGGTCCGTTCGCTCCGAAACTGTGCACACACACTCCCTGGATGCCAATTCAGAACCTCTGCCCCAATTTTTTCACATGGGCCTGTTATAGCGCCACCAGGAGGCCGATTTGTGCAAAACAATTTTTTTTACATTACTCCTACAGATTTTATCCAAATATCATGCAAATCGGTACACAGTATCTCTATAGTCATGTGATCAACACTTATCTGTCCGATTTCCCATATTCCATCCTGATTGCCTATGGTTGGCTTCCAAAGTTTGCAGGATTGGTCCGTTTTGAACAAAATGCCTCAAACTATGCATGCAGCTTGCGATTTCCGTGAAATTTCACACACACATTCCCACTAGGCCGAGGAAGAAATGCCACCCTTTTCACATTGGCCTGTTATAGCGCCACCAGCAGGTCTAATTTAGCAAAACACATTCAGACATGCAAAAGTGTCACTTTTCAGCTACAGTCACCTTTTTTAACCCAAATAGGGCAATTGTGTGACACCTGACCCAAAAGAAAACAACATGTTGTCACCTTTTTCACCTCGGGGCTGTTTGCATGCCTGCACATTTTTGGAACAAAATGCCTCAAATCATGAATGCAGTCTGATTGCCGTGAAAGACCTAAGAATAAATGGCACCCTTTTCACATTGGCCTATTATAGCGCCACCAGGAGGCCAGAATAACGTACCTGACCTGGCGGAGACCTGTGGTCCGAGGAGCACTTTTTCTAGTTTCAAATATTTTCTTACATTTGATGGACTACAATGTTTGTTTATGTATGACAAACTGTTACCATGACGACCATGCTGAAGGTTACAGTAAGATGGTGACCACAACAGGACACAACACGTTGTGAGCTTGTAGATCGGCTATTTTCACAACTTATGCCTCTTTCTTAAGGAATATTTGACAATTTGGCCAATTTTAGTATAGTTTGTTGACTGCTTTTGATGCAGTAATGGTCTTATTGGTATTACTATTATTATTTTCTAGGTATTAAAAAGGTCTTAAAGGTCCTTAAATTGTCACTTTAGAAATGTGCACTTATACTTATACTGTATGTTGGTCTGTTTACTGTTGAGTGAGATAACAATGTTGCGCATTTAGCAAATCAGTTGGGGACCCTGCAGGGGGTCCAGAACCACTGTTGTAGGGTAGTGGTTCTCAATTGTTTTCATGTCAAGCACCCCCAAATGAATATGTATTTGGCCGCGGTGAACCCCATCTGAAACTATTTTATGCCAATTTTCTAAAGCACTTAAGCCCTACATACTTTGTCGTACCACAAATAGCAATGATCTAGCTCACAATGTGTGGTGTGAGCTTGTAGATCTATTTGAGCTTATTTTGTCAAAAAAAAGTTTACAGATTTGGACACATTTTGACACATTTTGAAAATGCCCACAATGGGGACATGGGGGTTGATGTGGTTAAGATTTTTTTTATTATTGAATTGTGTGTGTGTGTGTGTGTGTGTGTGTGTGTGTGTGTGTGTGTGTGTGTGTGTGTGTGTGTGTGTGTGTGTGTGTGTGTGTGTGTGTGTGTGTGTGTGTGTGTGTGTGTGTGTGTGTGTGTGTGGAGGTGGTTTGGGGTTTCTGTTTTGTTCTTCCTTATTGCTAAAGCACTGTACAACCAGCCACACAGAGACATGGTCACATTTTGAGAACTCAGTATATTTATATTTTACTAGAAATCATGTGAAGTGTTATTTTGATATAGTTCATCAAGACAGGAGAGGCATAAACAAGCAACAACAAAAAATAACCTAGATGTCAACAGATGTTTATGCCATTCCAGACTTGACAAAGAAGGTGAGACAGAGAGATGGAGACAGAGGAGAGAGGAGGGACAGGGAGGACAGGGGACAGATGGAGGAGATGGTGGTGGACATCTACGAGAGCGTAGATTTCATCAGACGCAGTGATGTCGTCTCTGGACCACAGGAGGACGTGAGGGACAATGCAACAGGAAGTCACACTCGGGGTGAGCTTAGCTGCGTTGTGAAATGTTATCAAGATGATTTGTCTGTTTCAAAGAGGGGAAAACAGTTGATTGTACAAGTCCAGGCATTTTATGCAAAAATGTGGGTCAACCTCAAATCAAATCCAACAGTGCATGTCTTAGGGCTGCACAATTAATCACATTTTGGCTTCCACCACAATCAAATTAACATGATCTCTGATTATTGTCTCATTACGTCAACTAGTGAGGTTCAAGAGTTTAATCACATCCATCATGCAGGTGCAATGAAAGGAGTGAAAGACGTTATGTTTTGCCTATAAGAGATGCACTGAAGTGCAAAGATGTGTTAACAGGAAAAAGGCACAATGTTAAAGTGAAAGCAGTGCTCTGTTGATTTAATTTTAATAATATGAACCCATTGTATTTGTATTATTTAGCAGGAATGTACAGCACAACATGAATGTGAAATTATGTTAATTGATGAAAAAAAAAATTGTCATAAAACTCAATGAATAATCGTGATAAGTAATACACATTAAAAAAAAAAAAAAAAATCCCACAATTTTGTACCCCTTTTTTCACGGTGCCCAGGGGACTTATGATGAAATATTATTTAAAGATATTCTAATTTGATACATTTAACAAAATGTTTATTTACATTTTAAAACGTTTTCCCGTGGACCACCTGTAATTATGCCATGGAACTCTAGTGGTCCATAGATTGGACCACTAGATTGGTTGAAAAACAGTGTTATAAAACATTTTGAATATTTATGAGTTCTTATAACTATAAGTACACAGTGTTATAAGTATGTTTGTTTATAACGCATTATATAGATATGGGATACCGAAAAACTAATCTTAGCCCACATATCCCCACCCAACACCACAGTGGTGGTCCCCAGGGTGATTTTAGTCAGGGTGGTGGTCCCTGCTTCTCAATCAGTTGAAAACCCCTGTCATACAGTGTTTGGTTTTCGAGATAGATAATTGTAGATTTTAAAATAGTGTGGAGGGCGGCCTTCATGCAATTCCTTAAAACTTTTTCCCCTCTCATTTAGGACATATTTAGGACACAAATGCAGTTGAGTTTGTAAAACCAAAATGTATCAAGTGTAAGGTATTTTGGAGATAATGTTGGTCAGTTCAAAGCACTTTGGTCTGGTCAGGTATAGCTAATGGGGCTTGTAGTCTCTTTTAGTCTTGTTTTTTAAACTCTGAGTCGCTACTGTATATATCTAGTAGCTGTGCTTTCTGTTGCAGGACAGCTCTCTAAAACAGTGATAAGTTCTCTCAGAGCTGTTGCTGTGTGTCTGGGGATGCTCTGTCTTATCCTGATGGGTGTGATAGTAGTCCTGGTCATGTACTGTGAGTATTCCACCATGTCACAAAACATCCACTTCACTCACTCTGGAATTCTGTTGCCTGAATCTTATATCTGTAGAAAACTACAAAGGTCACCACAGTATTAACCCAAACCTTGATGTAACTTCTGTTTTTTAACTTAAAGCAAAGTATAGTTTTCTGCTCGAAGATATTTTTTTCCACACTGATGCTTCACTTCATCATCTGTGTTTATCATGACTATTTTTGTCCTTTGCAGATCATTTAGCTAATGATCACAAGAACTACAACGACCGGATCTGGGAGGAAGACCAACTGATGACCAACCTGACCCTGGAGAAAGACCACCTAGAGGCCAGATATAAGAACATGACCTTGGAGAAAGGCCACTTAGAGACCAGATATGAGAAGATGACCCTAGAGAGAGACCAGCTACAACATGATATAAACCAGCTTAAGAAAGAGACGGCAGGTGAGAGTTTAGACTGTAAGCCTTTTTGAAGGAATATTAATAGTGTATTAGGATTGATTTCATAATTACAGGAGAAGTAGCCTACCCATTGTCAGCTGGTACTATCAGTACCTGTTACTTACTATATACTATGACGTCAGTACCAGTTGTAGTACTTGAAGCCCAGTCTATGACGTCAGTACTGTGACCTCAGTCAGTTCTATAATATGACATGTCAGTTCTATAAGAATGAAGCACCATTCTCGTTGATCGGCTATTTGAACTATTTTAAAATGTTTTTCAAAATAGTACAAAATGGCAAAAAGGTTTAGGGATAAGTGGTAAGGGGGCACACAAGATAGGGCCCTATATGTTTTGCCCCCCCCCCCCCCTAATATGTAGTCATAATATACATCATAGATAACCGATGTGTGCCCTGCCCGTCCGCCCGCGCGCAAAAATGTGCGGGGCGGATTGTGTTCGTTTTTTTGTTGCTGAGAGGCGGCCGTGGAGAGGCGGAGAGGCGGAGCACGCAAAGTGCGTCTAATTCTAATAAAATAAAGGTCCATGTGATCTGACAGCCCGGGCCCCCGGAGTCCCGGGCCCGTAGGCGGCCGCCTACCTGGCCTACCCGGACGCTCCGCCACTGTGGATCAGTAAAACTCTTGTTTGATGTTTAGTTACGCCATGTTCCAGTGGATGGAAGAAGTTTGGATGCAGCTTTTATTGCAGATCTACTGGATGGAAAACTTGGGATGAAAGTAGAGACCAATGTCGGAAGACAGGAGCAGATCTGGTGGTCATTAACAGTAAAGAAGAAAAGGTCAGTGTGTAACCTGTTCAATCAAGTGTAATTCCTTGATCACAGTGAAGATGTCAATGTAGAGAAAATGAATTGATCATAGTTTAATCATTCACAAATCATCAGGAATTCATTGAAGGATTGACCCGTGGTAGAGGATCATGGATTGGTTTGAAAATGACTAATGACAAATGGACATGGGTGGATGGAACAGCACTGACAACACAGTGAGACATTTTAAATATTTTTCTATTGTAATTATATCAAAGTCACTGTATGTGACTGAGTGGATGTGGTTAAACATACATGTTCTTTACTCTGCAGGTACTGGGCCAGTGGACAGCCTGTTAACTATCGTAAATGGGACTGTGCATACTACTTGCACGAAGATGGAGGATGGCATAATAAGCAATGTTCAAATACTCAAGATCTAAACACCCTGATCTGTGAGAAGTGACATTCCTCTTAACTTCATTGATTTAACTCCAGCTTAGTATTCTGCTTTTGAGTTTTAAGTTAAACCTAGTAATTAGTAATGAAACTCTTGTACCCTTAATCATTAACACAACCCACCAACTATTACATCTTAGCATGGTTATTAATTTAGCTCTTTAAGGACAAAGTTAAAGCTTACACCATCAATTTGAATGAGGAACACAATATGAGAATGTTGTTCATTGACTACATTTCATCAACACCAATTGCAGTGGCGTATGAAAAGGGGGATTTCACCGCAAGGGGCACCCCCCTGCTGGCAAGGATTTTTTTTTGGTTCCTCTTAGCACTAAACGGCGTGGAGAAAGTGAAAGAAGACAGAACTATCGCCGAAAAGCGCCGACACTTAGAAGCAGTGGCTGCTGAAGGAGCACTAAAGCAATGAACCCCCCCCACGGAAAAAGGTGTGTGTACACCACTGACCAATTGTGTCTCTCAACACCAAGCCCAGGGATACAGGATTCAACACTGCCCTGTGTAACTGAATCCATGGACTTCTAACTAGGGATGGGACGATAATCGTTGGTATCGTTTATCATGATAACAAACACTCAAACACAATAATCATATCGTTGAGATTTTAAATTATGTTGAAATTGTCCATATTTTTTTCCGTCCACACCAAATCTCTTTGCCTCTCTCTAATCTCTCTTAATGTTCCCCTCAGAATATGGATACTGTGGTGCAAGTGGTTATTCAAAGTCCCATCCCTAGTTCTGACAGACAAAGCCCAGGTCACATTCTACATCTATGTGCATGCAATCTAACCACTTTCAACCTGCTGTCCCTATGTTGAGCATTCCACATTATAGATGGACATTTTCAGTAATAATAATAATAATAATAATAAACTTTATTTATATAGCACCTTTCATGACACGAATGCAGCTCAAAGTGCTTTACAGAGCAAAAAAAACAAAAAGTAAAAAACACAAAAGTAAAAAATAGAGAAAAAACACACAAAAAGTATAGAACAATAATAGCAAGGAACAGTGGTAACCAGAGCAAAAATCAAGAAAATACAGAATATAAAACAATGGCAAAGAACAGTGGCAGAAAAGCCATGGCTAAAACTAGGAGGCAGTGAGTCGAGCAAACAGTACAGGCATAAATAACAACATAGACAATTAGAAGTAACAAAATCAACTAAAAGCAAGTGTGAAAAAATGTCTACAGAGGGTGCCTGTCTTAGAAGCAATGGGAGCTTATTCCACACTGTTGGCCCGTAGAAGCAGAATGCTGCTTCACCATATTTTTTATAAGACATTTCAGGCACTTCAAGTAGGCCAGCACTAGAGGACCTGAGGGGGCGGTTTGGAACATATTTAGGGAGGAGGTCATAGAGGTAGGAGGGTGCCAGACCATTAAGAGCCTTATAAACAAGTAAAAGAATTTTAAAATCAATCCTAAAAACGACCGGGAGCCAATGAAGATGCTAAAACGGGGGTAATGTGTTCTCTCATCTTAGTTTTAGTTAAAACTCTGGCTGCCGCATTTTGAACGTGTTGTAGTCTGTCGGTTGTTTTCTTTGGCAGGCCAGAAAAAAGTGCGTTGCAGTAATCTAGGCGAGAGAAAACAAACGCGTGGATCAATGTTTTTGCATCGTCTAACGACAGATAGGCTCTGATTCGCGCAATATTTCTCAGATGGAAGAAGGCAATCTTGGTGACATGACTAATATGTGTGTTAAAATTCAGTTCAGAGTCAATAATAACCCCCAAGTTTTTGACTATAGAGTCACTTCCCACAGTTATGGTACCGAGCCTACTTGTTATCGATTCTTTCTGCTCACTAGAGCCAATTATGAGTGGTTAATGGTTAACATTAAAAAGAAAACGTTTTTCAAAAAAGATTTTCAAAAATATTGAAAATATCTTATTTACAATCTCACAAAGCTTGTCACCTCGTGACACCGTTGTACTATGACGTATGAATACATTTTACTTTATTTGATTATATTTTTGCTACATATACTATTTTGTACTGTTTTTGCTGTCTTAATTTTGATCTTTTTGATCTTTTCATATTTGTATTGTTGTCACACTGTTGAGGATATTTGAAGCAGCACTATGTAACTTTTTAATATAGCATATTATGTCCCACAAAATAAAAACAATTTAAGCAATAACAAACATTCTTCCATAAATGTATAGACTCAGTGGGGTCCCTGTATTACTATGTAAAGGGACAATGGGCCTCACTCACTTAGCTCGTTTCCACACATATTTTGTTCTTATCGGCCTTTACGCAGCTTTCCACGTTAAGAGTCTGATTCATCAAAAGAAATGTGTCCATGGATTGTGACGGACGTACACTCTTTCTCACGTCTGCTTGGGATCAGACTTACATGCCTCAAACCTTCCGTTTATGTTTGTAGAATGTCTTATTCTTCATAGTAGTAAATAGTGCAAACCTCAAATAAAATATTTTTATACCCAATATTTGTATAACATATTTATAATTATAAGTAATAATTATTAAGGAAAAGTATTATTATTTGTCTAAACTGTTCTTGATATGGCGCACATGTGTTTATTTGGGCATCAGGGAAAAAGGGTTCAAGTCCCCCCCTCAGCATGTGCCTCCCAGAGATAGACAGTTGTATCAAACGGGGGTCCGTTAAATTTAAAAGGTTGAGAATCACTGACGTAGTAAGAGAGGTGGTGTGTATGAAGGTAGGTGCAGTAATAGGTGGTGTTTCTAGCTCGCAGCAGCAGGGGGCAAAGTTTTACTGCAGAGCCTCCCCAGCAGACCTGCCATCTGTAGCAGAGAGTTGATGCCCTCACGCACCTTCATGTGAGTGTAACCGATCTCCTCCACACACACAAACACACACACACACACACACACACACACACACACACACACACACACACACACACACACACACACACACACACACACACACACACACACACACACACACACACACACACACTCACTCATCACTGACTTCTTGGAATTGTGTATGTGTGTACGTGTGTATAATATGTACATTGTTGTTTATACAGACATGTTTGAGGTGTAGTGCTTTTTTTTCTTCTCTTTTTTTTACTTGGTTCATGTGGTTTTTCTCTGGTACATCTGCTTCTTAGAATGCATCCTCCACCTGGGCCCTCGTACTAATAGCGTGACAAAGTTTGGTGGGTTTTGTCAGCAGGATGTGTAGGAGCTACATATTTTGTATTTGTGTGGTTGTAATGGAGGACTAGGTTCTCTTAAATGAAAATGCTCTTTGGTCCACTCTCCACTGAAACAAACATAATTTAAGTGGTTTTGTTTGCTACAGTATGCACAATACATAATGTATTTGTTTACTTTCTGTACACTTGGATACATTTCTGTATACAATGTGTACATACACAGGATTTTATATACAGGAGTGGTGACTTGCACGGCTCCTTAGACGGAGACTAGAAAATGTTTTATTTTTTACATGCTCACACCATCTTCAGTGCAATCTTAGGTGGCACTGATGTCTTGGTCTTATGACTGAACTATTTGTCCTCTTAGCACTTTACACTTTTGAGCACTTTGAGCATACTGTACATGTGTGAGCATTTAAAAAATAGGGAAAGTTTATTTGTTTAGTCTCTTATTGAAGGAGTCATCCTTAACTTTTTGTGGTTGCATCTTGTGTGAGTCTTTCACCACTGTTGTTTCTCCATAATTATTGAGACTACCACACCTGCAACTCTACTCTGGACTTTGCCTGGAGTTTTTATGACAGATGTCTTGACATCATTCAGAATTGTGTCAAGTGTATTACTTGTGTGATTGACTATAGACTGGTGGGCACCGGGCCTACTCAGGAACGGTGCAAGTTGGGAACAATGCACGTTGTGAATGCATGCCCCACCCGGTTATGCAATACCCTTTGTACCTGTTGTCAGAGAAGCCATCTGTCTGTCTGTCTGTCTGTCTGTCTGTGTCCCTTTTATGCTCATATGGATCTTTCTGTCCACGTTTGCAAGATTAGCAGAGAGACAGACCGTGTGTGTGTGTGTGTGTGTGTGTGTGTGTGTGTGTGTGTGTGTGTGTGTGTGTGTGTGTGTGTGTGTGTGTGTGTGTGTGTGTGTGTGTGTGTGTGTGTGTGTGTGTGTGTGTGTGTGTGTGTGTGTGTGTGTGTGTGCGCGCGCGCGCATGCACACACTTGCATGGGTGTGTGATTGCATTTGTGTGTTTGTTTTATTTTATTTCAATTCATAAAATTCTATATTTTTCTTTTGCCAGGGAAATCTCTCTGAGACCAGGCTCTCTTTTCCTGCTTGCACTCACTTACTGCTCACCACAACTATGTGGTGAACAATATATTTACAGTAAAAACAGCAGTGCTGTTGGACTGTGAATCAAGACCTAGAGCGGTCATCTTGGAAACGTTAGGTTCCCGGTACGATCCCACTGGCTGTGTGTCGCAGTGCCCTTGACCAAGACAATGAACCCCCCTGCTGCTCCTAATGAGCAGGTTGATGTCTTGCATAGTTCCCCCCACTGGCTGTGTGAATGTAATGCTAAGTGCTTTTAAGTGTCAGAAAGACTAGAAATGTGCTGTAAAAATGCTGTCCATTTATCATTTATAGGCCTAGTCATAGTCAGGCCTGGAATTTCATCTTTTTAGGGGTAAGGCCACTTTGGTCTTGTAAATGACAGCAAGGACATCAATTAAAACACTGATATTAAGTCCACTGAAATAATTAATTATGTTATGAAGTTATGAAGGAATTTGTATTAAATACATAGTATAACTATCAGTTAAATCAAATAAATGATTGGTATTTACAAATTACCAATATTTTAACAAACTCCTGAAAAGGAGTTAGAAAGTTCATACTCAAAGTCACTGGACTGGTTTGAAGATGGAGATGGGGACTCAGGAGGAGTTAAGAATTCAGAATCTCAACAAAAGACACAGATGTCTAATGAAAAACACTTAGATGTAACTGTAATTCTATACTCTGATGAGTGATGACCTTATGTACTGTAACTGTTGGCCCAACAGCATGTGCATGATTAGTGCATGTGATTGTATGCTATGTGTGTCACGTACGCGGTGTCTCAAAAGTCACATAGACTGTCTGAGTTGCCTTTGCACCTGGCAAACCTTAGATTGAGCTATTTTTGATCATCCTTTTTGTCTTCCTTTTTAACACCTTTCTGGCACTCTACGCTCTTGTAAGGGCCTATAGTTCAGTTGTATGTGTCCTTCTCTGACCACAAACGGTTCACGTCCTGTTCTACAGCAGCAGGATGTAGTCTCTGTGAAGACTACAGGAAAGAGACGGAGCATGCAGAGTAGTTGTTGTACTTGGTATGTGACTTTAGGAAAACAACAGCCAGCAGTTAAAAGCACTTGACATCCCATCAGATCAGATGTGCAACCCCAACCCCCATCTAGTCTCTCGCGTTGGTCTAGCCCAGTGGTTCTCAACCTGTGGGTCGGGACCCCCAGGGGGGTCCCCACACGATTTTGGGGGGGTCCCCACATGAGCTTTTTAATACTTTTTTTTTTTTTTACGAAAAAAAGAAAAGAAAAAGACCATTACTGCATAAAAAGTAATCAACAAACTATACTATAAAACATTGGCCAAATTGTCAAATAATATAAGATAGAGGCAAAAAAATTGAAAATAGCCGATCTACAAGCTCACAACGCCTCGCGTTCATAGTTATATTCATAGTTAGTTACAATCCATTAAACAGCAGATCCTGTGCAATGTAAAGCAAGTTCACAGAGTGCAGATCAATGGATACACAACGACATAGACTGTATGAAATTTGAACTAAAATGATAACTGAAGTGACATATATGCTTATTATTACAATTAATTAATTAATACAATGACCATCTATTATTTCTTTAATAAAATATGAATTATAAATGTGAAGGCTAACATCACTTATGTTTTTAAGGTAGCACATAGGGTATGATAGGAGGCAGGATGTGGGGAGCTGGGTGAGTTTTGAATTTGCTCTGTTTCCTGTCTTGAGAAAAAGGATAAAGGATGCGTTACAAACCACAAACTGACGTTCACACTCATTGTTTGTCACATCAATAAATATCATACATTAATACTTATTATTTTAGCTACAATATCACAGTGTCACCACTAACATTATATTTACTCTCTATAATCTGTTTCAAAATCGCAATGACTTAATTGTCCAGTTGTTAGATCAAGGTTACAGCTAGGGGTGGCACATGGGTTAGGGTGGCAGTGTGCGTGCGTGCGTGCGTGCGTGTGGCTGGCTGGCTGGCTGGCTGGCTGGCTTATTAGGGTTTGGGTGGGTGTGTGTGCTGTGTGTGGCTGGCTGGCTGTCTGTCTGTCTGTCTGGCAGCTCAGAGTCTGGCAGCTCAGAGTGCAACAGTGAAGACCAATGTAGGACAACACAGACATTGGACAATGTGAGTATGATAACATTTAAACATGCAGTATTTATAAATATAGTACATTATAAAACCCATTATACCCATTATAAAACATTTATAAGCATTTATAAGCAGTTTGTAGACAATGGACTAATCATTAAAAAAAATGTTTGTTTACATTTGTAAATTATTTATAACTATGGTTAAAAACATTTACAAGCTATTATTAAGTAGTGAATTTTTCATGAATAAGCCATAAGCATACATTTGTAAATGATTATTAAATTATTTGTAACAAAAATGATATAATATTTATAAGCTGTTAGTAGATAAAGAACTAATCATAGACGAACTCTATATACATTAGTAAAGATATATCAAATAATGTATAATATCATTGTGGAACATTTAATAATTATTTAAACATTATTTAGAACACATTAAAACATTATTTCTATTTTATTTTTTCATAATTCAATTATTTTATTTAATACGTAGGAAATCATTTGGAAATGATTTTTTGAAAGTGCCGTATATTGAGTTTATTTGTGATTTAGATGATTTCTTAAACATATATTAAGCCATGATAAATCACATGTTAAATCTTTGTTGTAGCCCAAGGCATTAACAAACCATTTATAATTTGTTAAAACATATTTTGTAAATGTACAATTTAAAAATAATCTGGAGATCATTCTTTCCACATTATCAATTTTACTTGTAGATAATTAGTGAAATGTATACCTCCATGTTTGCTCATGTTTAACGTAAAGGATCTATAAACCTTTGGTAGATGTTCTTGTGTGCCCTAATCTAAAGTGAAGACAATGCATTATTTACAACTGTTGGTTAATGTGGACGTTTTACTTAGCTGTTGCGAACTAACTCGCTTTCATGAGTGCAGACACGAAGCAACAAACCTCCGCACTGGTGGGCAGGCACTTTACCACTGTGCCACCCGACCCGAGTGCACATTTTATATCTTAATGATTTTTTTTTATACTGTTATACTCTATACCGCTACTTGATGTCACAAGATGGATCCCAAATTGGGTAAATGTTTTACTAATCATTGTTAAACATGAAATAATAATGAATTTTCTTCACTTTAGATCAGGGCACACAATAACATCTACCAATTATTTATATGTTGTTTACGAATGTCTTACAAATAATTTATTAAAAATTAAATAATAATGAAAAGTCTTAGCTTTAGAATAACGATTTATATATTATTATATATATTCTTATATATGTCTTACAAATCCTTTGATAAACATGAAAGATAATTGCTTCGTGTCTGCCTGAAAGCAAGATAGTTCGCAACAGGTGAATAAAAATTACAAATTAACAGACAGTTATAAATAATGTAAATGGTAAACGTTCACCCAATCACAAACACAGACACCGATGATGGAGGAAACCATGCAAGGCACCAACCTGCTCATCGGGACAATCAATGTATACATTATTTGATAATAATGTAATGTATACAAAGAGTTTGTTCTTTATCTTTATCTTTATCTACTAATAGCTTATAAATATTATATAACTTTAGTTGCAAATAATTTAATAATAATTTTCAAATTTATACAAATAGCTTATTCATGAGTAATTTACTAATAATAGCTTATAAATGCTTTTTAACCATAGTTATGCTATAAATGATTGAAATTTTCAAATGTAAACCAAATTTTGTTTTCATTATTAGTTCATTGTCTAGAAACCGCTTATGCATGCTGCTTATACATTTTTCATAACGGGTCGTTGTTATGAAGTGTGCTACACAGAGGAGAGAGGAGTAATAAATGTTATGTTTTTTATTTACTCATTATAGTCCATATAGAAAGCAGGGTCCACGCTCATACGGTGGCATTTCTTTCGCCACCTGCTTTTTTTTCTTAATCCTTGAAGTGCGTATTTCAACATTCTGCCAGGAACCACGCTGAAATAATGTCCCATGGGGTTACTTTTTTTAACCCATTCTTACTTACTTTACAACCTACAGAGACAAATAAAACACATTTTCCCATACAAATTGAGCCCATGGGAATTCATTAAAATGTGTATTATTAAGATTCAAGCACATCCTGAATCTATTACAGGACACAAATGGCAAAAAAGCCAGATATAAACTGCTCAAAAAAATAAAGGGAACACTTTGATCCCTTAATTCTTTTGAGTTTTTTCATGAACTGTGTACATACTGCTAACGAAAAAACTCAAAAGAATTAAGGGATCAAAGTGTTCCCTTTATTTTTTTGAGCAGTATATTTATTTTCTACTAAAGACTTTAGCGATGATGATGATGATATTTTTTGTAGATTTTTGTAGTTTAGTGCACATTAAGTTTGTAAAATTAAATATTAGGACTTGAGTGGTGTGCCAGCTGAGAAGAGTATAGAATGTAAAAAATATATATATTCCACCCTTTTTTGTGCTTTTTTTTCTTTGCTGTTTTTGTTCTGAATATATATTTTGTCATAGGAAATATTGTGTCTGTATGTTTTAGCTCATTAATAACAGTTTTGTTCTACTTTTGGCCTTGTCTACACACAAACTATAATATCTTAGGCATCACAGAATCTTGATCAGAATATTATAGCCGTTAGTAACCTCTTTACTTGCCCAATGTACTAGTATTTAGTCAAAAGAAAACTGTAAGTGTGATATTGTTTCTGCTCTTTTTTTGCATTTTCTTGTCCTGAAATATAGTAAAGATTTGCCTGAATCTTAATAACAACCATATATATATATATATATATATATATATATATATATATATATATATATATAGGGTGATATCAGCTAAATTGGGCCACTTTTTGGTAAATCGCTCAGCTAAACAGCCCTATGGAATATATAGAATGCAAGTGCTAATAAGAAAATATTTAAAATATTGTTTTGATGCTCATATTAACCCTAGGAAGTATTAAGTTGTTGTGTATTAAGACATGCTAATAACATTCGTTAGGGCTGCACCATACATGGACAAATTACATCGTCAACTTATGACGGCCGTTGTCCCCCTTCAGTAAAAGATGAACTATTTATAAAATAAAGATTTTAAGGTGTTTTTAATTCTACATTTTAGCTATAGAGGCTAATTATAATGTATTACGGCATATTTGGCTTATTAGCCAGGGATACTTAAAACATTTTGTGTCCTTGATTTTAATGTATTAATATATTTTTAAATTTGTGGCGATCCAGTCGGATCAAAGGCGGCTCAGTAGGATGGAGGAGTCAGGGAGGAGAGGCAGGAGGAGAAAGGAGGTGAACGTGGAGTCAGACGGTCTCACAGACCAAGGCTCCGGCGCACAGGATGCTACAGGAGATCAAGGTACACGTGCACACTCACACTGTTCCTCTCTCTTCTTACATCATTATAGCTGCTTGACACCCAGTATTTAAAGTGTATAGTTACCAATGGTTACAAGGGACATGCCATCATGTTGGACCAATGACAATCGAAAGAAACATTATGGACGTTAGAACGTGTTCCTCCTGGTGTTTTATTTCTTCTCTCATTATCTCCCGCCAGGCCGGTGTGTTTTCACCCCTGTCGGTGTGTGTGTGTGTGTGTGTGTGTGTGTGTGTGTGTGTGTGTGTGTGTGTGTGTGTGTGTGTGTGTGTGTGTGTGTGTGTGTGTGTGTGTGTGTGTGTGTGTGTGTGTGTGTGTGTGTGTGTGTGTGTCCATGTGTCCGGGTGTGTCCGTCTGTGTAGAGCTTATATTGGACACCGCTGGATTGATCAGCCATAACATTTGTGTGGGAGGTCACATTACATTCTGGCCTAAAACGCTTGAATCGTAGGTCGTATAAGGGTTAGGGTTAGTTCCCCTGGATGGCTTGGATCATGGTGCAACTCCCCACATTAGCCATCCCAATTTCCACAACAATTAATTAACCATTTAGCATTTTCAAAACACACTTTTTGCAAGATTTTGTCCAAAACTTACATCAATGAGTACATATTGTCTCTGGAGTCATGTCATAAACATGTATCATTAAAATGTTTCATATTCTATTCCGATTGGCTACGATTGCCTTCCGATTTTTTTTTACAGCATCCGATCTACCCTAAATTTGAATCACACATTGAGGGTTCTCTAATTGTCAAAAAGTAAATATATATTATATATATCATTTTTAAAAAGAGTTGTTTTTCTATTTGTTTCTAAAACCATTGTGAAAAGTTGATAATGACTAATTTTCCAATTTCTACCTTTTTGCTCTGAATCAAAAATTTCAAAAATGAATTTCAAATGCAATTATTTATTTTTCTCTGTTGACACGCTGGCGTTGACAGCAGTTTTTTACGTTTCTTTTGGGTTTTGCGGGGAAGCCAAAGAAGCCGCCGGACTTTAGACAGATTTGGCCCTCATTTATCAATGTGCAGACTGTGAAAATCATCTCATGACAGGGTGATGTACAGTATGAAACGGTCGTGTCCATGTTGGTTAACTCCAACTGGAGTCCACTGACAGCCACAACCCATGACATACACAGCCCTGGCTAGCCAACCCAGCCTGGCGGAGATATGTGTTCTGTGTCTAGTTTCATGATGTCACATTTTTTACTAAGTCACAAATGCATGCAATAATGTCAAGACATGTTCATTATTGTGCATCAGACATATTAACTTTTCTGCAGAAATTGAAGATGAAGATGAAGGGGTTCTTCGTCCATTGCACCAAATCACTTCATTACAGATTATCAAATTCACTGTGTTCTTTAAAGTAAACATTGAAGCTGATCAATATGAAAGTTGAACTGTATTGTACTAATATCCTCCAGTTGCCCAGAGAGAACTCAGCATCCAGAGAGAACTCCGCATCCATAGAGACATCGTCAGAGGGTGTGCAGTGATTCTTACTCTGCTGTGTGCTCTACTAGCAATGAGAACCACAGAAATGGCCCTGCATTGTGAGTACCTGTAGCCTATTTGACAAAGGTCAAATTCATGATCTTACAATATATCTTAAAATAAAATGACCATGCTTCACTTTTGATAGCGTGTGTGTGTTCCGTAGTACTCTACACTGGCGCCTGACCAATGGCACACCCAGAGCATATAGCTTCCCCACTTTTATAGCTTATTATAAACCAAGCCCTATTTACACAGTTAAAGTTTACATTATGCTATTGCATTTTCTTTTATTTGATAAACTATAGCCTGTTCTACATGATGAACTTTTTTTATTTTAACGACTTTTAAGGAGTTTGATATGCCTCGGGCCATGGATGGACCCATTTGATATGATTGGGATCAACTGAGGATTTTACAATGTAGATTGGGGTTCCAGAAGTAGAAATCGTATCAACACTCAATCATTTAGCCGGGGGTCCCCTGGAACCCCCTCAAGGACCCCTCATTTTGTGGAGCAGGAACTTACAAACAAACAAACAAATTACAAACAAATTACTCACGCATGCGCAAGTTTGCCAATTGTATATATATATATATATATATATATATTATGATAAATATTGATCATTATGGAAAAGATTATCGTGATAATGTTTGCCCCCACCCCAAATGACCTAAACGTTGTCTCCCCCACCTCTGATCAAAGTTAGGCACCTATGGTAGCCTACTTTATTATGCATGTTGAGAACTATTCACATAAAAACACACCTGATCAAGAGCATTGAGTTTTCTCTCTTCTTCTCAAAGCTCCTTTCCGCACAGATACTTGACCTAATCATGAACAGTAGTAACAACTGTGTTTATTGTCACCTTTTGGTCCTTTACAGATAATTCAGACAATAACCAGAACTGCAACGACCGGATCTGGGAGGAAGACCAACTGATGACCAACCTGACCCTGGAGAAAGACCACCTAGAGGCCAGATATAAGAACCTGACCTTGGAGAAAGACCGCTTAGAGACCAGATATGAGAAGATGACCCTAGAGAGAGACCAGCTACAACATGATATAAACCAGCTTAAGAAAGAGACGGCAGGTGAGAGTTTTCTTTTTTTTTAAGGAATATTATTAGTGTATTATGATTGATATTGTAATTACAAGAGAAGTAGCCTACCCAGTCAGCTGGTACTATATATGTACTATCACGTCTGTACCTGTTACTATTACCATATATACTATGAAGTCGGTACCAGCTGTAGTACTTGGAGCCCAGTCTATGACGTCAGTACTGTGACATCAGTCATAATGACGCACCAACTTGGGAGAGTTCTGTGATATAAGTGCCGTCACACATTTCAATCAATCAGCAAAGCCAGGTGAAGCACGTGCGCAGAGAGAAAAAAAATCCAGGAATTTATCACGACTAGGGCGATGCCCGATTGCATGCCCTAAAGATTAGGGCCTAACCCAAGGGCTAAACACATTTTCTTTTAGTTTGTATCTTCTTCAGGCTGAAAGCGAGGGACAATGGGCCCTAACTTTCACGTATTATATCATCATATCATCATATATCGTATTTTACTATTTTGAAAAACATTTTAAAATAGTTCAACTAGCCGATCTACATCAACACGTGAGCTTGTAGATCAGCTAAATTTGACCCCAATATTGAACTATCTTATTACAAACGAGTTTTGCTACAACGAGTTTCAATAATATTGTAGGCTTTATTGTGGGCAAAGCTGCATAGATCACCATCACATATGTTATTTCCTCATACGTCATAGATTCTGCTAAACCAATGGACTGTGTATGTACTGTATTCACATTGTATCACAGAAACCTAGCCTGAATATGTAGTCATAATATACATCATAGATAACTGATGTCATAGCCTAGCCCAGGTCTACCTTTGACCACTGTATCTTCTGGCAAACCCTAACTCTTTTTATTTAATTTTTAAGTTAAAAAAGATATGTAGACGTACTGTACATGAAATGTCCTACTATTACTATCACTCAATGACTCTATTAATATGATTTTTCTCTGCAAGTCTGTATGATGATGGAGTGTATGGTTTTGCCTGACAGTCAAATCATGTCATTCTGCGTAACTTAAGTAATCACTTACTGATGCATTTGCAATTAAGTATCAGTTAATTGCAAATGCATCAGTAAAACTCTTGTTTGATGTTTAGTTACGCCGTGTTCCAATGGATGGAAGAAGTTTGGATGCAGCTTTTATTGCAAATCTACTGGATGGAAAACTTGGGATGAAAGTAGAGACCAATGTCGTAAGACAAGAGCAGATCTGGTGGTCATTGACAGTAAAGAAGAACAGGTCAGTGTGTAACCTGTTCAATTAAGTGTAATTCCTTGATTACAGTGAAGACCTCAATGTAGAGAAAATTAATTGATCATAGTTCAATCATTTACAAACCATCAGGAATTCATTGGAGGATTGACCCGTGGTAGAGGATCATGGATTGGTTTGAAAAGGTCTAATGACAAATGGACATGGGTGGCTGGAACAGCACTGACAACACAGTGAGACATTTTAAATGTTTTTTTATTGTAATTCTATCAAAGTCACTGTATGTGCGTGACTGAGTGGATGTGGTTAAACATACATGTTCTTCACTCTGCAGGTACTGGGCCAGTGGAATGCCTCTTAACTATCGTAACTGGGACTGTGCATACTTGCACGAAGATGGAGGATGGCATAATAAGCAATGTTCAAGTACTCAAGATGCAAAAACCCTGATCTGTGAGAAGTGACGTTCCTCTTAACTTCATTGATTTAACTCCAGCTTAGTGTTCTGCTTTTAAGTTTTAAGTTAAACCTTGTAATTAGTAATGAAACTCTTGTACCCTTAATCATTAACACAACCCACCAACTATTATGTCTTAGCATGGTTATTAATTTAGCTCTTTATGGACAAAGTTAAAGTTTACACCATCTAATTGAATGAGGAACACAATGTGAGAATGTTGTTCATTGACTACAGTTCATCATTAAACACCAATTGCAGTGGTGTATGAAAAGGGGGATTTCACCGCAAGGGTGCCCTGCTGGCAAGGATTTTTTTTAAAGTTACTCTTAGCACTAAACGGCGTGGAGAAAGTGAAAGAAGACAGAACTATCGCCGAAAAGCGCCGAGGGTGCTGCTGAAGGAGCACTAAAGCAGTGAACCCCCCCCCCCCCCCCCCCCCCACGGAAAAAGGTGTGTCACTGACCAATTGTGTCTCTCAACACCAAGCTCAGAGAGACAGGATTCAACACTGCCCTGTATAACTGAATCCATGGACTTTTAACTAGGGATGGGACGATAATCGTTGGTATCGTTAGTATCGTTTATCACGATAACAAACACTCACAATATAATCATATCGTTGAGATTTTAAATGATGGTGAAATTGTCCATCATATTTTTTTCCGTCCACGCCAAATCTCTGTGCCTCTCTCTAATCTCTCTTAATGTTCCCCTCAGAATATGTATACTGTGGTGCAAGTGGTTATTCAAAGTCCCATCCCTAGTTCTGACAGACAAAGCCCATGCAGGTCACATTCTACATCTATGTGCATGCAATTTAACCACTTTCAACCTGCTGTCCCTATGTTGAGCATTCCACATTCTAGATGGACATTTTCAGTAATGGTTAACATTAAAAAGAAAACGTTCTAAGATTTTCAAAAATATTGAAAATATCTTACAATCTCACAAAGCTTGTCACCTTGTGACACCGTTGTACTATGAAGAATGAATACATTTTACTTTATTTGATTCTATTTTTGCTACATATACTATTTTGTACTGTTTTGCTGTCTTAACTTTTTGATCTTTTCATATTTGTATTGTTGTCACACTGTTGAGGATGTTTAAAGCATGTATGTAACTTTTTAATATAGCATATTATGTCCCACAAAATAAAAACAATTTAAGCAATAACAAACATTCTTCCATAAATGTATAGACTCAGGGGGGTCCCTGTATTACGGGATTATGTATAGGGGAGACAATGGGCCTCAGACACTAATTTCCACACATATTTTGTACTTATCGGCCTTTACGCAGCTTTCCACGTTAAGAGTCTGATTCATCAAAATGAATTTGTCTGTGGATTGTGACGGACGTACACTCTTTCTCACGTCTGCTCGGGATCAGACTTACAGTATATGCCTCAAACCTTCCGTATAATGTTATTAGAATGCCTTATTCTTCATGCAAAATCAATTGCAATAGTGCCAAACCTCAAACAAAATATTTATGTACTGTTTTCATAACTATAAGTAATAATTATTGAGCAAAATTACACACACACTCATCACTGACTTCTTGGAATTGTGTATGTGTGTACGTGTGTATAATATGTACATTGTTGTTTATAGAGACATGTTTGTGGTGTAGTGCTTTTTAGCCGCTTGCTGAAAGCGCGGCTCTACAAACAGGCTCAGACATCGTCATCCCCGACATGTATGCGACATGTATTTGTCTATTGGCTGTCCTGGCGACATGTATTTGTCTATTGGCTGTCCTGGCTGTCCTTCACTACTTTAAAGCCAATGGGGAGACACTACTTTAAAGCCAATGGACGGCCGTCCTTTGCAGCACCCGCCTCCCCTCGCAGCACCGCGGCGCAGGCACGGCAGGCAGTTGTCCCCCCAACCCCCCTTACCTCTGACTGCAAAGGTCTAATAGTGGCCAAACTTGTTCTGTTCAAGACAGTCATGTCTAAACAATCAAGACAAGAGGAGATCAAGAAATAAATCTAATCACCCACGCTGGCACAAAGATGTCAGTCTAAAAGTGTATTATTATATTGGCTCACTATTGGATACATCGCTTCTTTAAGGGGACCATAAGGGTCCATTTGGTTCCATTTGTACGGGTGGTTGCGTCGTTGTGGTGGAATAACGGCCGTTACGAGTGAAACGCTCAAAAGTTTCACTTCCCACTGAGCATTTTTCGGGCTATTAGACGTCTAAAATACGTCTAAGGCCTAGGCTAAAACAGGGTTATAATTGGTCTAACAGTGAAAGAGACAAAACACAGCAGCATCCCAAAATTACGAGTCTTATTATCCAGCAAGCAATATAAATTGATACCCATGTGGTGGAAAGATTACTCAATTTCTAAGTAAAAGTATCAATACTGCAATGTAGAAATACTTACAAGTAAAAGTCTGGCAATGAAAGTACTCATTTTGCGGAATGTCCCGTTTCACAATGTATAAAATGTAAAATAGCCAACGTTGAAAAGGGGCTGAAGACTGTGGTTAATGTATGTTGTTTAGTAGGCATAATAATAATTAAAATCTACAAAGTAACTAGTAACTAAAGTTTTCATAAAATTTGTAGTGGAGTAAAAAGTACGATAAAACCGGGTTATAAAAACAGTGAAAGTTTTTTAGCATCGTGCCGGTAACCACAGAAGACTCGCCCCAAAACCCCCTCGCCCCCATGTTTTTCGCGGAGACGCGGTTCTTGTATTCTTGTAATTGTTTGATGATAAGGTTATGAATAAGTTTAGGGTTACTGGGTTAGGCATAGTTTTACTAAGGTTAAGTTTAGCCATTAGGTTAGGTTTTGGGACCGTTTTACTGAGTTTAAGTTTAGGAATAAGGGTGAATACCACCGGATTTGCCCCGGTGCGAATGAGTTTTGGGGCGAGGGTTTTGGTGTTCACCGTGTCAGCCAAATTCACCCCGCTCCGTTCAGAAACAGTGTGGTGATGTTAAGTAAGTTAACATCGCAGACAGACTTCTCCCGAAAACTGAATTTCAGCCCAGATTAGGGCCAATTCTGCAATATTCCGCGTTTTATTCCAATTCCATTTTTATTGGTCATTTCCATGGATTTCATATGCCTCTATCCATCCCTAGTCATGAACATCAACAAATCCAAACTGCCCTCACAGTTGACACATGGACATCTAAATGACATAATGAAAGTTACTAGGCCTACTGCTATTCTGTTGGGTTATTTTTATATCTAAAACCGCAAAAAAAGTATTGAGTGTCATTATTTTGATTCATTGACATTTTCTGAATTTTTGTTAATATTGTTCAATAAAAAAGTCTGAGTTGCATTGCTGAAAGTAGGCCTAAAAAAAATAATGTTGGGTACTGTAGCCATTTACTGAAAAACAAGAATAAATATGACTTGACAGTCATATTATTAGCAGCTGCATGCTGTATTGCGTGTGCCCCCCCCCCCCCACAACTACTCAAGTGAAAGTATCAATACTGCAATGTAGAAGTACTCTGCAATTAAATTAAAAATAAGTAACTGGTGTAGGACTAGCCTACCTATGGTGGTACAAAACAAGTCCTTCTGCAGTGAATTACAGCATATTTACTGAAAAACAAGAATAAATTTGACTTGACAGTCATATTATTAGCAGCTGCATGCATACTTTTACTCAAGTAAAACATTTGAGTACTTTTTCCACCACTGCATGTCATCACAGCTAAGAAGAACTTCTTCTCAGAGTTAAATCAACACTGAAGGGAGACACGATGTCTATTGTGATGAGCGTGTAGAACGTAACGCTCAGTAGAACGGCTGTTGTAAATCACAGATGATTAGTAGATTCTCCGCTGGCCGAGTTTTTATGACTTAATGACTTTATGACTCTCAGCCTCTCACTATGATTGCCTTCAGGAGGGGAGGTGCTGCGAGGGGAGGCGGGTGCTGCGAAGGACGGGCCGTCCATTGGCTTAAACGGGGAAGTGTCCCCCATTGGCTTAAAGTAGTGAAGGACAGCCAGGACTGCCAATGAACAAATACATGTCGAATACATGTCGCAGGACAGCCAATGAACAAATACATGTCGAATACATGTCGCGTATGACCACGTCTGAGCCTGTTTCTAGAGCAGCTATGCAGCTGCTAAAAATATATATTTTTTTATATATATATATATATATATATTACCACTTTAGCCCTATTTTAAACCTACAAGCTCACAACGTATTGTGAGCTTGTAGATCTGCTATTTTAGATTTTTTAGCCGCTTGCTTAAAGCTGGCGGCTCTACAGACAGCACTAGTCCTAAGTGTCATTGGCTGTCCTGGCTGTCCTTCACACTTCCCGCCAATGGGGAGACGGCCCTTTGCAGCACTCGCCTCTCCTCCTTTGACACCTATTTGTCATTGGCTGTCCTGGCTGTCCTTCACACTTCCCCCCGTTTAAGCCAATGGGGAGACGGCCCTTTGCAGCACCCGCCTCTCCTTCTTTGCAGCAGAGAGAGAGAGAGGGAGAGAGCCACTTTTACTGCAGCCTCAGGCAGGAGGGTTAGCCTAAATGCTAGCGTGCTTCATTATACCTAGTTTGGCTATTAAGTTATTATTTGGCCATGTTCACACTGACTTCAATCTTAGCTATTGTTGGGAAGACCCGTGTGGTGTCACAAAATGTTGCCACCACTTATATAAAAAACATTAGAGCGTTTAGCGTTGCATATTATGTGACGCTAAATGTTGCCAGGTTTGGCGAGAGAAACAAGCAATCCAAAAAACAAGTATTCAGGTCTATGAAAAGATTGGGGCAAAAAAAGCCTGCCGCAAGCGGCTATATTATGACTTTGGTCATGTCTTGTTTTTCTTTCTTTTTTTAACTTGGTTCATGTGGTTTTTCTCTGGTACGTCTGCTTCTTAGAATGCATCCTCCACCTGCGCCCTCGCACTAATAGCGTGACAATGTTGGGTGGGTTTTGTCAGCAGGATGTGTAGGAGCTACGTTTGTTTTATTGTGTGGGTGGAATGGAGGACTATAGGTTCTCTTAAATGAAAATGCTCTTTGATCCACTCTCCACTGAAACATAAATAATTAAATGATTTTGTTTGTTTACAGTATGCACAATACATAATGTATTTGTTTACTTTCTGCATACTTGGATACATTTCTGTATACAATGAATGTGTAAACAAGATCTTAGGTACACAAGTGGTGACACAACCACAAAAAGGCTCCTTAGACAGAAAAATTGACTTTATTTTTTAAATGCTCACACCATCATCAGTGCCATCTTAGGTGGCACTGATGGTGACTGAAATATTTGTCCTCTTAGCACTTTACACTTTTGAGCACTTTGAGCATGTGTGAGCATTTAAAAAATAAAGAAAGTTTATTTTTCTAGTCTCTATTGAAGGAGTCATCCTTAAACTTTTTGTGCTTGCCTCTTGTGTGAGTCTTTCACCACTCTTGTTCCTCTATAATTATCGAAACTACCACACCTGCAACTCTACCCTGGACTTTACCACAAGTTTTTATGACAGATGTCTTAAGAGAAACATCACTCAGAATTGTCTCAAGTGTATTACTTGTGGTGATTGACTATAGACTGGTGGGCACCGGGCCTACTTAGGAACGGTGCACGTTGGGAGCAATGCACGTTGTGAATGCATGCCCCACCCGGTTATGCAATACCCGTTGTACCTGTTGTCAGAGAAGCTATCTGTCTGTCTGTGTCCCTTTTATGCTCATATGGATCTTTCTGTCCACGTTTGCAAGAATAACAGAGAGTGGTCGGTGTGTGTGCACACGCTTGTATGGGTGTGTATACTTGCATGCATGTGTGATTGTAGGGAAATTTCTCTGAGACCAGGCTCTCTTTTCCTGCTTACACTTACTTACTGCTCAAGTGTATGCCATAGTCCACACCACAACTATAACAACAGCGGTGAACAATATATTTATATTGTTATGCTACAATAAAAACAGCAGTGCTGCAGGACTCAGGCAGCTAGAGCGGTCATCTTGGAAACGGTAGGTTCCCGGTACGATCCCCAGATCCTACTGGCTGTGTGTCAAAGTGCCCTTGACCAAGACAATGAACCCCTATCTGCTGCTCCTAATGAGCAGGTTGATGTCTTGCATAGTTTCCCCCACTGGCTGTGTGAATGTAAGGCACAATGTAAAGTGCTTTTAAGTGTCAGAAAGACTGTAAAAATGCATTTATCATTTATAGTCATAGTCAGGCCTGGAATTTCATCTTTTTAGTGGCAAAGCCACTTGGCCTTTGGTCTTGTAAATGTTTTGAGGGGACAAAGGCCAAATGCCAGGACAGCAAGGACATCAAATAAAACATTGACATTAAGTCCACTGAAATAATTAGTTGAATTTAAGGGTTAAGAAGGAATTTGTATTAAATACGTAGTATAATAACTATCAGTTAAATAAATACATTATTGGTATTTTTAAATTGAAACAGGTACTTCAAATGCCCCCAGAGCAAGATTCCCAAAGTGGCCCTCAGATGGACACCACCGGGGAAAAGGAAACGAGGCCGACCTAAGATTACCTGGCGCAGAACTGTAGAGGCTGAGCTGCTGGAGATGGGTCTCTCGTGGGGCAAGGCAAGCGCGCCGATTTATGTGTGCGGCCATGGGGGCTCAACTCGACCACCACTAGCCCCGAGAATCTCAACAAAAGACACAGCAGTGGTGGAAAAAGTACTCAAATGTTTTACTTAAGTAAAAGTATCAATACTGCATTATATAAATACTTTGTTACAAGTAAAGGTCCAGAATTCAAAATTTACTTGAGTAAAAGTACAAAAGTATTGGCATCAAAATGTACTTAAAGTACCAAAAGTAAAAGTACTAAAATATTTGAAAATAGCAGATCTACAAGCTGACAACGCGTCGCGATGCGACGCGTTGTCAGCTTGTAGATCGGCTATTTTCATATAGCCTACAGTAGGTAATAAATAGGGCTAAAGTGATTAAAGTATGTTTCATAATATAATAATTTATATATGAAAAGTAACTAGTAACTAAAGTTCTCAAATAATTGTAGTGGAGTAAAAGTACAATATTTGACTCTGAGATGTAGTGGAGTAGAAGTAAAAGTATTGGAAATTGTAAATACTCAAGTAAAGTACAAATACCTCAAAATGTTACTTAACTACAGTACTTAAGTGTACTCAGTGAAATAGATTGAACTGTACTCTGTCTTGTGACCTTAATGTAACTGTTGGCCCAACAGCGTGTGCATGCGATTGTATGTTCTGTTTGTCACGTACGCGGTGTCTCAAAAGTCACATTAGACTCTCTGAGTTGCCATTGCAGCTGGCAGACCTTAGATTTAACTATTTTTGATCATCCTTTTTGTCTCCCTTTTTGTCACCTTTCCGGCACTCTACGCTCTTGTAAGGGCCTATAGTTCCGTTGTGTGTGTCCTTTTCTGACCACAAACGTCCTGTTCTACAGAAGCAGGAAGTCTCTGTGAAGACTACAGGAAAGAGACAGAGCATGCAGAGTAGTTGTTGTAGTTGGTAGGCTACTTAGGAAAACAGCAGTTAAAAGGCACTTCACAACCCATCAGATGCGCAATCCAACCCCCATCTAGTCTCTCCATTCAGTAGAATGCGTTGGTCTAGCCAATGGAGTGAAAGATCAAACTCGTTTCACAAGTCAGGAATCAGGATAGCCTAAAATCATAGTAGTATAAACAGTACAAATTCAGTCACGAGCAGTGCTCTCTTTGACTTGGTACTGTATCTCTGACGGTGTTATATGTGAGTGTGTAGACTTGGCCCCGGTTGATCAGCTGTTTCCATTCTTCTAATTGTCATCAGTTACGCCCCTGCTCGGTGCTAGGTGTATGGGGTGTGTGTGTGTGTGTGTGTGTATTGACAAAGATTGTCAAGCTTTTTCCAAAATAGCAGATCTACAAGCTCATAACGCATCACATTGTAGATCGGCTTTAGGTGTGTGTGGGTGGGTAGGTGTTTGTGGGTTTCGGTTTTGTTCTTCCTTATTGCTAAAGCATTGTACAACCAGCCACACAGAGACATGGTCACATTTTGAGAACTCAGTATATTTATATTTAACTAGAAATCATGTAAAGTGTTATTTTGATATAGTTCATCAAGACAGGAGAGGCATATACAAGCCTCCAAGATGTCTACAGATAGTTATGCCATTCCAGACTTGACAAAGAAGGTGAGACAGAGAGATGGAGACAGAGGAGAGAGGAGGGACAGTGAGGACAGTGGACCGTTGGATGAGGACAGGGGAGAGATGGAGGAGATGGTGGTGGACATCTACGAGAGCGTAGATTTCATCAGAAGCAGTGATGTCGTCTCTGGACCACAGGAGGACGTGAGGGACAATGCAACAGGAAGTCACAGTCGGGGTGAGTTTGACCACACTGTGAATCGTCAATGTGAGTTCTCTGTTTCAAAGAGGGGAATAGAGTTTATAGTATACTGTGCTTTCTGTTGCAGACCAGCGCTGTAAAACAATGAGAAGTTCTCACAGAGTTGCTGCTGTGTGTCTGGGGATGCTGTGTGTTATCCTACTGGGTGTGATCATAGTCCTGGTCGTGTACTGTGAGTATTCCACCATGTCGCAAAACGTCCACTTCACTCACACTGGAATTCTGTTGCCTGAATCTTCTAGAAAACCACAAAAGTCACCATAGCATTAACCGAAACCTTGAAAAAAAACTTCTGTTTTTCAATTTAAAGCAAAGTGTAGTTTTCTTCTCAAAGACGCTTCACTTCATCATCTGTGTTTATTGTCTCCGCCAGACTGAAGGCGTGGCAGAGTCTATGTTTTGCACCCTGTCAGTCCATCCGTCCGTCCGTCTGTCTGTCTGTCTGTGAACAGCTAATCTCCGGCACCGTTGGCCCGATCGACGTGAAACTGTTCACACACACTCCCTGGATGCCAGAGCAGAACCTCTGCCCCATTTTTTTCAGATCGGCCTGTTATAGCGCCATCAGGAGTCCTGCATCCATGGTCTGTGGCCGCGACACCACGTTTATGGGGCTGTCAGCATAATTTGAACGTTTATGGAGTGATTGATGACTGCGTAAACATTAATGGATGAGGGCTTGTTGTGTGGTGGGCTGGTTATCTCCAATCTCCCGCTGCGCTCCAGTGGCCAAAACCCACAATGAACATCACTTGCACTGGGCAGTGGGCAGACTTCACTCTCCATAAAAATATTCCAGCGCAGCGGTCCCCAAAATCCTCTCGCATATATGCGCTCATAACAGAGCCAGTAAAGCACTGTTTAAATGGCTGAATGATTAAGCATCTAACTTGTAACATTGTAAATAATTATATTGTTTTTAATGTCTAGATTTTCATTGCTTGTACACTTGGAAATATCCTGCCAATTTCATAATGACACATCGTCGATGTATGCCTTTACAAAATATATTTTTTTCACATGTATTATTTATTAGTTTTATAGCTATACATTTTTGGAGTGAATACATATGTTTAGATGCCTGTCAGATGGTCAGACAATGCTGCTCCACATATCTACGATGGAACAAACTGGTGTAGCCAAAGTCTACACATCCTCAGACCAGACGTGAGATATGAGCGGGCCTTAAGTCAAAGTCACGATAGATTGATAAATCCCGACAATTGCGGTGATCTCAGCGTACGCCTGTTTTTCTGTCTGTGCAACTTTGATAAATGAGGGCCATTATCTCTATAGTCATGTGATCATATTCCATCAACATTCCAGGCCCACAATGACCTACCTGACCTGGTGACTTGCGCACTTTTTCTAGTCATGACAATTCTTTGTCCTTTGTTGATCATTCAGATAATAACCATTTAAAGAACAACCTGATCCAGGAGAAAGACCACCTAGAGGCCAGATATATCAACCTAACCCTGGAGAAAGACCAGCTGGACAGCAGATACAACAACATGACCCTGGAGAGAGACCAGCTAAAACAAGATGTAAACCAGTTTAAGAAAGAGTCGGCAGGTGAGAGTTTAGACTGTAAGCCTTTTTGAAGGAATATTAATTTGTTTATTATGATTGATATTTTAATTTCTAGAGAAGTACCTATTGTCAATACCTATTGTCAGCCTGTACAATGTAGCCTACATCAGTACCCGTATATACTATGACGTCAGTGCCAGTTGTAGTACCACACACACACACACACACACACACACACCACTCATCGGGAGTGGGCTCTGCTGGGGCTGTGCCCGGGCGTGTTTGAGTTTTCTCTTTTTTCCCCTTTTGTTTTTAATCCGTTATGTCTGTCTTTTGAAAAGTTAATACAAATATTATAAAGACACAATTAGTAAAAGCTAAAACCACCCGTTTTAAACACCATTAGTAAAACTCTTGTTTGATCTTTAGTCACGCTGTGTTCTAGTGGATGGAAGAAGTTTGGATGCAGCTTTTATTGCAGATCTACTGAAAAGAAAACTTGGTATCAAAGTAGAGAAGAATGTCTGAAGACAGGAGCAGATCTGGTGATCATTAACAGTGAAGACGAACAGGTTAGTGTGTGTGTGTGTGTGTGTGTGTGTGTGTGTGTGTGTGTGTGTGTGTGTGTGTGTGTGTGTGTGTGTGTGTGTGTGTGTGTGTGTGTGTGTGTGTGTGTGTGTGTGCGTGTAAGTGTCCATCTACGTACATGCATGTGATATAATTCAATGATTACAGTGAAAACCTGAATATAGATAAATTAATTAATGATGGTTCAATCATTGACAAATCATCAGAAATTCCTCAAACAATCCCCTCAGTTTGAAGCATCATGGATTGGTTTGAAAAATACTGGGGGCAAATGGACGTGGGTGGACGGAACCCCACTGACAACACAGTGAGACATTTTACATGTTTTTTTATTGTGATTCAAAGTCACTGTATGTGAGTGACTGAGTGGATGTGGTTAAACATACAGGATGTTGTTTACTCTGCAGGTACTGGGCCAGTGGACAGCCTCGTAACTATGTAGACTGGGACTGTGCAACCTACTGGGAGGTGATTGGAGTCTGGTATGACGGGTTATGTACAGATACATACAACTGGATCTGTGAGAAGTGATGTTCCTCTTAACTTCATTGATTTAACAGCAGCTTAGTTTTCTGCATTGTGGAGTTAAACAGAAGTAATTAGTCATGAAACAGGTTTCCCCCTTAATCATATTAATAATTGTTTATGAACTTTTAAACTGGGCAGTAGAAGTATTTAATAAAACCTTACTTGCCAATTAGTATTATTCCAGTCTGTTAATTAACAATTCCACTGACCTTTGGAAAATACTGTAAGTACCTTTTAATACTCTTTAAGTATTTAAAGGATGTTGAATGTATTCTTATGGTCTTTGGTCCAGACTAAAACTTACTGTAACTTGGCTTGTCACTTTCCTGTCAGTGACATACATAAATTTACAAAATGCATATTCTATATTTAATGATACATAAGGCACTGCTGTTTTTACTGTAAATACGTGGGGAGTTGAATGCATCCTGTTTCCTAATTAATAATGATTGAGGTGTTAAAGGACCTGCAATCCATGTTCTCATTATTTGTGATGTCAGTCAACATGATATGGTGGTTATTATCTACAATACCACAGTGTGTCACCACGATTAATTGCCTTTTTAACTGTTAATTAATGATTATTACAAGGATGTTAATATAAAGTGTTGCCTACAGGACTGCCAGGGTGTCTGACTCTGACAATGATATTGATCATGTTCTAAAAAACTTTGGAATAAATGTTTTGTATAGATCTAGACACTTAGTGTTCGTAAGAGACTGGCTTTGCAACTAATACTTCCAATCTTTGATTAATTGTGACATGGTCTATCAAAATGCCTCAAAATCAGTTCTAGTTCCACACAGCATATACAGTAATAGACTCTGCAGATTTATCCTTGTTTTTCAGTTTCTCACTCATCATTGCATAATGTATGACAGACATCAATGGCCATCTTTTACATTCACTGACATTATATCAGTGATTTGAAAACTTCTACTTTTGGTACTTACATATTTTTGTACTTTTGCTCAAGTCAATTTTGAATACCAGGCTTTTACTTGTAACAGAGTATTTCTACGTTGTGGAATTGATACTTTTACTTTAGTAAAACATTTCATTCGTTTTTTCCACCACTGCCGTATATTTAGATCTATTTAGAAATATTTATTTCAGTTATCCTCAACGATACTTAGCCCACATTACTACAACACACCATACCAAACACTGTTCAAGTTTATTCTTCTGTTCCTTGTGTCAGTAATTGGTAAACACGCCACATGTTTAAAGCTCCATCAGCCTGGCATAATTTACCATTTAACATCCGATCCATTTCAACATTCCCAATTTTTTAACGTGCTCTGTCTTCTTACTTTGAGGTGGACTGTTCCTGCTGTCATTATTTTATTTTAAACTCATTGTATTGACCATAATGCATTTTCTGCCATCCTACTGCTGTGATGCTTTTCAAGGTTTGCATTGGTTATTGTATGTGGTTTTGTCTATGTAGTATATACAGTATGTTTTGTTTTTGCCTTTGTGTTTGTTTATTGTCTATTCTGCATACATGTAACGACTGTGGCATGTATTTATGTTGGGAACCCCTTGAAAACGAGATGGCACATCTCAAGGCGTTTATCCTAATAAAGAAACTTGAACAACAGCAACAATGACCCAGGCTTTGTTTCTCTGAACATGATGTGATAGTTCTTGGGTTCAGAGACTCTACTCTTAGTTGTCTTACTGGTGCATGTGATTTGATCAAACTGGATGATTACAATTTGGGCAGGTTTGTTATCAACTTTGGAGATTGAAGACAGAAATTGGAGATTGACACAATTAAGGTAATCCATATACAGAACAGTGTGTGTGTGTGTGTGTGTGTGTGTGTGTGTGTGTGTGTGTGTGTGTGTGTGTGTGTGTGTGTGTGTGTGTGTGTGTGTGTGTGTGTGTGTGTGTGAGAGAGAGACTACAAATGAGTCATACACACTGTATGACTCATGCTGTAGTGTTTTTTCTAGTTTCCTTTACTCTCCGGTCTCTCTAGGTAGTACGTAGCTCCACTCCTTACAGCTTCAGTGAGTGAATCATCACTCATCTCATCAGGGCTGGGTGGTTAACCACTTCCAACATGGTGTCTCTATTTTGGCCATGTCAAAAACTTTCCATAGAAGAAAACAAAGTGTGTGCAGTGTTTGTGGGTTTCTGTTTTGTTCTTCCTTGTTGCTAGCATTGTACATTGTACATATTTTGACAACTCTGTATCTTTATATTATATTTATATATATATGTAAAGTAATATTTTGATATAGCTAATCAAGACAGGAGAGGAATACACAAGATAGTTACTATTTGTGGTCAATAGTTTCTTCTCAAGCCTTGCAAGATGATACGTATGCCATTCCAGACATGACAAAGAAGGTGAGACATTAGCCAGATCTCAATGCTCAAATTTCTGCCTCCTCCTCCTCCTCTTTCCTTGTCCTCCAGCATGCTGGTTACAGTGAAATTTGTGACCTGCTGAAATATGGGACCATCTTGTGGACTTCACATGTCTGTCTGTCTGATTGATTGATTGATTGATTGATGTACTTTATTTAGTAAGACATGAGAACAGTACATGACAGAACATAACAGTACATGGAAGTACAAATTCACAATACAAGGTCTACTAAACTGGAAAACTCATTAAGCACTAAGCTTGTTTAAGATGAGATCCCCATGCACACAAATCATGATGACATATAAGAGACAGACAGATATACACGCTACTATACAGAATGTCATACAATCAGTGTACAGGTTACTGGTATGAAAAGTGAAAAATATGTAAAGAAGAAAGAGAGAGGGGGGGTAGGTTAGGACTTGGACAGGGGCCATTTTTGAATTGCAGCCTCCTGAAGGTGTATCTTTAGAGCAGTTTTGAAAGTGAGTAGGGTTTTACACTCCTTTACTCCTTTTGGTAGGGCATTCCACATTTTTGATGAATAGCATGAGAACAAGTTCATTCCCTTTGTTGAGCCAAATTTGGGTTGAACATGATTTGTGGAGCTGCCTCTGGTGTTATGATCATGGACTTCATTAACATTCTGGAAGTATTTTGACAAATACAGGGGGATCCTAATGTTGTGGTGTATCTTGAAGACCAGGGGGCCCGTTCCACGAAACCTGGATTAGGGATAAACCGGGTTTAACTCGGGTTTAATCGGCTATCCTGGCTTAAATTATCCAGGAAGCGGTTTCACGAAAGCTGAGTTAGCTTGGCAGATTAACTTAGCCAGTAAACCTGGATATGTTTATCCATGATCCAGTTTCACGAAAGAAAATTGAAGCAATCCTGCCTTAGTTACCATGGCAATTTAGCTGTGAAGTTAGCCTGGTCCGGACCAGGCTAACAGCCAAGCTTTATTAATCCAGTGCCTTGTTCTTCAGTTTTTTGTGAAATAGCTGTTAGTCCAATGACTCCAATCGTAAACCAATGAGTTTTTCCACACTTATTCAATTCTTATGCGAAAATCGAAGATCTACAAGCTCGGAAAAAAATTGTCTTATGGCGGCCGGGGGTCCACGGGGGTCCCCGTGGCGGCCGGGGGTCCACGGGGGTCCCCGTGGCGGCCGGGGGTCCCCGTGGCGGTCGGGGGTCCACGGGGGTCCCCGTGGCGGCCGGGGGTCCACGGGGGGCCCCGTGGTGGCCGGGGGTCCCGTGGACCCCCAGCCACCATGGGGCCCCCCGTGTACCCCCGGCCCCCCGTCGGGGGTCAACGGGGGTCCGGGAGTACACGGGGGGCCGGGTACTCCCGAACCCCCGTTGACCCCCGGCCCTGTGTACCCCTGGACCCCCGTTGACCCCCGGCCGCCAAAAGGGAAGCTTTTCACTTGTAGATCTTCTATTTTAGAAATTAAAAATCACACCCTGTGTGAAGGTAGCGGCGCCTTTGAATACATTATGTCATCGATATGTGTTTATAATGTGTTTATAGCCATGTGTCATGTGAAGCTTGACCAATCACTTTGTTGACGGGTCTGACCAATCAGAGCGTCGACGACAGATAAAGTTAAATTGAGGATCTAACTTTAAATAACTTACCTAGAAGGAGACTTTAGCCAAATAAAAATATATACAAAAAAAAACATGAGGAAATAAAAAATAAACCTTGACATCATAGTGATGTCATGAATAGTCCCCTTGCCTGACAAATCACAACCTTGACGGGCCTGACCAATCAGAACCTTAACGGACTCTTGGATTCTCGATCGTCTCTATCAAACCATTCTGTCATAACGGATGACTGGGTCCCGAACTCAGACTTTCTATACATTCACCCTTCATCTGTTCTTGTATCTTTCTCTTTCTATTCATCATATTAACTTTAAATAACTTACCTAGACGGAGACTTTAGCCAAATGAATAATAAGATGAAGTCATTGTCATCGTTTATATAGACATCGAATTCTATATTCATGAAATCATAGTGATGTCATGAATAGTGACCAATCACAACTTTGGCGCACCTGACCAATCAGAACGTTGACGCACCTGACCAATCAGAACGTTGGCGCACCTGACCAATCAGAACGTTGACGCAAAAGCCAGGCATAGAGGGCTAATATCCGCTCTATACCTAAAGGTATAGAGCGGCTAGCGCCGCTAAAATTAGAAAATTATTCTAAGTGTTTATAATTATAATTCCAATATTCACATAAACTCCTCATGTTTAAGCCTAACTGAATTATATATTTATTGACTTGTGTATAAATTAGTTGCATATTTTTGGACAACTTTTGCATTTAATTTGCTAATTCGCTTTCTCTGGATCTATATTTATTGCGGCCGTGTTTCCTTTCTTGCTTATTATACATTTTAATTCCTTGTATGATTCCATGAGCTGCTGCAGTGCTGCTGTTCAGCCACAGAGAAGAACGCCGCTCTGGTTTTGGGCTCCATGATTGGTCAAGTTCAAGGACTCTGCTATCGACTTTCATATGGTCTTTTATAGGAATAGGTGAACTCACATTCAGCCTGGTTTAACGATCCTGGCTTGACAAAGTCACTCCTTCTCAGCCAGGCTTGGCGTTCGTGGAACTGAATAAACCAGTCTGAACAGCGCAGGCTTGTCAAACCTGGATTTTCCTTTTAAACCAGGATAATTTAATTCAGCTTTCGTGGAATAGACCCCAGGCCCATAGCAAGTTGCTGTACTCTGTCCTCAACCCTAAGCCATCCAATCCTAGCAAAATGAGCAGGGGTTAGATGGGTTTTGTGATTGAGACCAAGAAGTAGCCTTACAAGTTTGTTTTGGGATGTTTGGAGCCTTGTTTTTAAGGCCTTGGAGGTGTTGTGATACCATGAAGTGCATGCATAATCATAAAAATGTCTGAATGTAAATCACAGCACGGTACTTATGCTATATAATTGTTCAGACATTGCCGACCCTTTGTCTAAACCTTACCTCAAAATTATGCCCATCAGAGTCGAAACCCTCAGAAAAGAGGGAGACACTTTGGGCCTTGGGGCTTTTATGGCGGTTGGTTGGCGTCCGTCCATAATCGTTGCATTACTGCCATCTACTGGATTGTGACATGTTCACAGCCCAACTACAGAGCTGTTTCCATGGTGCATGGTTTAGGCCGAAAGAGGGCCCTCTCATTCAGCGTGACACAACTATAGCAGTGGGGTCCGGGAATCCCCAGGGGTCCTTGAGGGGGTCCCCAGCAAAATTAGTTAATATAGCTTCACAATCAGTTTAAACACTTGAACCCTTCCTTTTATGTTGGTGTGTGAGCATTCCTTTTGTCATCTTGATAGCCAGTTAAAACAAATCTCATTTCCAATATAGTGTTTCAGATGGAAAGTGGCTACCCAGCCATAAGGCCACTGACAGTAGACTGCTAGAAAAATAAGCATGTGCGATAAACAACATCAAGGACACTGGCACAGGTCACTTAGTGTAGAATCTGTCTGCTCTGTCTGCTCACAAATGCAGATATTTGTGTATAGGTAGGTTTACTTTACAATTTATGTTGACAATCTAGGAGTAAAAGGCTGTGAGTCAACCACATTGTTTCTTCCCATCTGAAAACGTCAGGTGCTTTCCTAGAAACACTTCCAAACACCCGAGTTGAAAATATTGGTAAGCAGATAAAGACGCCACAAAAAGCTTTGGTGGACATACCTCCATAAGAACTTCACACACAGCACCTTCAGCGCTGATTAAGACAATGGTAAAAAACGGCTCTCTTCATAATAATTCCCCTTCCTCTTTTTTTTTATCTTATCGTGCATACACATTCCTTTTTTTTGTATTACCATTACTAATGGTGCTACAATGACAGAGTAGTCAAACAAAAACACATCTTACTCTTATGTACCTGTCCTGTACACAAGCAGTAACAATAAAGAACCTTGAACGCACACAACAGTGTTATTGAAAACATCTTTAATAGCAGATGTTAAGGCTGAACGTGTATCTATTTACAGAACTGTCGTTAGTCGTAGCAGAACTTCCAGAGGTCTCAGCTGTTTGGAGGTCCAAGTAGAAGAGGGTGGAGGTTACTGTCCTGGGGTGGGGTCATTTGTGATGGGTGGCAGTGGTTTTGGTGTGTGGTGAGAGGTGGTGTGTATGAAGGTAGGTGCAGTAATAGGTGGTGTTTCTAGCTCGCAGCAGCAGGGGGCGTAGTCTTACTGCAGAGCCTCCCCAGCAGACCTGCCATCTGCAGCAGAGAGTTGACGCCCTCACACACCTTCATGTGGGTGTAACCGATTTCCTACACACAAACAAACACACACATTATAGATAACATGGCATTAATGTGTTTCCTCTTCATATAAAGATATTCGATTTTGGGGGAAATTGATATATATATATATAAATAATAAATAGTGAAACTAGCTGATCTACAAGCGCATAAAGGGTCACGTTGTGAGCTTGTAGATCGGCTATTTTCGTGCGAGTCTAAAATAAGGCTTTATTGGTTAATCAGACAAATCAATTTAAGCTATTTTTTTTTAAACTATTAGATTTTTTCTGTGTTATTCATTGATGCATAAAAACAAACCCACTTCTTCTTTGATTCATCTAAAAAGGTAATCGAAAGAATAATTGCAAATAAAATGATAGTTGCAGCCCTAAACCACAGTGAGGACGGGGGGGTCAGGTACCTTGATGAACTCCAGCTTTAAGTACTCGGGCATCTGGAAGGTCTTGCAGACCCTGAAGATGTTTCCTATGATGTCCTCTGGGGAGTAGCCCAGCCTCCACAGCTGCTCCATGATCTTGTAGGCCTCGTCTATGTTGGCCTCCACGCAGTGTCCCAGCATGCTTTTCACCAGGAGGGGGTGTGGCTCGTCGCACACCTTGAACACGTTCTCGCTGTTGATGTAACCGAAGCCGGCGTGTGTGGACTGCAGGTTGTTGAGGGCCTGAGGAGACACAGAGAATGAAATGGGGATAGTTCATCGATTTTTTTTTTTCCTATCAATTAGTCACCCCATGGAGACTTGAATTCATGGACATTTTTGTTTTTGTCGCATTCCTAAGCCAATAATTTGATGGGTTAGACAAAAAACTAAAAATATCCATTCAAGTCTCCATGGGGTGACTAATTGATAGAAAAAAGTCATTTTGGGGGTGAACTATCCCTTTAAAAACTTGATAGATAGTGAGAACGGTGCTTTGAACTTCTTTTTGATCACATGTTTTACATTTTCAGGATATCTTTCTAAAGCGTGGGATAGGAGGAGAAGGGTGACTTACAATAGATGAACTTCACTTTTTATATTCTATGGGCAGGTATGTATATGCTCTGTTTATTTTCAGGTTCTATTATGAGTTGCTACACTGGAATGTTTTGATGTGTCTAATAATCACATGTGGGATGGGTGAAGCAGTTGTCTTGACACATACATTTAATATTGATTCATTCACAGAAGTTTGGACACTGACATGTCTACCTGTCTCGCTGTGCAGTGGAGATGATGTCTGTCTGTCTGTCATGTCTCCCTGTGCAGTGAAGATGATGTCAGTCTGTCCTATCTGTCTGTCTGTCCTACCTGTGCAGTGAAGATGATGTCTATCCTACCCGTCTCATGTCCTGCCCGTCTCCCTGAGCAGTGAAGACGATGTCTGTCCTATCGGTCTGTCTGTCCTGCCTGTCTCATGTCTCCCTGTCTCATGTCTCCCTGTCTGTCCTACCTGTCTGTCCTACCTGTCTCATGTCTCCCTGTCTGTCCTACCTGTCTCATGTCACCCTGTCTGTCCTACCAGTCTCATGTCTCCCTGTCTGTCCTACCTGTCTCATGTCTCCCTGGGCGGTGAAGATGATGGCCTCCAGGCCGTCGTTGGACACGCTGAGTTTCTCCAGCTCCACCACCTCCTGCAGTCTGGCCAGGATCTGGTCGTCTCTCAGCTTGGAGTAGCGCAGCACGGCACAGCGAGACTGGATGGGCTCTATGATCTTATCTGAGGCGTTGCAGGCCAGAGCGAAACGAGTCGTCTTGGAGTAAATCTCCATGATTCTACGAAGAGCCTGCTGGGCGCCGTCTGTCATACTGGACAGACAGAGACGGAGACAGAGGGAGAAAAGAGAGATCAGAAAGAAGGATACAATATTAAAGACACAGACAGACTGATGGATAATTAGATACAGAGTGGGGTTATGAAAATAATTTGTTCCTGACAAAAGTCCCGTTTTATAAATGGGAAATGTTTTTTTTTTTTAATGTTTTTTGTCGGGAACGGGACTCGAACCCGCGATGCACTGTCAGGCTACATAGGAGCCTAGGAAAGTTTAACTTTTAAGTTAAAGGTAAGTAGTAATTTGAGGCCAAATGCAGAGTATTAGACTGGACAGTAAGTAGATGCACTGCCATCTTTACCGTAGTTCAGACATTGTTTCAACAGGAAAAGCTTACAGCACTGTACAGCTGTCTTACCAGTATGACAGAGAGACAGAAAGACAGACAGACAGACATGTCTCACCTGTCTGCCTCGTCCAGTATAATGACCTTGTGTCTTCCTGGAGGCAGGGTGACTTTCTGCTGGGCGAACATCTTAATTTTATTCCTCACCACATCGATCCCTCTGGAGACAACAATACAACATGTCATACAACACAACATACTGTATATATGTCATACAATACAACATCACCGCTACTATTGATCCATTTCATGATTCATACGTAATCATACCCATTCATTTGAAGCATTCATGTACAGCATTTCATAATCCATATACCTATCATATACTTATCATCCATATACCTGTCATTTGAAGCATTCAGCTCCAACACGGCATCTTTCATTGAAGCTCCAAGCAGAGCTCTGGCTAAACACAGGATGCTGGTGGTTTTACCGGTTCCAGGAGGACCTGACATTACAATAAACACACATACACACACATTAACATACACATACAGTAACATACATTAACATGCATACATATGGAGTAACGTCCGAAGATGTAGATCTAAAATAGCAGATCTACAAGCTCACAGTGCATCACTTCGTGCCATGCTGTGAGCTTGTAGATCTGCTATTTTAGAATAGTTAACATTATGATAAAGTTGTTAAAATGACCCTGACCCCTGGGCATGGAACCCCACAAACTGCCCAAAGAACCCCTGGCTGCTGGGGGTCCCCGGACCCCACTTTGAGAACCACTGATCTAGCAGACAGTTTCTGTTGGCTATTAAATGGCTATATTATGTCAATACGAGCTAATATATAATGATGTTATTAACACAGGGGTCTTCAACAGGGGGTCCGGGACCCCTAGGGGGTCCTCAGAGTTACTACAGGGGGTCCGCCAAATCTTTGTGATAGGACTTTTTTTTTTAACCTTAACCACTTGAACCCTAGCATCCCTTTTCTGAGGAGAACTTTAGGCAAAAAATAGCAGATCATCAAGCTCACAACGCCTCGCGCTGCGAGGCGTTGTGAGCTTGTAGATCGGCTATTTTTTGGCAAAGAGGTGTTTGGTGGAGAGGGAAAAAGAGCACACCAAGTAAACAAAAACAGTTGTTGTGAAACACAATTTTTATACAATATAGAGGGGGTCCCTGCTTAATCCCTCTCTCAGCTAGGGGGTCCTTGGCCTGAAAACGTTGAAGACCCCTGGGTTAACATATTGACCTGCTATAATGATGTTATTAACATAATGACCTGCTATAATGATGTTGGGCACGTTGCCCTCGCGGGCGAACACCTCCAGCCGGCTGACGGTCTCCTGGTTGCCGACCACCTGGTTCAGAGTGAGGGGTCTGTACTTCTCCACCCAGGGCAGCTCGTAGCTCTTCACCACCGCCTCTGCTTCCTTCATCTCCACCTCCATGCTTGTTGTTGTGATGTTTTGTTATTTTGTGAATATGAGGGTTGTTTATTGTCTGTCTGACAGGCAGCGCGCGAAACTGATGCTGAATTTCCCTCCGTCTGCGACCCAAACAGGAAGTCTGAACAGTACGCTGTCGTGTGATTGGTTCGCCACCAAGATCACGTCCACCGATTGGGTGAGAGGAATCTTGACGTCAGGGTGATGATGATGATGATGATGATGATTATTATTATATATTTTATTATTATTATTATTATTTAACATGAATGAACTCAAGCAAAGTTTCTTGGTATAGAAAAGGGAATGAAAAATAAAAGAAGACACAACATGCATTGTTTTTATGAAGCCCATAGGTCTTTTAAATAAAAAGTAAATTACTAATTTGCTTCCTTTACATCCCATTAACTCCCCCCTGGGCCTAAAACGTATTTAAAATTGTATATATTTTTTAAATACATTTGTTTGATACGTTTTTGTTCCGTTGTTCTGCTGGAAATTATATTCCTGCAAATAATGTGCCAAAAATAAATAAATAAATAAATAACATGGGATGATGGGAGGAACTCGCCTTTTTTGGGAGCCCCCAAACGACACCGTCGTACCAACGCCTAACCTCGCTTCACCAGGCGTTCCGCAGCACCCGTGGGAAGCCTGGTCTCTAATTGTGAATCAACCAGTGTGATCCGGTCTAGAGCCCGCCTACCGTATCTGGTCATATGCACGCACACATACATGCAAAAATAGGGCATGGAACCCAGACCGGATCAGCAAATTGCAAAGCAACTTGAACCCAGTCTAACTAACGCCATATAAAACCCGAGGCCATCATCCCTTCCTACTTCTAGCGTTGCCATGTCCGCTTATTATAAGCGACGTTGGGCATGTCTTTCTGTAAAGTCGCTTCACTCGCTTGTAAATATTGGTAGTTGCGGCGGGTTGCGTTTTTTTTGGCTTGTTTCTAAAGTGTAGTTGCTTATTTGGGGCTTGTTTACTAATGTCGTTTAAACTAGTGGCTCTCAGACAGATGAATATGTATTTCTCTACCGACCCCCCCCCCATCTAAACATATTTGCGTTGTTAAAATAATCCAAATTGTCTCCTTTTTTGCCGCAATGGAACCCCAATGGAAACAAGCCCTAGGCTTTCTTAGGTTTAAAATCCTCTTAGCAGACCTTGTATTGAACTGTACATTGTTGTGCTTTATTTTTGCAAACTGCTAATAAAAGTATTCAATAAAAATGTGGCCCATCCATACTTAGTCGCTTCTTTTGGGCTTGTTTTCGTTAGAGCTGGTTGCTTGTTTCTCTCACAGAATATGGCAACACAGACCGTCGCACTAACGCCATATAAAAACCGAGGCCATCATCACTTCCTACTTCCGCAAACACACACACAACACAGTCTCTCCTTTTATCGCTGCAGATCAATGCGGCCGTTGAGGCGCTTCACCGCTCACATATCCTCACATTTATGACATTTATGACTTGTTCTTGTCGTTATTGTTGCTATTATGACCGCCGCGGCCGCCACGGAGCCGCCGGGGCTTCACACCCAGCGGAGGGACATTGAATGTTTACTCCGCGACTGCGAGCTGCGAGCCGGAGACACTTGGTGAGTTGACAGCGCTAGGGTTAGGTAGCGGCGCTGCACGCGAAGCGTTGACCTATCGAATAGTGTGACTCGCGTTGTCCTTTCGCTGTATTTGTTTGTTTTTGTTTATTTTCACTTACAAGAGAATTAAAGCAAAACAAAAAAAGTACACAAAGATTCAGTACAAATGTGAAGGAAACTGCCTAAAACCCCTCCAGGGGCTTGAGAAGTGGCATTCTCCGGGAATATTTGTACATTCGTAGGATACAATTACTTCAATGTGGAATATACATCTATTACAAATAAAACATTAATAGACATGTCATACAGATGAAGAAACAAAACAAAAGAAGCCCCACATGGACAATGTAACAAAGAAAAGAAAAGCATCAGTGGTGGAAAAACGTATTCAATGTTTTTACTAAAGTAAAAGTGTCAATGTAGAAATACTGTAAAAGTCCGGAATTCAAAATGTACTTGCGAAAAAATACAAAAGTATTGGAATCAAAATGTACTTCAAAAGTACCAAATGAAAAGTGCTGCAATATTTGAAAATAGCCGATCTAGATTAGCCTATGTATAAAATAGGGTTAAAGTGGTTAATGTATGTTTTTTAATATAATAATTTAGTAACTAAAGTTTTAGTAAAAGCTCAATATTTGCCTCTGAGATGTAGTGAAATAAAAGTATTGAAAATTGGAAATACTCCAGTAAAGTAAAAAATTAAACGCAACATTGCCAAAAGAGTCGATCTGTGAACTCGACTCACCCGATTCGATGAGTCACCGATGTTGGTGTAACACCTGTTAGCATGGAGCTTGTTTTGGCACAAGGCTAACGTTTACTTAACGTGCAACAACACTGTTTTGTAATGGTTAAGATAAGTGGGGCGCTATTGACATTAAAACTCTTAAACCACTTCTCCTATTTATGGCAGATAAAGTCTAACCACGAGAGGAAGCAGCGTGCACAAATACACAAGTTATTATGTTATATGACAAAATTGTTTTTTAGCCAACATTTTAGTCTATAGGGAGATGTTAACAGTTATTAATGTTATTGTTAGTGTAGTTGTCACTATAGTTTAATACAACGTCCTAGAGGAGCTCAAGTATTTCTTGTACCAATTATGTTTATCCTTTTATCTTGGGTTGTGTAAGTGAAACTGAAAACATGCAAGTTCATGTGCAAGAGCAGTGAATGATAATGTTACAGTGTTAGTCAATACATCATGTGTTTAGATGACCTAGTAAATATAAAATAGTTTTGATCAGATTATTATTATTTTTTTTAAATCTATTGATTTATTTTGACATTGACTGTGGTCAGAACAGTTATATTGTATATCTTGCCTATTGTAAAGCAGTAAGCTTATGAATACTTAAAATACTTGTCATTATGGGCTGGGCCCTCTGGTGTTTCTCTAGTATTTAATATTATTGTAAAGGGCCGTTCACACTGAGCGCTATAACTATATTGTATTTTTTTCATAGTTGGTGTGAACTCTACCATCCATTTGACCTGAAACTACTCATGTGTTGTTTAGATGGAGAATAGAAGTTCAGGGTTTTACTGATTCTCAGGAAGACATGCAGGTTTAACCGTTTTGAACCCAGTATCCATATTCTGGATATTACCCCCCAAAAAATAGCAGATCTGCAAGCTCACAATGCATCGCAATGTGATGCATTGTGAGCTTGTAGATCTGCTATTTATTTTGGTAGAGAGATTTGGTGTAGCCTGAAAAAACAAAAGTACAGAGCCAGCTCAGGTCCAGTTTACCAAGTCTAGAGGGTTTAAGTTGTTAAGGCTCGCATTCCATTGCGAGTCAGTAGTAATTAACTTGGATGAGTAGTACAGCATATCTGCCCTGTGGGAGAATGAGCGAGCATTGTATCTCAATGAATCACAGGGAATGTCGCGTGCAAATTTAATACATCACACTGCCATAAATATAGTAAGGCTAGGCCATGGGATCAACTCATTTAGCTGTTTTCTGATCCGGTATAGAGCGGATATGGATCTAGCCTGTGCCCTGTGCTCCTCCAAAATGACTCCCCCTTCAAAATGTGTAATTTTAGGAATTCGACAAGTTTCTTCAAGTACTTCTTGCTTGGAAATATGGTTTTGGTATGTCCACGTTTTTATTCTAAGCTGTAGTGACTGGCGAGGCCAGGCTACTTGATTTATTCGGCATTCATGTGGCGGAACAATAACATTGTGGCGCCACCCAACCAGATACCGGAAAACCAGGCTTTCTACCTTATGGAAAACCTGGTGTTGCAAGGTTAACCATATAGTTGAGGTATAGTCTCTCTTATCGTAGTTATGAATATGAACACAGGGACAACGTTATGTTACTGTAGATTTGTTTGAAAGAAGAATGGTGCATACTGCATACACTTGCTTTGGTGAATAATTTGAGACGGCTGAGAGGGAGACGGGTGTAGGAGAGACAGAACGTAGGAATAGAAAGCTGAGCGGGAGACAGTAGGACAGCAAGGGGGATGCAGTGTAGGAGAGACAGGCAGTAGGACAGCTGAGAGGGAGACAGTGTAGGAGAGACAGATGGTAGGAAAGCTGAGAGGGAGACAGTGTAGGAGAGACAGACGGTAGGAAAGCTGAGAGGGAGACAGTGTAGGATAGACAGATGGTAGGAAACAGACAGTGTAAGGCATTTTATGACTTCCTGTAGAGTGTGAGTCCATAAACAAATTAAAATGTAAAATAGTGAGAATCAGATTGGGTGATGTGATCTTATATGAAGCAATGTTATTTGATCATTTGTTTTGTCATAAGATATGAGTGGAAACTGGACGGATACAGTTGAGTATCACTTTAGCCAACCTTTCTCCTCAACAAAACAAAGGTTTCTAATTATCCACATGGAGCTATTATTATTAACACTGCTAACTTAACGGGGGATAAAACGGGGACTGTTGTGGAGCCATGGAGTTGTTTGTCTCAGCTTCTGGAAATCCCAATGTGATGACACATCTGAGCCTCCAGTTTCACTTTTGATTTCTTGAGTTCATCTCCAAGAAACAGACATGAAAAATGAAAGTGGACTTTCTCTATTTCTTGTAAAGCAGGACCTGTCTCTGAAATGTTTTTATGACTAGGTCATATCTTGAACTAGTAAATATAAAATAGTTTTTTATCAGAATACTTTTTTTTTCTATTGATTTATTTTTACTGTGACAGCTGTTACATTCTATATCTTTGCCTATTGTAAAGCAGTAGGCATAGGAGTACTTAAATACTTGTCATTATGGGCTGGGCCCTCTGGTGTTTCTCTACAGTATTTATTATTATTTTAAATTATTAGATTTTTTTATAGTTGGTGTGAACTCTGCCATCCACTTGACTTGAAACTATATTTTTATAGTTCTAGTTATATTTATACTAGTTATAGTGCTCAGTCAGTGTGGATGGCCCTTTTAGGGGTTCGGTCCAAAACCATTTATAATCAAATATGGGGCCAGTTCTCCTGATGGTGGCGCTAATGGCAACAGTGCTCAAAAGTTGAATACTTTTTGCAAGAAACTTTAATACACTGAAACCGTGTGGAAATTATGAAGTCCCATCACTCGGACAGTTTAATAAAATGTAAAAGTAATCAACCATTAAGACTACATCAGCAAATAACGCCAACATGTCAACAGAAGACCTTTCCCTCGAGGGAGATTTTAATTTACATTTTGAGTCCATCACGCATACAAAATATTTGAATGATGGTGGTACTATACACTATTGCTGTAAATAAATTCTTGCTTAGTAAATAACAATTACAAAATTCTGAATGTGTACACAGTTTGTGACAAAGCCGCTCACATCACAAGGTGCTTTACAAGCAGCGATATTAAAGTGTCCAGAGGGAGACAGTGTAGGAGAGACAGAATGTAGTAATGTGTCCATGCCCAAATGGAAATAAGAACAACAAACCTATAAGAACAAAAGTGCTTCATGAGAACAGTGTTGGTGTACACTACAGTAACCCATTAAAACCGGGGAATGCACTTTAACCATTATTTTATACTTTGGCTATTCAAAAATGGCAGATATACAAGCTCATAGTGCCGCTACGAGCTTAGAGATCTACTTTTTATTTTATTTTATTGTGGGCAAATCTTTGAATATACCGGTATATATTTTTTTTAAAGCGTTTTTTTTTTAACTCAAATCTTTGCTTCTGGGGATTCTACAAAGATTCAGATTCAAAGATTTTATTTTTCAAAAATAGCAGATCTACAAGCTCGAGCTTGTAGATCTGCTATTTTTGAATAGCCAAAGAAATCTAAAATGACACAGTATGCGTCCCTGGATTGAATGGGTTAACATTCTTCCTAAGTTTCACTTTTGCTTCACCAGGTGGTTCTATTTTTGTGATGTCATGCACTTATCAGCATGCGCTGCGATTGGTTTACTTTTATTTATTTAATATGTATGTAGTAGGCTATAATGTATTTTCACAGCTGGATTGTGTATAGGCAAGTATTGCGTTCTTTTTTACATAGGGGAGAGCGGAAGCTGACGGTAGAGAGGGGAAAAGATGTGTAATTCATGACTCTGGCAGGAATCAAACCAGAGGACAGTGCATTTGTAAAGTATTTTATTCCAGGGACCTCCAGAAGCAAAGATTTGAGTTACAAATGTTCGCTTTAAAAAATATTTATTCAAAGATTTGCACACATTTTCACGATTTTTCAAAAATAGCAGATCTACAAGCGCTTGTATATCTGCTATTTTGGAATAGCCAAAGAAATCTAAACTGACACGGATGCGTCCCCGGATTGAAATGGTTAAAATGTGGCCTCTCCTGGATCTCTGCCTTTTTACAGAAAAAACATGTAGGTCTAATGTTTCTGTCTTTTTCTCTGTATGTGTGTGTGTCAGGTACATCATAGAACATCGGTGGTATGAACAGTGGAAGGAGTTTGTTGAAACAGGAGACCAGAACTCCTCATCGTTCCCGGGACAGATCGACAACACAGATCTGTTTGAAGGTCAGTCTCATTATAGTAGTAGCAGCAGCAGCAGTAGTGGGAACCAGTAGTGGGTTTTATCACACTGTCAGAGCTGGTATGTGGACTTCATGACTGCTATACAATTACAATACTTGATTCTCAAACTTTTTAATTTCAAGGACCACATAAGTCTGAGAGTTTTAGACTCTATTTGGAACCCCTACTCAATTATGGCAGGCAGCACACTACTTTGCCAGCCCTTTTGCTAGCTCCTTTTTGCGCATTCCTAACCTTTTGTTGAAACCCTCTAACAACCTGTGAGTATGTCCTAAGATGCCAAATATTAAAAATAAATAGGTTCATAGGTTCTTTATTTGTTGTGCGCCCCCCATCCAGTTATTACACTAGCCCATGGCGCAGTCCGGAGAAAAAGAAAAAAAAACATAAGACTAGACTAGGACAACAAGAACTCAGTCACTCACACGGTCAGTCAGTCACAACAGGAGGGAGTAGAACACACACACACACACACACACACACACACACACACACACACACACACACACACACACACACACACACACACACACACACACACACACACACACACACACACACACAATAGTCTGCACCTATAGTCCAGCTCTTAGATGGTATGTAGAAGTGGTTGGTATTTAATGACATTGGTCAGAAAGGCTTCCTCTATGCTAGACGCACATACACATACACACACTTTGAACTTTGACCTAGATACGTTGACCAACATTGCATGTTCAACAGTTGCCAAAGCTGCACAACACAGCTTCATCTTTCAGCACACCTTAAAACGTATAAAAGATTTGGGGAAGAAGATGGAAGAGTATTGCGTGGAGACGGATAAGTAGGGATACTCTGTTTGCCGTTCTCTACTCTCACCTTTCAGAATAGGATAGGATAGACCATTATTAATCCAGAGGGAAATTCAGTCGTCAGACAGCTGTGTTACCAGCCAGTGTTTTATTCAACGTCTCAAGCCAATTTAAATGAACTTAAGAGGGGATTTAAATTTGAATGTTTCCAAGTCTGTCAAAAACAAAGATGCAAATGAATACTGCATGTAAAATGTAAATGCAGAGGACACATTTCACATTATGTGCAAGTGTACAGTGAGTGACAAATGCCTCAAAACAACTAAAAGGGGACACAATTATTATTCAGATGCAACACAATTTCATTTCAAAATACAGCTTCCCAGCTCAGCCCCCTACAGCGTACCTCGTCTTTTTGTACGGTGTCGGTGAGGGAACTTTGTTTAACCCTTTGAAGACCGGGAACGCATCTGTGTAACCACTTTAATCATTATTTTATACTTTGGCAATTCAAAGTTAGCAGATATACAAGCTCATAGCGTGGCACAGAGTGGCGTGCTATGAGCTTGTAGATCTGCTATTTTTGAATAATAGTGAACATTTAGTGCACTATAGTGCACATCTTTGACTATAATATATATATTTTTTTTTAAAGCAAACATTTTTAACTCTGTTACAACTTCTGGGGGTCCCTGGTTGAACTAAATATTTTGAGGTGGGGGGGGGTCCACGGACATATCATTTTTGAGAATCACTGATATTATAGTAGCATGATATTAGGATTTAGAATTTGTAGAATCCCCCAGAAGCAAAGATTTGAGTTACAAATGTTCGCTTTAAGATCAGGATGATCTTCAAGCTCATAGCGCAGCACTCAGTGCCGCGTTATGAGCTTGTATATCTGCTATTTTTGAATGGCCCAAAGAGATCTAAAAATTACAGAGATGCATTCCCGGTTTGAATGGTTTAAATCATGATGATGATGATGACGATGAAGCTGTTGTCTCTGATTCCAGACCAGGACTCGTACCACCTGAAGGAGCGCCTGGTGGAGAACGAGGACTTCCTGCTGGTTCCGGCCGAAGCCTGGCACAAGCTGCTCACCTGGTATGGCATGGTGGAGGACCAGCCTGCTCTGGAGCGCAAGGTAAACTCTACAACTGGGAGGGGGAGGGTCCTCAGAGTTACTACAGGGGCGGGGGGGGCACCAAATCTTTGTGTGATAGGAACTCTTTTTTTTTCCATTATATTAACCACTTGAACCCTTGCATTCCTATTCTTGGGGGAACATTCACCGAAAATAGTTGATCTAGGTTCTGGCCGCGACCCCCCCAAAATAATCATATTCCTGACAAGCACTTGGAACTGTATCAGTTTTGGTTTGACTCGGTTCCATAGATACATATTGTGAAAATGGCTAATTTCATTGTTTTGCCATTGTCTTGGGTAATATTTGGCCAATGTTTGACAATTGTTTTTTGTTGATTACTTTTGATGCTGTAATGGTCTCTTTTAATTTTATTGTTATTAGGTACCTCTTTAAATTAATAAAATTGTCACTTACTTTTTTACCCTGTATACCCTTATAGTGCATGTTGGTTGGTTTACTGTTGAGTGAGAAAACAATTTTGCACATTAAGCAAATCACCCGGGGACCCCTGGTGGGGTGCTTTGCGCGGCCACTTGGCGGCTAGCGCTCAAGACAGCTTCTAACGGAGTTCCTTTCTGGGTTGATTTTGTTCAGTCATGCACATCCCTAGTAATGAACGTCCTCATTCCATTGTCAGTGGAGCATGTCGAGTCAAAAGTGCGACGCGACAGAAGATGTTGCCCAACTAATCACCATATTATGACATGGGTGTTGTACTGGGAGGACATTAACTGTGTGTGTGTGTGTGTGTGTGTGTGTGTTGTGTGTAGGTAGTAGACCTGCCCAGTACGTTGAAGGTAGAGGTATATCCAGTGGAGGTCTTCCTCTGTCTCCATAGCAACATGGACAACGTTATCACCGCACAGTTCAGCCGGGCTGACCGCATACGTAAGTGTGTGTGTGTGTGTGTATATAGTCAGTGATGTCACTCAACTAAATGAATTTGGGAGAATCTAATGTGTGTGTTTGTGTGCGACAGACTCCATTCAGAAGGAGGTGTGCAAACAGTTTTCGGTGGCTGAGGGTTCCGAATGTCGACTGTGGATGAAGAGCTCAGACACCTGCTGTGAACGACTCCGGAACACACAAGTCACCGTCCTGGACGCCTGCCTCTGCTCTGGAATGGTCTGACCTCCTCCTCTCCTCTCTCTTGTTTATCAGAATGTTACTTCTATTTAAGTGTGTGTTTTAACGTGTGTGTGTGTGTGTGTGTGTGTGTGTGTGTGTGTGTGTGTGTGTCAGACTGTCATCATGGAGATAAGGAATGCTGATGGTACCTGGCCCAGCTCCAGACCCCAAATCATGTAAGACATGAGGGATTAATACATCTCTTATATATTTATTTTATTGTCTCCACCAAGCCGAAGGTGTGGCTGAGACTGTTTTGCCCCCTGTCTGTCCGTGTGTCCGTCCGTCCGCCCGTGAACAGCTAATCTCCGGCACCGTTGGCTCGATCTGCGTGAAACTGTGCGCACACACACACTCCCTGGAGGCCAGAGCAGAACCTCTGCCCCCACATTTTTCACATCCACCTGTTATAGCGCCACCAGGAGGCCGATGTTTTTGCACAACACGTTTTTTTATTTTAGTCCTACAGATTTTGTCACAAATCGGTACACAGTATCTCTATAGTCATGTGATCAATACAGATCAGTCCGATTTGTCATATTCCATCCTGATTGGCTAAGATTGTCTTTCATAGTTTGCAGGAGCGGTCTGTTTTGAACAAAATGTCTCAGATTATGAACGCAGCGTGCGATTGCCGTGAAACCTTGCATGCACATTCCCACTAGGCCAAGGAAGAAATGCCACTGGGTGGACGTTTTGCAGAAACCAAAAAGTGGAAGAGCCACAATAACCTACCTGACCTGGCAGAGACCTGCGCTCAGAGGAGCAGTTTTTCTTGTTTTTTGAGTGGTGCCGAAGGCAACCACTCCTATACATGACTTTGTCCGTGTGTCCGTATGTATGTATGTCTGTCCACAAACATTGATGACAACATCAATACGGGGTTTAATACGGGGCTCATCAAAGGCACCACTCACTTCACACAGGGTGTGATTTCTTTTTTACATTATATATAGGGTTAATTGTATGTGTTTGTGTGTGTGTAGGAGGAATTCCGTAGAAGATCAGGACTCTTACAAAGGACAACCAGGAGTGTGTGGACTCACCAACTTGGGAAACACATGCTTCATGAACTCTGCTCTGCAGGTATACACACACACACACGCTTCATGAACTCTGTCTGCAGGTATAGAGGATGCACAGAAGGCGTTTACAGACCACATTACACAGTGAAAAAAAACAACTATTCAAGCGTCGCTGCCCTCTCAAAAATAAGTGGGCAAAACTTCTCTGCATCTGGAAGTACATGGGCAGAACAGTGGTGTTCCCTTTGGCAACCTAGATGAATTTGCCAACTTTGTAAACTCACGCAAAAAAAATTCCGATCTACGATCTCACAACACGTCATTTGAAATGGATCTTAAATGGTTAAGAGGCTAGGAAGCCAATACAGAAACACATGGTAACGCATGCTTAGGATGTATGTGGCCGTCAGTCCAGTTTTATAGCAGCAGGGGGGAGTCTGGCTAGGGGAAGTGGAAACAGGTGTTGACAGGATGAGGTGAGCTGGGTGGTATGTGGGAGTGACCAGAGGCCGGGTGGAGAGAGAGAGGGAGTGACGAGAGGCCGGGTGGAGAGAGAGAAAGACGGGTGAAACGGGAGAGGAGAGATAAGAGACGGAAGAGAGATGGATCATAACAAATCTTCTTCATGATCAGGGGCAGAACCATGTCATAGACATTAGAGAGGACAAATGTCCAGGCAGTTTTAGCGGAGAGAGCGCTTACCTTTTAATCTCAAAAGTTCTGGGCTCCATTCCCCGAGTACGAGTGAATTTAGTTTTGATTTAACCAGAAGAACAATTACCTATTGAAGATCATTTTAATTTGATTACACGCAGAGATGGGAGTAGGACATGCTGAAGAAGATGCCTTACTCTAATGTCCCTTAACATACGTTTTCCTTAACAAACTGAAATACATCGAAAATAAATAACAGACAGATCCATTAGCAGAGTTCATAAATGAAGGATATTGTAACATATTTTCTACTGTACATTGGGGGAAGAGATTGGGTACAGATGGAACCAAATGGACCTGTGGTCCATGTATTTGTACCCTCTCACTCTCGGAGTAACAAAAACACCCACAATGGATCTTTTAAGCCGCCCGCTCATATTGAAAATGAAATGAAAAAGTAAATCGTTTATGAACAGTGTGTGTGCCTCAGCCTCTGCAAGGGCTTGTGTGTCCCTGGTGTTGCTGCTTCTCGGTCGGTGTTGAGGAGTCTAGTGGCCGTCCTCTTAACGTTGGTCGTGACGACCTTTTTTTCTTTTTCCTTTTCTTGATAAAAATAATTCAATTTTTTTGGTTGCCAATGCGCGACCCCAACGGCACATACCCGTGACCCCACTTTGGGTCGCGCCCCATAGTTTGAGAACCGCTGGTTTAGGTTTAGAGACGTATTACAAAGATATACCCTAGAGATAAAGTGATTTCTGAATGTACTTTAGTGTGTAAAACCTCCTCCCATGGCAAACATGATGGTGATGTAAGGAATGAGTGGAGTATTTAAAGAAGTCAAGCTTAACGTGTTGTTGCCACAAGAGCCTCTGGCTTTCATTTAACTTTTGACATCTGACCACTTAAGACCCATTTCAACCCTGTCAGCCTCGTCACTAATATCCTACATTAGAATGGCCTGGTGGGTGGGTGGATCCACGTGGATGTCACAAACGTAACATCCTGACTTGCGTAGGGCTGTCACGATTACAAATTTAAGTTGACGATTAATTGTCACTCAAATAATTAAGATTAGCGATTTAATTGTGTTTGGCATTGAACATTAGAACATATGAATACAAATTTAATTTCTGTTTGCCTTTTAGGCTTCGTAATCAAAAATTGCACAGGGGAGATATGACAAATAACTTAAATTTACAAAGAAATGATTGACATATTTAAAAATGTTATACATAGCATTACATTAAACATTAAAAATAGCTGATCTACAAGCTTACAGCGTGCCACAAAGTGACCTGTTGTAAGCTTGTAGATCTGCTATTTCTGCTTTTTTTGATATTTGAAAATGTATGAACATTTTTCAACATGGAAACGATTAAGCAAAAATAATTGCGATATCTCAAATAATTGTGATTAGACAATAATCACAACCGGGGGGCCACAGGCACACCGTTGCTCAAATCCACACCAAACTTGGCACAAACACTGTTCAGGCTTCTAGCATGACGATAGTCACACCAAAATGTTTTCGCACACATTTGGGGCACTACAGCAGTGTTACCGCAGTGTTGTAACTATTTAAATGGCGAGACCATTGAGACCATTGCTCTGATCAGCGCAATATAGGAGCAGCTTGTAGTCAAATCTAGTTATATTAAAATCTCTGCTTGTCTCTGTCTGTCTGTCTGCCTTTCTCTGTGTGTGTGTGTGTGTGTGTGTGTGTGTGTGTGTGTGTGTGTGTGTGTGTGTGTCAGTGTCTGAGTAACACTCCCCCTCTGACGGAGTACTTTGTGAGGAGTGAGTACGTGGAGGAGCTGAACTTCAGCAACCCTCTGGGCATGAAGGGAGAGATCGCTGAAGCCTACGCCGATGTCATCAAACAGATGTGGTCTGGATGTCACTATTCTGTCGTACCACGCATCTTCAAGGTACCACAACATCTGTGTGTGTGTTAGAGACCATGATGTATTGTGTTTTATCATCATTGCATTATGAATTTCCACAATAATCACACATGACTGAGATATCAGAATGGTCAAGATTCCGAAAGTTGATCAGAGGAATAGATGTTTTTGGTAAGGATGTTCTGATCAGGATCTTTGGTCATACGTTATATAGAAACATACAATATTGTATTACAGTCCAGATATAAGTCTAAATATAAAATAATTGGTGACAGTCAGATTGCAGATTTATCAGTACAATCAGGGATACAGTGAAAGTGTGTGTGTGTGTGTGTGTGTGTGTGTGTGTGTGTGTGTGTGTGTGTGTGTGTGTGTGTGTGTGTGTGTGTGTGTGTGTGTGTGTGTGTGTGTGTGTGTGTGTAAGAGATTATTTTAATCGGTAATTTTCTGAGGCTGTGTGAGGATGATGAAGGGTGTTTCTGTGTGTTGTTTCCAGACGAAGGTGGGTCATTTCGCCTCACAGTTCCTGGGTTACCAGCAGCACGACAGCCAGGAGCTGCTGTCCTTCCTGTTGGACGGACTCCATGAAGACCTGAACCGCGTCAAAAACAAAGAGTACATCGAACTACGAGACGCAGACGGACGACCCGACCAGGTGTGTTTGTCTTAATGTCCATCATCAGCTTTGCAAAGCTCACACCAACTTTATCTGATAATGGGAAGGAACAAGCAACACATTTAAGTCAAACATTTGAAGTCATACTAGCATCTGTGTCATTTCAGATTTTTGCATTGACTATTCAAACATAGCAGATATATAAGCTCACAGCGCGTCACTTAGTACCACGCTGGGAGCTTCTGCATCTGCTATTTCTGATTTTAGAAGGCATCAGCCTCAGAATCAGCCTCGGGTCTAAATGGGTTAAAGCAAAAGTTAACAAAAGTCATTTTTGATATAATCTAGTTTTTGACCATTTCTAAATCTAATACTAATTTCCAAAATATCCTCGTTCTAGGACCCTGCAACATTACTTTAGGAGGTTTTGTTTCTAACTGAATTCTGTCTAACAAATAATAGACAGACCAGAAGTGTGGCCAGAAAAGACTACTAAAATTAATGTTATGCAGTATGACTTTGAACTAGCTAACGCTACCCATGTAAACGTTTTATGACTTTTGAAGTCATGTATCAATACAACAATCAATATATCGATATAATGTCGATATATTGCCCAGCCCTAGTTTGAAATTGAATTGTTCATTCATAGCATATGTTGGCTATTAATAAAGTTCTGCAGGAGCATAGTTTCTTATTGTCTGTATTTTTAATGTACTTCCTGCTTCCTGTCCAAACAACAGGAAGTGGCGGAGGAGGCGTGGCGAAACCACCGTCGCCGCAACGACAGCGTGATCGTGGACACGTTCCACGGCCTCTTCAAGTCCACCCTGGTCTGTCCCGAATGCCACAAGGTCTCGGTGACCTTCGACCCCTTCTGCTACCTTAGCGTCCCGCTGCCGGTCAGCAAGGAGCGGGTCATGGAGGTCTTCTTTGTCTCACTGGACCCCAACGCCAAACCAGTACAGGTGCTGTTGTTGTTATTATTATATCGCTGTTGTCGGGCAGAAACTTCTTATCTCCATATTCTAACTTTTTGCGTTTTTAACCCAAGACCGGGAACGCATCTGTGTGTCATTTTAAGATTTCTTTGGGCTATTTTTGAAAAAACGTGAAAATGTGTGTAAATCTTTTAATATATATAATAAATATATATATATTTATAATAATAAATATATATATATATATATATTTTAAAGTGATCATTTTAACTCAAATCTTTGCTTCTGGGGATTCTACAAATGTCTTCTACAGTTTTTTTTGGTTGAGAAAACTTATGTTGCTATATATATCAGTGGTTCTCAAACTTTTCATGTCATCTACAAGCTCATAGCCCGAGTGCCGCGCAATGAGCTTGCATATCTGCTATTTTTAAATAGCCAAAGTATAACATAATGGTTAAAGTGGTTAAAATCTAAAATGATACAGATGCATTCCCGGTCTTAATGGGTTAAGTTAATATGATGTGAATCTAATGATGTTTCTATTTCTGTCTCAGCATCGGGCGGTGGTTCCTAAAGCAGGGAAGGTATCAGACCTGTGTGTAGCCCTGTCAGAGATGACTAACGTTCCAGCCAGTCAGGTGACTTTTATCATTTATTATTGTACATATTAGTTTTTTTCCAGCTCATCAGATCTTTGTATCACGATCACCAGCATGAATTATGTTGACATTTCAAATAATTATTAGCAAACATACAACTCACATTACAAACAACACAACTAAGCCTTCTTCTTAGTAATGCAACTGTGTGTGTGTGTGTGTGTGTGTGTGTCAGATGGTGGTGGCTGATGTATTTAACCACAGGTTTTATAAGATCTACCACACTGATGAGGCTCTGAGCTGCATTCTGGACAGAGACGACATCTTTGTGTACGTACTGTAACAAAACTATATTTGACCTCTAGTTTGAGGTACCATTAACTCTTTGACTGCCACAAAATGAAACATTGTTTGCCATGCCACTGCCAGCGATTTTCTAGTGTTTTTACTAACTTACTAAATATCATGGAATATTTTCCCTGATCGCCGTTCTCACGGCGATTGCCTCATTACACGCACGGGGGTCTCGTAGAATTGGGGGGGGGGGGATATCCGGTCGCGGTAATCCATTGCATAGCTGTGGCCAGTTGAATGAAGCTTGTTTTTGTAAAAGAAAGCTACAGAAACGGAGATGAAGCCATTTTTCCACAACGTATAAACAGGCAGTAAACAAGCTGTTTTATTTTTAAATTAAGTCATTTGTGGCGTGTCTGTCGTCATCTGGCAGTGAAAGCATCCTTCATAGGGTAGCGAACAGAGCCAACTGGTGGGAAACCACTGAAAACACAAAATCTCGTCATTCTCATCAATGGCAGGCTGCGCCTTAGCAGAATCTGACGAGAAATCTTGTCGGTGGCAGGCAAAGAGTTAAGGACAATATAGAGTTGGTTGTGCGTGTAATGCCTAATTTAGGCTTCATCATATGTCCGTGTCGCTCGCCTAAATTTGTCTGTCTGTCTGTCGGCCTTTCTGACTGTCTGTCGGTGTGTGTGTGTGTGTGTGTAGCTACCAGTTATCCAGTATGGACAGTGGAGAGGCGGTGATGCTGGCAGTGTACCTGCGGGAGCGCTCCCACTGCAGAGACTTTGGCTGTGGGAGCAGCTCTCTGTTCGGACACCCACTGCTCCTGGCCGTGGACAGGAACCAGTGCAACACACACGACCTGTATGGCATCTTCCTACAGAGACTGGCGTAAGGGAACACTCATGCACACACAATACATTGTACATTAATTAACCCATTGAGCTTGTGCTATGAGCTTGTAGATCTGCTATTTTTGGAAAGTTGTGCAAATCTTTGAGTATATATATTTTTTTAAAGCGAACATTTGTAACTCAAATCTTTGCTTCTGGGTGTCCCTGGAACAAAATATTTTACAAATGTTTGCTTTAAAAAATATATATTCAAAGATTTGCACCCATTTTCAAGAGAAATCAGCAGATCTACAAGCTCATAACGCGGCACTCGGTACCGCGCTATGAGCTTGTATTTCTGCTATCTTTGAATAGCCAAAGAAATCTAGAATGACAGACACGCGGTCCCGGATTGAATGGGTTAAGTACATTAATTAACTAATATAAACTAACACGTAATATAAAACCAGCGTGAAGCTGTAATGAATAAATGGAAGGATTTAACGTGTGTGACTAACCCTTTAGGCGCTACGTGCGACCTCCTGACCCCTCGGAGGAGGTAGAGGAAGGTGAAGAGGAGGAAGACGATGGCGAGGAAGAGCTGTACAAGACTCAAACCAACGGAGTCAGTGACGGTACGCTCTCCCAGAAGAACAGACATAATGCTACACTGTACTATGCGATGGGGAAAGTGCCATGTCGTTGCTGCCAGGGGGAAACCTCCTATGTCCAAAACTGTTACTGTTCAGGATTCCAATTCAAAAATAGTCAAAATGATCTACAAGCTCAAAACACGGCACGATGCGTTTTGAGCTTGTAGATCGGCTATTTCTGCGTGACACTGTAGTATGTCAAAGTAGGGCATTAATTTACGGGAAAAAAACATTAAAATGTGGATAATATTTTATGTGAGGTTTCTGCCAGACAGCAAGGATGTTTTAATTAAAATAATCCACTAATAACCTCGCATCACCAGGCTTTCCGCAGAAAACGTTTTCTGTCTAAAGTCCTGTTTCTATTTACTGCTCCGGTGCTCAGATCTAGACCGGATCTCCAAACTGCAAAGCGATTTGATCCCAGTCTAATCCACAATGGGGCGACGCCGTCGTTCATCACAATGTTGTGTTGTGCCCAATGTGAACACACATCGCCCAACCCGAATACATACATTTTTTTTTTTTTAAAGATCTTTTTGGGGCTTTTTATGCTTTTTTTTTATTTAGTGAGGGATAGGGAAAGTATGCTGACAAGATATGGGGAAGAGAGATGGGTGGGGGGGGGCACGCAGCAAAGGTCGTCGGGAGTCGAACTTGCGACGCGCTGTCACTCAGGCTGGCATTGCATCCAGGGTGCCTGGACCGTAACGCTACGGCCCAGGCCCCGATACATACATTTTACCATCTTAACATGTTAGACATTAAACGCATGAATTATTTTCATAAAGAATGATTACCCGTGATGCACCACAACCTGTCCTTTTCATTCCTCAGAGGAGGAGCAAGAAGACGGAGAGATAGCGGGCCCCTCCTCCCAGGGAGACGGACAGGCCAACAGCCAACCGGACGGCTCGGCCGTGACTAAACCCCGCCCCCATCTCAACCACACCCAGCCTTCACTGGACAGTGCCGAGGAAGCGACCACCAGCAGTGTATCCCAGAGTGACTCTGACCCCGCCTCCCTCTGCGCCGTTAGCGCCGACGCTAATGCTAGCGGGAATGCTAACATCGCTAACATCAGCGGTAACGCCTCCGCCAACAACGCTAACGCCATCTCTGCCGCGGCAGTGCCGCTGTCCGACCACCAGGGGGCAGCGCAAGAACAACAACAACAACAGCAACAACAAGAACCCTGTGAAATCACAGAAGAAGAAGAGGATAATAAAGAGGAAGAGGCGTGTTCGCTGCAGGTTGACAGGAAGTCGTGTCGTGCCAGGAAGAGGAAGTGCCTGTTCTCCATTCAGGCGGTGAACTCCAACGGAACGACGGAGCGGGGGATGGGCGAGGGAGAGCACGCCTTCTCCTTCAGCTGTGAGTCTGAACAACTCTTTTATAGTCTGTGGTACGGCCAAAGACGCTTAATTTAGGAAGATACCCCAACCCACGCTTCGCCACTAGGGGCAAAATGGTGGAGAGGTCCATAACAAAGTAGATTTTCTCCCTGATTTGTGTCTTTGAAAAAAGCCATTTTATTGTCAGAATGATGTTGAGATTGTGTGGCTTGTGAAGAATGGGTCCAATATTTAGTTCAGTGACCATGGAGGTAAAGACCGGGTCAGAAGCTGTGTTCATATTCTCTCTCCTGTTGGAGTGAGTAGACTCCAACCTACATCGGTCTCCTTAAGAGGTGGGGCTAACTACGTCACAAGATACAGGAAGTAAAAGCCACTTGGCTGTCTCGCTCTTCTATTTGTCTTGGATACAGCTAGATAAAAAACATATGAGCATAAGACTGGTTCTCAACCTGTGGGCCTCCAAATAATTGGCAAAACGCAATCGATTGATCATTAAAATGAACATGCCCTGAAAATGCACTCTCTCTCATGTGTCCTGCTCCAGCCCAGCCGTATGTCGCCATTGACTGGACCCCCGACATGAAGAAGAAATACTACAATGAGAATGAGGCCGAGGTAAAGGATGTGGGTGCTGTTGTTCGTGTGCTAGACTGTGCATTTCCCGGTTGCTCCTGAACAGAAGTAACAGAAACTTTTCAACTCTGTGTGTGTGTTAGAAATACGTGAAGCATCACAGCATGGACGTTCCTCACCAGCAGACCACGGTTGAACTGCAGCAGTGCATCGAACTGTTTACCACTGTAGAAACACTGGAGGAAGAAAACCCATGGTACAGCACACACACATACACTCTTTACCACTGTAGAAAAAGAGAATCCATGGTAACGTACACCAGTGGTTCTCAACCTTTTCAGGCCGCGACCCCCCAAAATAAGCATATTTGAACTGGGGACCCCACCCTGATTCCACAGATAAATATTGTGAAAATAGCCTATCTACAAGCTCACAGCTTGTAGATCAGCAATTTTTGCCTCTTTCATATTATTTGACAATTTGGCCAATGACTGACCAGTTTTTATAGTATAGTTTGTTGATTTCTTTTGATTTAGCATGCTGTTTTTTAAATTTTATTTTTTTCTTCTCTTATAAGTCCTTAAATTGGCACTTTACCAAATAAAATTGGGGACCCCGCCAAAATCATGTGGGGACCTCCCTGGGGGTCCCGACCCACAGGTTGAGAACCACTGACGACGTACACACACATGAAAAGTTGGGAATGTCTGCACATGATAGACTTTTATTTAACCAACAAAAGCCACGTTTCGCCCATGCAAGGGCTTCATCATTCCTTGCATGGCCGAAACGTTGGCTTCTTTTCACTTGAGTATTTTTTGCTCCAGCAGAACTGTGGGGATTTGCATATCTTATCCTTTTTTCACTGTAATACACACACGCACGCACGCGCTCGTGCGGGTGGACAGAGTCGCAGCAACTAGATTAGTTTAGCATCCCTGTTCTGGGGTTAACGCATCGCCAAAACTTCTGTCTACAACTGTCTGTCTATCTGTTTTGGGGCTATTTTCAATGCCATCCTAAAATGTTGTTGTTGTTGTCACACGTATAGTAATACAAACCTGTGTGTGTGTGTGTGTGTGGTGCAGGTACTGTCCAGTCTGTAAGAAGCACCAGTTGGCCACTAAGAAGTTGGACCTGTGGTCTCTGCCCGAGGTGCTGATCATCCACCTCAAGAGGTTCTCCTACACAAAGTTCTCCAGAGAGAAGCTAGACAGCATCGTCGACTTCCCACTCAGGTACACACACACACGCACACACGCACACCAGGGGTTGACTGATATCGACAGATTTAACCCATTAAAACCCTGGAAAGCATCTGTGACATTTTAGATTTTAACCACTTTAACAATTATTTTGGTTGTATAACAATTATACTGTGGCTATTCAAAAATAGCAGATATACAAGGCAAGCTCATATCGCGTCACTTCGTGCCTCGCTATGAGCTTGTAGATCTGCCATTTTTGGAAAATTGTGCTGAATCCAGATGTTAATCTAGGTGTATAATAATGTAATTTTAATCCAGATGTCTAATGTGGCCTGCATAACTGTTTGTTTTCAGAGACCTAGACTTCTCTGGTTTCCTTCTGAGGAAGAATGTGACCAATGGGGAGCCTCCAAGCCGCTATGACCTCATCGCTGTGTCCAATCACTACGGAGGACTCAGGGACGGACATTGTAAGCCTTTTAAGATTGTAGTTAAGACTGTATTCTCTCCTTAATTCATTCATTCTGTCTTGGCTACTATATCGCTCTCCTCAAACCACAAACCTGCACTGGCAACCTGTGAACAATGAAACCTTTCCCATTGTTTCAACAATTGGGAAAATGTGACCGCATGCAGCAATCATCCAACATTTTAGCATTTTTGTTTCTTAATTTTATATGAAAGTAGAGGATCAGAGGCTACACAATAAAGTATCCGTTGCTTAGATTGACCCAAGTGTTATAGAATAGAATTATGTTTTCTGAGAAATCTGGTTTCAAAATACTTTAGTTTACTTGAAGACAATCTTTTTTTTTTTTTTTTTTATGCTTTGAATTCATTTTACCAGGTATTTTTTTTAATTTTAGTTCACTTCAATCATGTTCCTTCATCAGTCTGAAAGTGAAACGGTTCAACTTGGGCCGCCATTTTGACAGTCATGCCAGGGCTCTTACTCTTTTTGTGAGCTTGTAGATCAGCTATTTTTAATTTATTTTTGAAAATTACACATCGGCCCTGCATAATTTCCGATACATTATCAACGGTCATACAGTATACGTAATGGCCAATATAATATCGTATCATAGTGGTTAATGTGTGTGCGATAAATGTGTGTATGTGTGTGCAGACACCAGCTATGCGAGGAACAAGGATAATGGTCAGTGGTATTACTTTGATGACAGCAAGGTGACCTACGCTAGAGAGGACCAGATTGTGGTGAGAACACACACACAATTTATTATTATTATAAAATGTGATGTATGCTTTTTCAGAAACGTATTAAACTATTGGTTATTGGTGCTCAAAAACTCAATAGCAAAACTTTTTTATAAGTTGCCTTTCTCATCTCCTCTCTATCCCTCTCTCTATCTGTTTCTCTTTCTCTCTCTCTCTCTCCAGACTAATGCAGCATATCTTCTTTTCTACCATCGACAAGACAAGATCAGGACGCCCAGCGTCCCCGCCCCCTCCTCGGCCACGCCCCCCACTAACGACACAGCTTTCTGTCAGAGCAACAGCACAGAGCAGGGTGCCGCCGTCTACTCCGTCACCATGGAAACGGACTGAACCACAATCAGCAGTTTCGTTTTATTTTCTGTTCACTTTGATTAGATTTTTCTTCCTCGAGGACCATTTTGATCTGTGTTTTTTTTTCTTTTTTTTTTTTTTTCTTTTTTGCAACCTACCTTCAATCCGAGACTGGGGCAAGATGAGGAAAGGGGACGAGGAGATGTGGATGAGGTCATCATGATCACATGATGTCACCAAGCGGCGTCACATGATTACAATGTTTCACTTTCAACTAGTAAAACTTGTTAAATTAAAATGTCAAAAATAAAAACTCAAGGAATAACAAAACAAAATTCGGTCTTCCTCAAATAGATTTGCGATCCTTTAAGATTTCAACGATTCCGGTTCCTTAACTATTCCCTCTCAACGGTCTGATTACCTTTTTTAACGATTCATATAAATGATATAAAAATAAAAAAACATACATCATTTTGGCCTAAAATATAAGTTTTGATAAACACACATTCAATCATACATACATTATTGCATACATATCATTGTACTGGTTCTCAAATTGAGTCCAGGGACCCCCAGGGGTCCTTGAAGGGGTTCCAAATGGACCCTTCCAGGTCTGTATCGCTGAGAGTGTACAGAGTTATGGCGGTCCTTGAAATGAACGAGTTTGAGAACCACCGGTATTGTAATTATATAGTAGACGTGAAGTCCACACACCAGCCTTGACACAGTGATAAACTGGTTTACGGACACGGTTCCAATTCCAAAATGTGATGGAACCCGCGATTCCAGTTCCTCAATTTTGGATCCAGTTCCTCCTGTTTCCTGGATCCCAACCCTATCCTCGAAGTAAAAATCCTCGTCCTCGTCCTCCTCTCCACTTTGAACCGACGCTGAACCCGGGAACATCTCCCCGACTTGGAAGGTGTCATTTTCTGCTGTATGAACTACTAGGTACAGTGCTTCTCTCCCCCTTAACTCTCAAGGGTCCATTCGGAAAGACCCCCCCTCCCCTCCTCGAGGGCCCCCCCCGCCGTTTGAGAACCATTGACTTATTAGTTCATACATGTTAACGCATTAAGACCGGGAACGCATCTGTCTCATTCTAAGATTTCTTCGGGCTATTAAAAAATAACAGATATACAAGCTCATAGCTTGTATATCTGCTATTTTTGAATAGCCAAAGAAATCTTAAAATGACACGGATGCGTTCCCGTCGTAAAGGGTTAATTACAGATTAGTCACACACTATACATTAATTAATCAATCACAGATGAGTCACACACTTGACATTCCTGTTCTGGAGAGCATTTTGAGAAATGGGAGAATCTTGTCGGAACCACCCCGGGACTAAGCGACTTGCTGCAGTGGATTGTGGGTCATATCCGTCAATCTGTTTATTTACAATGGAGCAAAACAAATCAAACTAAACCGTTTAATGGGAGAAGAATTTGCTTTGTATATTTTGGGTTTCATGTCCTCAGCTATTTATTTATTTTAATAAATAATTTGAGATGTTCTACGTTGCTATACCCCCCCCCCCCCCACAACACACACACACACTGTCTCACGCACGCACATGCACACACACACGCACACATATTCAGTTTGGGTCTGCAGATCTTCCATTGATTACTATAAGCTTCTGTTTTTGTTCAATGATATTGATTATATTGAGGATATAATTGATTATATTGATATATTTACGATCTATCGGTGCAGGACATTAAAACAGAGATTTATTTTTCAGATTTAAAGATAAAGTTTGTATTACTATTCTGCCAGAAAAAGAAAAAAAAAGGTTCTATAAATCCCTACGATGGCTAAACGCTGTGTTTGTGTTAAGATTTCTTTGTTTTGTTGGTGGTTTAGTGAATAGTAGAGTGATTTTCTTTTCCTGATTATTTTAAATTGGCTCTGTACAGTATTTTTCTATTGAAATAAATGTATTATAATAATTGTTATTCTCATTCTCTAGCTTATCTGGCTGGGGCGGGGTGTCTTGTCAAATATCAGATAAAATATTTTTATTGTACACTCTGGTCTTTTTGATATAAATAAATCACATTATTAAATGACAATAGTGCCTGTACTGATAGAAAACGTTCTTTACTGACTTTTAATAGTTTTGTTTTTTAAGTTTACCTAATTTTAGTCTCTACTGCTTTTATAGCCTACCAGGACCTCTAGTACTGCTGATTTTATATCCTACCAGGACCTACTACTTCTTTATCCTACCAGGGCCTCTAGTACTGCTGTTTTTTATATCCTACCACGACCTCTACTGCTGGTTTTATATCCTACCAGGACCTCTAGTGCTGCTGGTTTTATATCCTACCAGGACCTCTAGTAATGCTGGTTTTATATCCTACCAGGACCTACTACTTCTGGATTTATATCCTACCAGGACCTCTAGTACTGCTGGTTTTATATCCTACCAGGGCCTCTAGTGCTGCTGGTTTTATATCCTACCAGGACCTCTAGTCTGGTGGTGTGTCTCAGCATGTATGTTTTGAAAGCGAACTATGTAAAGTGTTTGGTCAGTAAACATAAACAGGCTGAACGGCTTGGTTCATAAGCCACATGCATGAGGGTGTTGTGGTTTGCCTCATTTATGGGGAGTTTGAAGATACTATAACTATTAAGTGTTTCCCAAGCTTCTTTTTCTAGCAGTCTACTGTCAGTGGCCTTGTGGCTGTGTAGCCAATTTCCATGTTCATCTGAAACAGTTTATTGGAAATAAGATTTTAACTGGCTTATCAAGAAGACAAAAGGAATGCTCACACACCAACATAACAAAGGGAATGTCCACAGACGTTTTGCAGTGGCAAAAATATTCTTTTTAAAAAAAATTATGATCCATAGTGACAAATAAAAAGTGCTGCCAAAAGGTGTAAAAATATATGTAAAGTGTGTTTCCGTTAAAAAAGAACACAAACCAATGAGACATAATGTATGACAAACGTGACAGATAACTGGCTTATCAAATAAAGTCACCACCAGAATACATGCATAACTGTATGTTAATACAGTGAACCACTACAAAAACACATAAGGAATATTATGGATCTTCACTGGATTAAAATAGACTAATGACATTTTCAGAACTCACATTCAGTGCCAGCCCAAGGTTGTGGGGGACCCTAAACAAATAGGGGGCTATATGAGGCTCTTTGTTATGGTCGAAAACTATACACCCCAGCACCAACCAGCGGGATTTGGCAGAATTGGTACCAACATAAATATATTTTGATGTGATACAATATTTAGATGTGCTGCAATATTTACCACGTATTTTATACTTTCAAAACATTTCTACTTAAAAATAAATTGCCTCTATAATGACATGCCCAAAATAGGGACACCAGTTGAAAGAGGTTAAAAATGTAGAATTATCACAGACAGTATTATTGTAATTGTATCACACTATTTAAAAAGTAAATTGTAGCAATACTGCATTTAATTGTTGTGGGTGTGTGTGTACTGTTTGGTAGTATAATTTTGCAAAAACAATTTAAAAACTAGAAAAAGTGCTCCTCGGAGCACAAGTCTCCGCCAGCAGACTTGTGTTGGGAATGTTGGGAATGTTCTAATTCTTACAAAAAATAGAACATGTTACTGTGTCATAGTAACATGACACAAGTGTCCTATCCGTCTGTATAACTGTCCTATCCGTCCTGTCTGTATAAGTGTCCTATCCGTCCTGTCTGTATAAGTGTCCTATCCGTCCTGTCTGTATAAGTGTCCTATCCGTCCTGTCTATGTAAGTGTCCTATCCGTCCTGTCTGTGTAAGTGTCCTATCTGTCCTGTCTGTGTAAGTGTCCTATCCAATTGTTACAATATCCGCCATTTCTCAGCCATTTCGTGATTTAATTGTTGTGGGTGTGTGTGTACTGTTTGGTAGCATACTTTTGCAAAAACAATTTAAAAACTAGAAAATGTGCTCCTCGGAGCACAAGTCTCCGCCAGCAAATATTGATTAATCCTGTCTAAGCTATTTATATTACGTATTGTGATGACACCAGTGTGTCTACATAATGTATTGCTCCGCCATTTCTCAGCCATTTCGTGATTATTCCTGTCTTACCTCACTTTGAAAGAGACAGAAACTCTTTCAAAGTGACACATATATTTATAGGCCGCTATACGTCATGTACGTCTCACTAGCCAATCAGAGCACACTCTTTCAACGTATTGTCACGTGAGGCTTGACCAATGTTAGCTTGGCCGAGGGGGGGGGGGGGAGACGGAAAGTGAAAACATAGTCTCCTGGCGGAGACAAAAATCCAAATTATCTTGGAGGGAGGGCCCCCGAACCAATCGTGAGGCCCTAAACAAATTAATGTTTACTAGATTGGGGTCCTGGGACCCCCAGAGTTCCTTGAGGGCTTCTAGCGGGTCCCCAGCTAAATTGATAGTTAGGAACCAAATGGACCCTTTTCTGCAACTCTGAGTGTGTACAAATGAAACTAAAAGGACCCTTACAAGTCCATTTGATTCCATTTGCACACTGGGATCTGTGGTCTAATTAATGCATAGCCCCAAACTTGGGGGTCCTTGAAATTAAAAGGTTTGAGAATCACTGGTTTAGTGAGTCGGGTCGGCCATGCTGACACCAACCAGGCAATAACGTCACAGGCCTACAGCTGTGTAGGACTTCTTTTGGCCTATAATATAGGCCTATATTTAAGATGGACATTCAGAGTGTTTGTAAACAAAACAGCTGATCACAGAAAAGTCTGAGAAACTGATGTCCAACTTTATTTCAGTACAAACCTAAAAATACATTAATTTTGTGTAAAGAAGACATGCATTTGGGACACACAGGAGGCTAACAATTGGGAGAAAATTGCATATCTACACCTTACGACGTGTCAGCGAAGATATTTAGTGTACAGAATGGGTCTTCAACAGGGGTTCCGGGAGGCTGTCCTCAGAGTTACTACTGGGGGGCCACCAAATCTTTGTGTGATAGGGTGGGTAATGTATTTTCATTTTTACATTAACCACTTGAACTCTAGCATCCCTATTCTCCAAGTGTTTTACTGTACCTCCACGCCGTTTGCATTTTTGACTAATAAAGTAATCCAATCAATTCTGGAGGGAACATTCACAGAAAATAGCAGATGTACAAGCTCACAAGAGAGCTCGGCGACGTTCAGCAAAGACGTTTGGTGTTGAGGGATAAAAGAGCAGAACATGTACAGAGCCAAAGGTCAAGGTTACTAAGTATTGAGGGTTAAATGTCTGAAAATACACATTAACATGAATCCAACATATTCATAGAAAAGATAATAAGTAAACAAAAAATAAATAAATGACACAACACTGATGATAGTGCTGTCAAACAATATGAAGCTATCTATGAAATCTATGAAGAAGTTTCATTTGCAACACAGTTGTATACAACCTGTGTGGGTCCCTGCTTCATCTCTCTCTCAGCTAAGGAGTCCAATTACCCCAGCAAAAACAGGGTGTTCAGTAGCCTATAGAGCCCTTGGGAATCCAGTCAACTAAGTGCGGGGTTTAAGCAGTGGTGTAAAGTAACTAAGTACATTTACTGAAGTACTGTACTTGAAGTACTGTACAATTTTGAGGTATTTTTTACTTTGCTGGAGTATTTCCAATTTTCAGTATTTTTACTTCTTCTCCACTACCTCTCAGAATAGCCTACTTTTACTTCACTACAATTATTTGAAAACTTTAGTTACTAGTTACTTTGTAGATTTTGAAATAGCCGATCTACAAGCTCACATGCTCATTGTGAGCTTGTAGATCTGCAATTTTAAAAAGATTTGTATACAATTTATACACTTGAAAACTTGTGAAATGGAACAATGTGCATGAGTAGCCTTTCTACTTTAGTACATTTTGATAGATAACGGGTACATTTTGAATTCCGGACTTTTACTTGTAACAGAGTATTTCTACATTGGAAAAAAAAAAAAACTTTCCACCACTGGGTTTTAAGTGGTTAAAACAAAACCAGCCAATCACAGAGTTTGGGGGCGTGGTTGTGGCTATTAAATCAGAGTCATTTCCACATGGTTTGGTGTTCACTGTTCAGCATGTTTCAGACAAACTCCTCCTGTCACATTTTCTGATGAGTTGAATGACAGATTGTTTGATCAACTGATTATATTCTGGATCTCCCACCAAGAGATCAGCGGACAAGACAACTTCAGTCAACAGCTAGGAAGGTAATGACTGACTGGCTGTTACACAGGTGCATGATTAGCCCTGAAACATGACTGTCATATACCGTCATGGATGAACTTCAACATAGTGTTTGCACGGTCTCCCTTTTTGGCCCGTACATCTACATAAACGTTCAGATTTCAAATATAAAGTGCTCACCCCATGGCCACGGATGTTACAATTCTGTACGGACCCTCAGAAGTACCCATGTCTTCCGTATTGTTCAATAAAAAGCATCACCGATCGGTGGCCATTTTCTCCGTATTTTTTTCCATTTGCTTTCAACCGCGTGACCCTATCGGTGGGAGTTGTATTGCACTCCGATACATTATAACTTTATGAGAAAATGGCCACCGATCGGATTAAAATGCTTTTCATTGAAAAATAGGGAATATACGGGTACTTCTGAGGACCCGTACGTAATTGTAACATCCGTGGCCATGAGGTAAGCACTTTATATTTGAAATCTGAACGTTTACGTAGATGTACGGGTCAAAAAGGTAGAAAGTACTAACACTATGTTGACGTTCATCCTAGTCATGTGGCTTGTGATGTGCATGATGATGATAATCATAATGACTTCAAAACATCAATCTGACACTATAGTTGACTTAAGGTGGTGGTTATTCATTCATAATAATAAACAACGTCTGGAGATATGTTGTTTTGTTTGACCTCAAACAATGGCAGTGGAACCATGGTTGTGTTTAATACAGAGGCAAAGACGACTGTTTCACAGAACGACAGAATCCATTTTGGCATCATGAGAAGTAGGGTTATCATCACAGGTGTAAACAGTTATAGTAATTAAGGTCTCAAACAGAGTCATGATGCTACTGTGCATGTTAAGGCTCACTGGAAAGAACTTTGATTGAATTAAACCTGTGTTTACCTGCCAATTCATGTCCTTATTGACTGAAGTGAAAACGCTCTGTCATTGGCAAATGTTGAAATGTTTAGTGTGTACATGCAGTGGTGGAAAAAGTACTTATTTTTTACTTAAAATGTATCAATACTGCAATGTAGAAGTACTTTACAAGTAAAAGTAGCATACAAATCAGTTCAACCACTTTAAACCTATAGTATACACCTGCTTTTTGAAAAAGATAAAAAAATCTTTAACAAATGTGGAATATTTTTGAAAAATGTTAACCCAAATCTTGTATGGGGGTCCCTGGCACAAAATATTTTCGGGTCGGGTTCCAGACAAATACATATTAATTTGAGGGTCCTTGATGTGAAAAGGTTTGAGAACCATTTGCTATAGCATTTGAAGTTTGTGGAACAGTTAGCCTAACAACTTTAAAAAATAACGTATTTTTGCTTTAATCCCCCCATCAGCAGCAGTCTGTACGAGCCCCTCCTCCCTCCATCAGCAGCAGTCTGTACGAGCCCCTCTTCCCTCCATCAGCAGCAGTCTGTACAAGCCCCTCCTCCCTCCATCAGCAGCAGTCTGTACGAGCCCCTCCTCCCCCCACCATGGCGTGTGCCCTGCCAGAATCTCCCACCAGTGTCCTGCGGGTGGAGCTGACCTGTCCGGTATGTCTGGAGCTGTACCTGGAGCCCCACCAGCTGCCCTGTGGACACAACTTCTGCCTGCACTGCCTCCAGCGCCTCATCCGGCCCCAACGCGCCTGGTTCTCCTGCCCAGAGTGCAGAGTCACCTGCTCCTCCACCGACCAGCTCCAGAAGAACTTCAAACTGGCCAACATCGCCGACGATTACCGGAATAGACGCCAGGGTAGGCATGCAAATATATCCAGTACTTTCTGAGTGATTATTCTATCCACAAGTTTCCTAGGCCATTATGGGCATTACTTCCTGTCGATTTGATCCCTGAGGCGTTATTATGATTCCCACACCGCGTCGTGGCAAACCCGCTGAGCGGGCGCTGTGATTGGTCAGTAGTCGCTGTGATTGACAGTTCTCGTTTTTGCTACTATGCCTATACCTAACCTCAACCCTAACCCTAACCTCAGTAAAACTATGCCTAAACCTAACCCTAACCCTAACCCTAACCTCAGTAAGACTATGCCTAAACCTAAGCCTAACCCTAACCCTAACCTCAGTAAAACTATGCCTGCCGGGGAGCCAATCAGACACGTAAGGCGGGTCTAAATCCAGGACGCGGCGTGGGATTCATAATAACGCATCCCTGATACCTGATCAAATCGACAGGAAGGATACCCACAACGCCCTAGGAAACTTGTGGATATGTTTTTTTAAGTCATGTAATAATGGATTGAATATATTTTAGATTATTATATTTTATTCAGTACATCAACGAATCGATTAACCGTTATTTTATACTTTGTCGCGCAATGGTGTTATGCAGAAATGGTGAAAATAATCATTCTACAAACTCGCAACACATCACAATATTATGAAATGCCCACAATAGGGCTAGATTATTAATAAACTTATGAAATGATTGATTATTAAATGATCATTAAAAAAATATATATCACACACACATACACTATTAATATTGGTTTGTTCTATTATGTGTTGCACCTCTAGGCCAGGGAGCCACCTCAACTCGCAGGGGACCATCATCCCGCTTGGTGCCGCTGCCTCTCAGGACCCCCGTCATGGTGCTGTGTGACTACTGCGCTCCGAGAGCAGCCCCAGGCGCCGGCGCTTGCTGGGACGGGAATCCACGGTCGTCTGGCGCCACCGCTTTGGCGGCAAAGCCGGCGGCGAAGATGTGTCTGAAGTGTGAGGTGATGATGTGCCGAGAACACCTGAGGCCGCACCTGGAGCTGCCGGCGTTCCGTGATCACCCACTGACCGACCCCACGGAGTTCACCGACTTCAGGAAGAGGAAGTGCCGGGATCATGACGAGATATACAGGTAAAACACAAGACAAAAAAAGCAAGACATCTCTGGTTTACTTCCCGTATCTGCGTATACGTAGGTGGCCGCCTTTTTAGGAGACCGGAAGCAGGTTGGAGTCTATTTATTCCAATGGGAGAGTAAACGTGAACACAGTTTCTGAACCATTCTTTAGCCCCATGGTCACTGAACTAAATATTGGACCCGATCGTCACAAGCCACACTCTTTTTTCATACAAAAATGGCTTTTTTCAGAGAGAGAAAATCAACTTTATTATCAACCTTTCTCTGTCCCAGCATCACAAGAACAGACGGCGTCCACTTAGGAGACCATTTGTAGGATTTTTGTACCATTTCGCCTTCTTAGAGGGCAGGTGGTCTTAAATGTGTTCTTAAATGGTCATACTGTTAAATAACATTGATTTGTAAATGTGTGCTCATCACTACAGCTATTACTGCATGGATGAAAAAACCTTTGTGTGCAACGCCTGCATCGTGGAAGGAGGCCACAAGGACCACACTATCAAGACCCTGAGGAACGCCACCAAAGACCTGAAGGTACACAGACTACACACCCACACTAAACCCCCAAAAAAACTAGACCAGAATTGTGGTCACTTAACAGATAATAAGGCAAACACAGAATATGGAGCGCACACCTGTGTTGATGAGGTGCTGGCCACGGCAGATAATAATGTTGAAATGGATGAGGCCGCACAAGTCTTTAGCCACGATGCATAAAGTTTAATGAAATGAAACCAACGTTTCGACAAATATAGTCTTCCTCAGGGTTTAACAGGGAATGGTGCAAACATCACTTATATAGGGACTGGGACAAAAGGTGTGCCCTTTACATGGGAGTGTCCTCAATCTACCAATCAATATGGGTGTGGTGGAGAATTACCCAATACTGACCGACAACACTAAAGTAGTATGCCAGTGAGCTGGTGCACATATCATTTCATTGTTCATTTGTATTAAAAAGTGCAATGACAATATACAAAAAATATACATGTTACTAGGAAGCTCTGAGACAAATACATAGTAACAGATTAGGAACACAACCAACAATAGGAAAAACATGAAACAGAGAAATGCATTGAATCAAGAACTCTGTGATGTAGGAGGGGACAATTGCCAGGACTCAATTGTGAATGCTCTTGGCCAAGAGAATGCACAGGGAGAAACAGCACCACCTGGTGTCGTCTGTCTGTTTGACACATTTGGGTCAAATATTTTGGTTAATGTTTTAGTACAAGACAAGAACAAGGATCAATAATACTTTAACAATATTGTAAACAGTTGAGGAACTGATAGGAATTTGAATTCCTATCAGTAGAACACCCAAGAACCCCGTTTTTTTATACCATACCCAAGGTCCACAAGAACCCCACTAACCCTCCTGGCCGCCCCATAGTTTCAGGCATTGGTTCTTTAACCTCCAACATTTCCACCTTTGTAGATTATTTCATCAGACCCATGGCCGAACAGCTTCCCTCTTTTGTTAAGGACACAGGTCATTTAATCTCTATTTTGGAGTCCATGGCCCCCTTACCCCCAGACTGTTTACTGGTTACTTTTGATGTGGAAGCCTTGTACACAAATGTTCCCCATGACGATGGCATCCAAGCCCTTGAACACTTTTTAAACCTGCATAGAACAGATTCGAGACCTTCAAACCAGTGCATTATTACTCTTGCTGAATTGGTACTCACCCACAACTTTTTTATGTTCCAGGATGATGCTTTCCTACAACAAAAAGGCGTGGCTATGGGCTCCAATATGTCCTGTAATTTTGCTAGTCTATATGTGGGATTTCTGGAAAAAACAAAAATCCTCAATAATATAACAAATCCTTTCCTTTCAAATCTGTTAATCTACAAGGTATGTTGATGACATTTTTTGCCTATTTAGGGGTTCAGTTGACTTGTTACATTCCTTTAGATCTTTCTTGAATGCTTCCTCTGAACATTTAAAGTTCACTATGAGCTTCGATTCAGATAGAGTCAGCTTCCTTGATACTTGGATCATTCGCAGAGACAGTTCACTCTATACTGATCTTTACACTAAGCCCACCGACCGTAACAGCCTCCTAAGAGCGGATAGCTGTCACCCACTCCCTCTAAAGAACAGTCTACCATATAGCCAATTGTGCAGGTTAAAGCGCATCTGTAAGAACCCCAGCGATTTTACCAAGCATATGCACACAATGGTCAACAAGTTCAGAGAACGGGGCTACACTGAAAAGCAATTATACACTGCTGTTGACAGAATTAATCATAAGTCTAGGGCCGACCTCCTAAAAGCGGCCCCTATGAGCAACACTTCCATACCCTTATTCATCACCAAATACTCCCGAGCTGCTGAATGTGTCAAACCAATTTTGCAAAAACATTGGCACCTATTGCAATCAGACCCAGCCCTCCAAACTGCTTTCTCAGATCCCCCTAGAGTTGTTTTCTCAAGGGGTAGAAATTTAAGAGATTCTTTAGTGCATTCTGACCTCCCTCCTCCAGTTAAGAGCTTGCAACGCGTCCTCAGCCCAATCCCAGATGGGAATTATAAGTGTGGCGCTTGCGCACAATGCAACAGCACTTTTAAATGTACATTTTTCCAACATCCCCATTCAGGCAAAAGAATCCCCATCAAGGGGGTCATCTCCTGTAACACAAAGGGTGTTATATATGTTATTTATTGCCCATGTGGAAAATATTATGTTGGTAAAACTACACGCGCTCTCAAGATGCGTGTAGCGGAACACCGCAGTTCCATTAGATGCAAAAATTTGATATACCCTGTTGCAGAACATTTTCTTGAGGCTGATCATTCTATCTCTGCTCTCCGTTACATAGGCATTGAAAAGGTGCCTGTCCCCAGAAGAGGAGGTGACCTGGACAACACATTGCTTAAGAGAGAAGCCTTTTGGATACATTACTTGAATACCCTAGCCCCAAATGGCCTTAATGTTGATTTCGATTTGAGACCTTTCCTTTGAGAGTGAATAGAGCTTAAACGTCCATTATAGGCTATCCCAGCCTGGACTTGTTTCCCTCTACTCCTCTCCCTAACCAATTGGGCTCAATTTGTACTTATCTTGTCTTACATTTCTTCAAAAAGATATAATTATAGTTTTGTTTCTTTGAAAACATTTTCTCCCAAAGGCTTGTCCCGCCCTCAACTGTTTACAATATTGTTAAAGTATTATTGATCCTTGTTCTTGTCTTGTACTAAAACATTAACCAAAATATTTGACCCAAATGTGTCAAACAGACAGACGACACCAGGTGGTGCTGTTTCTCCCTGTGCATTCTCTTGGCCAAGAGCATTCACAATTGAGTCCTGGCAATTGTCCCCTCCTACATCACAGAGTTCTTGATTCAATGCATTTCTCTGTTTCATGTTTTTCCTATTGTTGGTTGTGTTCCTAATCTGTTACTATGTATTTGTCTCAGAGCTTCCTAGTAACATGTATATTTTTTGTATATTGTCATTGCACTTTTTAATACAAATGAACAATGAAATGATATGTGCACCAGCTCACTGGCATACTACTTTAGTGTTGTCGGTCAGTATTGGGTAATTCTCCACCACACCCATATTGATTGGTAGATTGAGGACACTCCCATGTAAAGGGCACACCTTTTGTCCCAGTCCCTATATAAGTGATGTTTGCACCATTCCCTGTTAAACCCTGAGGAAGACTATATTTGTCGAAACGTTGGTTTCATTTCATTAAACTTTATGCATCGTGGCTAAAGACTTGTGCGGCCTCATCCATTTCAACACTTAACAGATAATGAAAAATGTGAAGGTCTGCGAAAACACAGTAAACATGTTATTCAGTATTAACTATAACTTACAATCCTAAAAACCCTAATTCAGAGATGGAGAGACTAACTTTATTCTGTTCCTCTGCTTATTTTCACCACCAGGGGGCACTGGATCATCAGCTGAACACAGCTGAGAGGAAGTCCGCCATCACAGAGTTGAAACTGCTGGCAGAGAACGAGAAGGACAGACAGAACAAAGTAAGGAAGGCACGCCAAATAGAATATACTTTATTTTATTTATTTTTTTGGACAAAAAATGGGACAGTTAATGGGACAGTTATGTATCTGTTGCGTCTTGAGCTGAAAAGTTTGGGAACCCCAGGCCTAATTTATACTTATCATACCATGCCGCCGTGGTCCCCCTTGCCCGGTTCTCACCCGGTGGAGCGGGGTAGATGAACGCCGTAGGCCAAAGTGGACTAAACACAGCCCCACAAAACGAATATTAAAGTTACTACATACTGTCATGAATTTATAATAACCTTTATCACCGGGACACCGACAAATCACAACAAATCACTCTGACCTGCTCTCGGCGAGCAAGTGGAGATCTCCCCGCCACGGCACGTGTGTGTCTGTCAGCTCGGCCTGGGGAGACGGCCTGCCACTGTCTGTCTGTCTGTCTGTCTGTCGCGAAGCATCAAACTATGAAATAAACTGCTACTACTTTAGCTATGAACAGGCATGTATATCAATCCTGCGAGCCCTCTCCCCGGGAGAGGCGAGGACCACGGCAGTGACGGCACCGGGGGCTCCTGCTGTCATCTCTGCGGTGAGACAGCAGCAGCTGAACGGGGAGGATGGGCCGACACTCTGCCAAAAACCAGGAAATACTGCGACCTGATTTTTTCTTTTAACTTGTCAATTTGTGTATATGAAATATTGATTCCCTGTTGAATCTCCTAATTACACCAACATTGTTCTTTTGAAGTAGTTAAGTTAAGTCATTTCTAGCATAGGGAACCACCGTGGTGCCTAGCCGTGAGAGTGTCTCCTCAGACGAACTACTGGAGAGCAGCGATGGGGGAGCCGACCAGACGGCTCGTTCAGTTATTTAGCAGCTTTATAAACATTCTATAGATTTTGTATCCATTAATAGGTTATGTAGTAACTAAATATAGACTTATTTCTCATCTGCAGCTGCTATTTTTCATTTTTGACTTCAAAATGCGCATCTGTTCAAACTCGCTGTTTTGTCTCTTCTCAAACAAAGCACACTTGCGGAGACTTGAGTGACAGGTACTTGGACACGCCCAGTTTGATCAAAAAACGCTAATTCAAATGGATTTCTGCTTTTTTTTTTTTTCTTTTTTTTATGTCCAGCTTCCTGTCGGTGTGAACGCAGCATAAGACCTGGAATACCAATACGGTGTTAGACCTTTCAAGCCGGGAACACCTCTGTGTGTCTCTCTCTCTTTTTCAGAAAACTTGGGTCAGGATTTAGAAGGTGTTTTTAAAAGATAATGGTCATAAACTACTTTTATGATGTGCAATTCCTGTGATCTGTTTTTTTTTTTTTTTTTAGTAGTGTAGTTCATGTCATAGAACAAATGGTCTCACATAGCCATACTTTCAGAGATCTGTGCCTACTGCTTACTGATAAGTCCATTCTTTCTTTGTGTGGGGCAACACGTGGGTAAGGATCTGAGATTTAAAGCAAAGCCTGCATTGCAGAACCAATGCGAAGCACAGAGAGAGGTCCTTCCTAATCTGAGCCGAGGCATTCTGTTGGTGTTTGCTTTTTTTTTTTTGTCGCGACGTGTAATTTGGCATTACAAGACTCATTCATGCTGCTCAACATATTCATATATAATAAAAACCAAACGCCAAAACAAACAATTGAAACAAAATGTGAAACTCTCCTAGGTGTATGTCAACCACAGACCTTATATTCTGCATAAAACTGAAAGCCTGGACAACCAGGTGAAGGAACCCACGGCTCAAAAATAAGTAACAGGTTCAGGGTATTTAGGTGATCATCTGTTAAAGAAGCCTTTGGACTCTTTTCATTCTCTTTCCTGTTCTGTGTAGAACTTTGTGAAGATGACGGAGAACTACATGAGGCGACTGCGTGCGGAGATGCACGTCAAAGTGGACGGCTTCGTGGACAGACTCCTGGGTTTGACGCACGACAACTGCAACCTCAACGCTTTGGACATCCACAAAAACATCAAGAAGATCAAAGAGGACAAGGTACTAGAGATGGGACAATAATCGTTAACGTTTATCGCGATTTAAAAACTTTCACAATAATCATATCACAGAGATTTTAATTTATCGTGTCCCTTATACATTGGACATGAGTTGGCTCTGTACTGGGACCTCTTTTTTCCGTCTAGGCGTCTACAACTAATCTCTTTGCCAAAATTTGGCTAATTTGCTATTTTTGGCTAATGTTCCCCACTGAATATGGATGATGGGGTGCATTTAGAAAAAGTGTCATTTTAAGAGTTTTAAGCTGAAATGTTCATATGGACTCATTCGTACAAGGTTCGCCTCCAGGAGGTCCGCGGCGGCATCCAGGGCCTCATGAGCCAGAACCCCTTCCGCTTCATTGAGGTAAGGACTTTAGTTTGTTTTCCAGACAAGATGGAAATGTAACAAATATGTATATTCAATTTCAATTCCATTCATCTTTATTAGTACTCGGTCCATAGAAATATATATTTGCTTTTAAAAAGACAAGACTGGATTATAAAATCCTTAAAAAGTTACAGATTCATCCATCTTGCATACATTTGCCTTCTTCAAAGTCTTCACTCCTGCAGTGACAAACTTCTGACTTGCACTGCCCCCTGCTGGGTTTTTGAAGGAGTGTTCTCATTGCAACGTTATATTATGCATGTTATGTTGCATGTTTGTTAGTGAAAATGGGTGAAGTGCACCTTTTAGCTGACCCCCCCCCCTTTTACCCAGGGCAATTTTACATAATTATATTACATTATATTTTACAGCTAAAATGACTGAGGGCACAATTCTTATTAATAGGAAAGACCTGGTTCTCTCTGTCTCTCTCTATCTCTCTCTCTCTCTCTCTCTCTGGAGTTGGGATACATGAATATATTCCTTTACGGTACATCTGAGCTGTTATTCTTCCTTCATATATACACAGTCCATTATAAGTGTTTAGAATGTTTATTGTTGATAATTGCTAAATAATGTCTTGCATCTCATTTATTTTTAGGCATACAAGAGAAAAGAAGAACAGTAAGTACTGCATTTGTTGTTTTGTCCCCAAATGAAGTGTGAGCGTGCGCTTACACACACACACACACACACACACACACACACACACACACACACACACACACACAATAAGTGCATGTACTGTATCTGGTTGTCTCCACCACTGCATGCAAAACGGTCTATGAAGCTATCTATGAAACACAAGTTTAATCTGCAACACTATTTTATACAATATGTGGTGGGGGACAATCTCTCTCTCAACTAAGGGGTCCTTGGCCTTAATAACGTTGAAGACCCCTAGACCCCTGGTCTAAAAGGAACATACCGCTCAAAGGGAATGCTGCAGGCTCCTATAGCGTCTGACAATATTTTGGAAAGCAACAATTATGTTGTCAGAAACCCTTATGGAATGGTTATTGCGAAACATACACTATACCTGTATTTCTATTACTTTAGTTCAATTGAAGAAAGTTACAGAACATGAAATAGTTACAGAGCAATTAAATAGTATCCAGCTGTTTTTTGTATACAAATGAATAGAAATTAAACAATTATGTATCAAATAATTGCCATCACGTGATTATGTATAATTGTGACATAACTAATAACAAGCAAAATGAAGAAGATTAATCTGCGCTCTGTGTGTGTGTGTGTGTGTGTGTGTGTGTGTGTGTGTGTGTGTGTCCTTTAGGTTGCAGAAGAAGCTACACCAGAGGCTGTTCAAGCCTGAATGCGTTGAAGGCATGAAGACAGGAGATCTGGGAGTACAGATGGAAGGGGAGATGAAAGCCTTCCTGGACATGGAGCTCCATGCCATCATACTGGCTGACATACTGACACTGTGTAAGAACACTATCATACTGACACTGTGTGATTGACTGATGTACTTTATTTAGTAAGACATGAGAAACAGTACATGGAAGTACAATTCACAATACAAGGTCTACTAAACTGGATAACTCATAAAAGCACTAAGCTTGTTTAAAATGAGTTCCCACGCACACGATTGGTGGAACATGAGCTACTGTATAATCACACGGGTGAATGAAATGTTTCCACCACTGACTATTACATTTAGTATTAATTCATGTTTATTACAAGGACCTTAGTATGATGTGTATCCCATGTTTGTGTACATACATTATTTAGGCTATTTGTAACAGTGACTCACTGACAAAGCCATCCAGATTGGCTGTTGACAACCGTCCAATCATACATCATTTGCCATTACTAAACCATCCAATGAGAACTGTCTTTACAATGCTGTCCAGTATTTGCTTACTTCAAATCAAATTGCTGGTAATAGCTGTCCAATAACATCAACGTTACAAAGTGTCCAATCAGAATCACCATTACAACACTATCCAATCAGAATGATGAATTAGTTTAGTTGATGATTTGTTGTTGTTTTTTTAGGTAATTTTCCGGAGGAGGAGGAGGGAGAGGAAGAGGAGGAGGAAGAGGAGATGGACGTTGAAGCACTTGAGGTCATCCTTGAGGAAGAGGAAGATAAGAGTAGTGAGGAAGATGAGGTGGGAGAGGAGGAGGAGGAGGAAGATGAGGGAACGAGTAGCGAGGAAGATGAGGAGGTGGAGTTAAGGGAAGACCAGGTGGTCGTGGAGGAAGAGGAAGGAACAAGTAGTGAGGAAGCTGAGGAAGAGGAAGCAACGTGTAGTGAGGAAGATGAGGTTGGAGAGGAGGAGGAAGGAGACGATCAGAACGAGTCTGTCGACCAAGTTGACAACCCTGAGGATGATGATGGAGAGGAGGAAGAGGATGGTGATGAGGAGGAGGAGCTCATTACAGAGGAGGAGCTCACTACAGACATAACAGACAGTGAGCAGGACAGTGATATTAATCAGTGATATTAATGTGAGACTTTAGCGTGTTGAGAGACCGATCGTTGTTCATATATTTGTTCCAGCACATTTTCTATGGACATTATTCTTGTATGCAAAAATAGGTTTTAATACTATGTTGAAAATAAATAAAGCAGATGAAAAACGCCATTGGCACCCTTTATTCTTGCCTTCAAACCTCCTAGTTACAACATACATTTAGTTTGTGGTTGGGAGCCAAAAGTCATTTTGCACAGAGCATCATCCAATATGAAGCCCTTACTTTATGCTTCTACTTTACTACTGTATATTACGGTGTGTTTGTATTGGGCAGTGTTGTCTTTACAACATCCACAAGAATGTGAATACATATGAATACGTCTAAAATACTTTCAAGGTTAACTTGGTGTTGCTGCTGCATTCAGATGCAGGAATTACAGAAACCTCACTTTATTTACTGTAGTGGTTCTCAAAGTGTGGTCCAGGGACCGTCAGGCGTTCCAAAGGGACATGTCTGTAAGTCTGACTGTACAACACCCTTGTGGGTTCATTTGGTTCCATTTGTACACTCAGAGTTATGAGAGTCCTTGAAACTAAAATGTTTGAGAACCACTGATTTACTGCATGCATGGCTGCATCAGAACAGCCTGGATAATTCTGCTTTGCTGTTTAGATGATCTTTATGCTGAGACACTAGGGTTTTGTTAACAATATTAACTTACAATCCCACATTTGACCATTTATGTATACATGTTTTGTTGGGTTAATTTGTACTATTACAGTTCAGTATACTCTCCTGGATGTTGGTACTATTTAGAGCAATTCTCTTTTGTGATCTAAAAATACAACTTGTGTTTGTAAACAGGAGAATGTTCATCATGGTTTCTCAGAATTCACAGAACTTGTAGGAATAAAAGGCTTGTAAAAACAAAGGTTTCACCATTACATAATCCACCTACATAGAGTTCCTATGTGTTTGAGTACTACATGACCAGCACTTACACTGAGCTTGTGGTGCAAAAAAATTCATATTCCATATGAATTTCCTGGTAGAATAGAAACCCAGCAGTACTTGGGGGTCCCTGAGGACCACTTTTAAAGTTCTAATAGCTCTATCTCAGGGTGCATTGACGAGGGGGATGAGAAGGAGTACAGAAACCAGGTGGAGAACTTTGTGTGGGTGGAGCAATGAGAAATACCTGCAGCTGAGTGTCAGCAAGAAAAAGGATTTGATGGACTTCAGGAAAGAGCCCCCCACCCCCAGCTGTCACCATGCAGGGGTTAAGGTGGAGGTGGTCCGGTCCTATAGGGTTCTGGGGTCTACATTGACAGCTGTAGCAATACACTGTACAGTAACATGTTTAGCCCCCCCCCCCTCTCTCTCAATTTACAGAAAACCCCAGATATGCTGTGAAAGCCTGAGTGTTCAAACTGGGGTATTTTTTGGGATAGAAGAGAGGTAGGGGAGACCAAAAACACACAAAAAATAAGGAAAAGTTAAAATTCATGGTGTAGTCCCTTTAAGGGTAAACTTGACACTCAATTTATTTTCCTTTGTAACAAGAAAAGACAAAAACAATGAAAAGGTAACTGGACATAACAGGATTCACATTAGTGCAACAACAGGGAGTTGATCTGTAGCTCATTAAAGATTCTACCATGAAGCAACATCAGACAATAACAGATCAAATCAACACCAGAGTCGTAGCTGTCAGGTGGAAACCTTATATTGTCCAAAAATTGTACTTTTCAGGAAAAAAAGAGAATGTGTGTTCTAACAGACAGATTTAGCAACTTTCACAAAAGGTTTTTCAAAAGTAGCAAAAGTGGCCGATCTACAAGTTCACAACGCATTGCAGCGTGACACATTGTGTGCTCGTAGATCGGCCATTTTTGGTACTTTTATATGACAAAATAGGGCATTAAGTTACAGCTATAATTCAATAATGGAGATGCAAGGTTTCTGCCCGACAATCACAAGATAAATAAATGTTAAACTTTAGAGAATAACATCAAATTAACACCAGGTCCAAACAGACTAAAACAACACAAGTTAACATCAGATTCAGACACAAACTCATTCAGGTACAGCAACATATTTAATCAGTACTAGGCAATAACAAACTATTTGTTACAGGTTAAATCAACCTGTTAACAGATTACATGTCATACTAGACCATATAATACAAAAACTCATATTATTATGTGAAATAATGTCATACTATATTAATGCATGTCATCAATACTTTTTGTCAAAAGATGTCAAACTGTACTACTGTATGTTATAAAAACTTTTAAAATCATGAAAATAAAAAGGCATTCTATACTCTGCTGGCAAAAAATAAACAAATAGTCAAATACATTTTTAAAATGTTCAAAAAATTAAACAAACATCATATGACATCAATTTATGAAAAGAGTTCCACTATACAATGTAAAACCAGACGTTTTACTAGACTAGCATGAAAAAGTACAAGACAATTCATACTTTATTGTGTTGTATTCAGTTAAAGAAAACTCATACAGTATTATGTTGGCAAATCTTTAAAATAAAATTACACAAAGCCAACAAACCTCACACAGGATATTAATAGGCCTCTATCTTTCTGAGCATTCGATGTGTTTGGAAGTTTGACACAATAGTGTACAGCTGGCGCTAATGACTCCAAACATGGGCCTAATGAAAAGGGGAAACCCACCACTAGAACACTGGCTTGTGGGGTCTCTTCTGGTGACCTAACTCACTAATACTGTTGTATCAATGTTTTCAATGGAAGGTTTTACTCAATGTGTAAATGCTGCTGTCTCTTCAGAGACTCTAACCAATGGAAACACAATACACTGTTTACAATGGAAAGGTTTACTTTACAGTGTGGACATGCTGGTGTGTCTTCAGATTAGATGTCGTCGTTGTCGGGTGGAAACCTCATTATGTCCAAAAGCCGTCGTCAGACAATGGAACGAAAAGGTTCCAGAAAATAGTGAAAATAGCAGATCTACAATTTCAGAACAATGTGGCGCGTTGTGAACTTGTAGATCGACTATTTTCACTACTTTACCGAGGTTTCTACCCGACAGCGACAAAATATGATTTGATTAAAACTGTTTCTCCCCGGTGTGGAGACGCTGGTGTATCTTCAGATGACCTGACTGAGTGAAACCCTTGTCGCAGTCTATGCAGAGATAAGGTTTCTCTCCAGTGTGGAGACGCTGGTGTATCTTCAGATTCCATGACTGAGTGAAACCCTTGTCGCAGTCTACGCAGCGATAAGGTTTCTCTCCGGTGTGCACACGCTGGTGTTTCTTCAGATCACCTGACCAAGTGAAACCCTTGTCGCAGTCCACGCAGTGATAAGGTTTCTCTCCGGTGTGGAGACGTTGGTGTTTCTTGAGATTACTTGACTGACTGAATCTCTTGCTGCACTGTGTGCACGGATACGGTTTCTCCCCGGTGTGCACATGCTGGTGGGTCTTCAGGCGATGTAAGTGAGTGAACCTCGTGTCACACAGTCCACAGTGGAAAGGTTTCTCCCCGGTGTGCACACGCTGGTGGCTCTTCAGGTTATGTAACCGAGTGAACCTCGTGTCACACTGTCTACAGTGGAAAGGTCTCTCTACAGTGTGTCCAGTGTCTCCTTGTGTCTGTCTGGGTACAGAGCTGGTGGTGGAGGTCTGCTGACAGGCTGCTGGTAGGATCTGTCCACTCCTCAGCATTTGCCAGTAGAGGTCGTTGTGGCTTCTCTTCAGGTGTCCATGGAGGAAGACCTGAGAGGTGAAGGCGTATGGACACTCGGGACAGGAGAAGACCTGAGTCTGAGAAGACTGGGACCCCTCTCCCACTGAGAGAGAGAGAGAGAGAGAGAGAGAGAGAGAGATACAGACAGGCAGGCAAGCAGGCAGACAGACAGACAGACAGACAGACAGACAGACAGACAGAGGTAGGTGAAAACAGTGAGTAAAGAATGGATAAAACAATCAAGTAATGATATCAACATTGAAGTGCAGCAGGCCGTTTGAAGTGAGTTTACCCCTGACTTCTCCATAGTCTATTGGCTGATATAATGGCTGATACGTATGTGCACAAGGTACATTCTTTTTCTCAGAAAAACACTAGCCTTGTAGTCTTTCAATGAGGGACCAAAGAGGGAAAAAATAGTTTGATGCAAAGAACCAAGCAAAGTGTCCAGGAGAAAAGAAAAACAACAACCTGCATTTACACAGCCTCTCAGTTCAGATTATGATCAGGATTTTCACTATAATTTTAACATTATTTTTGTATTTGAGAACA
>NC_139947.1:7516809-7634309 GCF_963454915.1 Gymnoscopelus microlampas | reverse complement strand
CTGGGGTTTTAAGTGGGTAAAACAAAACCAGCCAATCACAGAGTCTGGGGGCGTGGTTGTGGCTGTTAAATCAGAGTCATTTCCACATGGTTTGGTGTTCAGCATGTTTCAGACAAACTCCTCCTGTCACATTCTCTGATGAGTTGAATGACAGATTGTTTGATCAACTGATTATATTCTGGATCTCCAACAGAGACCAGCGGACAATACAACTTCAGTCAACAGCAAGGAAGGTAATGACTGACTGGCTGCTACACAGGTGCATGATTAGCCCTGCAACATGACTGTCATATATTATACCGTCATGGATGAACTTCAACATAGTGTTTGCACGGTCTCCCTTTTTGACCCGTACATCTACATAAACGTTCAGATTTCAAATATAAAGTGCTCACCCCATGGCCACGGATGTTACAATTCTGTACGGACCCTCAAGAAGTACGCATACCGTATTGTTCAATAAAAAGCATTTTAAACCGATCGGTGGCCGTTTTCTCCATATTTTTTTCCATTTGCTTTGAACCGCGTGACCCTATCGGTTGGGAGTTGTATTGTACTCTGATACGCTATAACTCCTCGAGAAAATAGCCTCCGATCGGATTAAAATGCTTTTTATTGAACAATAGGGAATATACGGGTACTTCTGAGGATCCCTACATAATTGTAACATCCGTGGCCATGGGGTGAGCACTTTATATTTGAAATCTGAACGTTTACGTAGATGTACGGGCCAAAAAGGTAGAAAGTGCTAACACTATGTTGAAGTTCATCCTAGTCATGTGGCTTGTGATGTGTATGATGATAATAATCATAATGACTTCAAAACATCAAACATCAATCTGACACTATAGGTGACATAACGGTGGTGGTTATTCATTCATAATAATAAACAACGTCTGGAGACATGTTGTTTTGTTTGACCTCAAACAATGGCAGTGGATCCATGGTTGTGTTTAATGCAGAGGCAAAGACAACCATTCCTCAGAAGCCATTTTGGCATCATGAGAAGTAGGGTTATCATCACAGGTGTAAACAGTTAGGCCTATATTAATTAAGGTCTCAAACAGTCATGATGTTACTGTGCATGTTAAGGCTCACTGGAAAGAACTTTGATTGAATTAAACCTGTGTTTACCTGCTAATTCATGTCCTTATTACTGAAGTGAAAAAGCTCTGTCATTGACAAGTGTTGAAATGTTTAGTGTGTACATGCAGTGGTGGAAAAAGTACTTTTTTTTTTTACTCAAGTAAATGTATCAATACTGCAATGTAGAAGTACTTTACCTACTTTTAAGTAAAAGTAGCATAGTATACACCTGCTTTTTGGAAAAAATGTGGAATATTAGGAATATCTTTTTGAAAAATGTTAACCCAAACCTGGCACAAAATATTTTTGGGTTGGGGTCCAGACAAATACATATTAAGTTGAGGGTCCTTGATGTGAAAAAGTTTGAGAATCATTTGCTATAGCATTTGAAGTTTGTGGAACAGTTAGCCTAATAACTTTAAAAAATAACTTATTTTTGCTTTAATCCCCCCATCAACAGCAGTCTGTACAAGCCCCTCCTCCCTCCATCAGCAGCAGTCTGTACGAGCCCCTCCTCCCTCCATCAGCAGCAGTCTGTACAAGCCCCTCCTCCCTCCATCAGCAGCAGTCTGTACAAGCCCTCCTCCCTCCATCAGCAGCCGTCTGTACAAGCCCCTCCTCCCCCCACCATGGCGTGTGCCCTGCCAGAATCTCCCACCAGTGTCCTGCGGGTGGAGTTGACCTGTCCGGTATGTCTGGAGCTGTACCTGGAGCCCCACCAGCTGCCCTGTGGACACAACTTCTGCCTGCACTGCCTCCAGCGCCTCATCCGGCCCCAACGCGCCTGGTTCTCCTGCCCAGAGTGCAGAGTCACCTGCTCCTCCACCGACCAGCTCCAGAAGAACTTCAAACTGGCCAACATCGCCCACGATTTCCGGAACAGACACCAGGGTAGGCATGCAAATATATCCAGTACTTTCTTTTTTTTTTACTTTTTATTCTTTTTTTCTTAGAGCAAGGTAGGTCATTTTGGGCATCACATTTACATTAAATGAGTACATTTCTGGTATAGTTAACACTCTTAAGTTAAGGGCTATTCAGTCCAGATGAAATGAGAGGGATCCTTATTTGAAGTAGCTTCAGTCCATTTGTTGAGAGATCTCAGTTTGTTTGTCTTTACTGTTAAAGTCCATGGTATTTTGTCGGTAGATAATCCAATGTTTCACTCCTGATTTTTGGGCAGGTTTCCGGACATTTGCAAAATAATAATAATAATAATAATAAATAAAATAAAATAAAAATAATATATATATATATATATATATATGTATATATATATGTATGTATGTATGTATGTATGTATGTATGTATGTATGTATGTATGTATGTATGTATGTATGTATGTATGTATGTATGTATGTATGTATGTATGTATGTATGTGTATATATATGTATGTATGTACACGAAAGAAAATACCCATAAGCATGTATACATGAAATAAAAAGCAAGCAATAAAGTGTACAAAAATAAAAAGTATATAACATAAGAATATAAATCAAGCAAGGTATCTCCACGCATAGTACAGATTCACATACTCGTACATACATACAGACATACATAAAAAAAAAAACACTTCTTTAAAGATCTTTCACAGAACCATTTTCATATGTAATATCCATTTTAACCAATATTTACAAAATGTATCCATACGGAGTCTTACAGAATATGTGAGTTTCTCCATCTCGTATATGTTCTGTACAATGGCTATCCACTCCCCCTTTGTTGGTGGGTTACTTTCTGAGTGATTATTCTATCCACAAGTTTCCTAGGCCAATATGGGCATTACTTCCTGTCGATTTGATTCCTGATACCTGATCAAATCGACAGGAAGGATGCCCACAACGCCCTAGGAAACTTGTGGATATGTTTTTTTTTTAATTCATGTAATAATGGATTGAATATATTTTAGATTATTATATTTTATTCAGTACATCAACGAATCTATTAACCGTTATTTTATACTTTGTCGCACAATGGTGTTATGCAGAAATGGTGAAAATAATCAATCTACAAACTCACAACACATCACAATATTATGACATGCCCACAATAGGGCTAGATTATTAATAAACTTATGAAATTATTGATTATTTATTAAATTATCATTAAAAAATAACACACACACACACACACACACACACACACACACACACACACACACACACACACACACACACACACACACACACTCTATTAATATTGGTTTGTTCTATTATGTGTTGCACCTCTAGGCCAGGGAGCCACCTCAACTCGCAGGGGACCATCATCCCGCTTGGTGCCGCTGCTGGCCAGGACCCCGGTCATGGTGCTGTGTGACTACTGCGCTCCGGCAGCAGCCCCAGGCGCCGGCGCTTGCTGGGACGGGAATCCACGGTCGTCTGGTGCCACCGCTTTGGCGGCGAAGCCGGCGGCGAAGATGTGTCTGAAGTGTGAGGTGATGATGTGCCAAGAACACCTGAGGCCGCACCTGGAGCTGCCGGCGTTCCGCGATCACCCGCTGACCGACCCCACGGAGTTCACCGACTTCAGGAAGAGGAAGTGCCGGGATCATGACGAGATATACAGGTAAAACACAAGACAAAAAAAGCAAGACATCTCTGGTTTACTTCCCGTATCTGCGTATACGTAGGTGGCCGCCTTTTTAGGAGACCGGAAGCAGGTTGGAGTCTATTTATTCCAATGGGAGAGTGAACGTGAACACAGTTTCTGAACCATTCTTTAGCCCCATGGTCGCTGAACTAAATATTGGACCCGATCGTCACAAGCCACACTCTTTTTTTTCATACAAAAATTGCTTTTTTTCAGAGAGACAAAATCTACTTTATTATCAACCTTTCTCTGTCCCAGCATCACAAGAACAGACGGCGTCCACTTAGGAGACCATTTGTAGGATTTTTGTACCATTTCGCCTTCTTAGAGGGCAGGTGGTCTTAAATGTGTTCTTAAATGGTCATGCTGTTCAATAACATTGATTTGTAAATGTGTGCTCATCACTACAGCTATTACTGCATGGATGAAAAAACCTTTGTGTGCAACGCCTGCATCGTGGAAGGAGGCCACAAGGACCACACTATCAAGACCCTGAGGAACGCCACCAAAGACCTGAAGGTACACAGACTACACACCCACACTAAACCCCCCAAAAAACTAGACCAAAATTGTGGTCACTTAACAGATAATGAAAAATGTGAAGGTGTAATACGGTAAACATGTTATTCAGTATTAACTATACAGGGTCCCCACGGTCATGAAATTCCTGGAAATATTTTGAAATAAAAAAAAAAAAAATCCAGTACTGGAAAAGGTTTGAAATTGATCGAACATCATCAAAGGTCCTGGAATTTATCAAGGGTCCTGGAAAAATATTTGTCTATGCATTGTTTTTGGCTATTGATTTTGTTAAAACAAAACATTTTCATAAACATGAATAATATTACACGAAATATGTAACATAAGTAGTTTTTCGCCGAACGGGCTGTGTGACGGCAGCCTAATGTATGTCTCAAACTTTATTTTTGCTACACTGCCTATCTTTGGGCATTCTACATAGGAGTAAGAGACACATTATTGCGCCGAATGATTGTTATATAGGCCTGGAAATTGGGCTAAATATTCTGGAAAGGTTTTGGAAAAGTTTTGGAAATTCATTGCTAAAAATGTGTGGGGACCCTGACTATAACTTACAATCCTAAAAGCCCTAATTCAGAGATGGAGAGACTAACTTTATTCTGTTCCTCTGCTTATTTTCACCACCAGGGCGCACTGGATCATCAGCTGAACACAGCTGAGAGGAAGTCCGCCATCACAGAGTTGAAACTGCTGGCAGAGAATGAGAAGGACAGACAGAACAAAGTAAGGAAGGCACGCCAAATAGAATATACTTTATTTTTTTTATTTTTTTTAACAAAAAATGGGACAGTTAATGGGACAGTTATGTATCTGTTGCGTCTTGAGCTGAAAAGTTTGGGAACCCCAGGCCTAATTTATACTCATCATACCATGCCGCCGTGGTCCCCCTTGCCCGGTTCTCACCCGGTGGAGCGGGGTAGATGAACGCCGTAGGCCAAAGTGGACTACACACAGCCACACAAAACGAATATTAAAGTTACTACATACTGTCATGAATTTATAATAACGTTTATCACCGGGACACCGACAAATCACAACAGATCACTCTGACCTGCTCTGCTCTCGGCGAGCAAGTGGAGATCTCCCCGCCGCAGCACGGCACGTGTGTGTCTGTCAGCTCGGCCTGGGGAGACGGCCTGCCTCTGTCTGTCTGTCGCGAAGCATCAAACTATGAAATAAACTGCTACTACTTTAGCTATGAACAGGCATGTATATCAATCCTGCGAGCCCTCTCCCCGGGGAGAGGCGAGGACCACGGCAGTGACGGCACCGGGGCCTCCCGCTGTCATTTCTGCGGTGAGACAGCAGCAGCTGAACGGGGAGGATGGGGCCGACATGATTTTTTCTTTTAACTTGTCAATTTGTGTATATAAAATATAGATTCCCTGTTGAATCTCCTAATTACACCAACATTGTTCTTGTGAAGTAGTTAGTTTGTGCTTTTTTTATTAAGTTAAGTCATTTCTAGCATAGGGAACCACCGTGGTGCCTAGCCGTGAGAGTGTCTCCTCAGACGGACTACTGGAGAGCAGCGATGGGGGAGCCGACCAGACGGCTCGTTCAGTTATTTAGCAGCTTGTTTATAAACATTCTATAGATTTTGTATCCATAAATAGGTTATGTAGTAACTAAATGTAGACTTATTTCTCATCTACAGCTGCTATTTTTCATTTTTGACTTGCACATCTGTTCAAACTCGCTGTTTTGTCTCGCCTCAAACAAGCACACTTGCGGAGACTTGAGTGACAGGTACTTGGACACGCCCAGTTTGATCAAAAAACGCTAATTCAAATGGATTTCTGTTTTTTTTTTTATGTCCAGCTTCCCGTCTGTGTGAACGCAGCATAAGACCTGGAATACCAATATGGTGTTAGACCTTTCAAGCCGGGAACACCTCTGTGTCACCTTAGCTATTGCTCTCTCTCTCTATCTAGCTATCTAGCTCTAGCTAGCTAGCGCGCACAACATTCAAGTTTTTCAGAAAACTTGGGTCAGGATTTAGAAGGTGTTTTTAAAAGATAATGGTCATAAACTACTTTTAGGATGTGCAATTCCTGTGATCTGATTTTTTTTTTTAGTAGTGTAGTTCATGTCAAAGAACAAATGGTCTCACATAGCCATACTTTCAGAGATCTGTGCTTACTGATAAGTCCATTCTTTCTTTGTGTGGGGCAACACGTGGGTAAGGATCTGAGATTTAAAGCAAAACCTGCATTGCAGAACCAATGCGAAGCACAGAGAGAAGTCCTTCCTAATCTGATCCGAGGCATTCTGTTGGTGTGTTTGCTTTTTTTTTTTGTCGCGACGTGTATTTGGCATTACAAGACTCATTCACGCTGCTCAACATATTCATATATAATAAAAACCAAACGCTAAAACAAACAATTGAAACAAAATGTGAAACTCTCCTAGGTGTATGTCAACCACAGACCTTATATTCTGCATAAAACCGAAAGCCTGGACAACCAGGCGAAGGAACCCACGGCTCAAAAATAAGTAACAGGTTCTGGGTATTTAGGTGATCATCCGTTAAAGAAGCCTTTGGACTCTTTTCATTCTCTTTCCTGTTCTATGTAGAACTTTGTGAAGATGACGGAGAACTACATGAGGCGACTGCGTGCGGAGATGCACGTCAAAGTGGACGGCTTCGTGGACAGACTCCTGGGTTTGACGCACGACCACTGCAACCTCAACGCTCTGGACATCCACAAAAACATCAAGAAGATCAAAGAGGACAAGGTACTAGAGATGGGGCAATAATCGTTAACGTTTATCGCGATTTAAAAACTTTCACAATAATCATATCACAGAGATTTAAATGTATCGTGTCCCTTATACAATGGACATGAGTTGGCTCTGTACTGGGACCTCTTTTTTCCGTCTAGGTGTCTACAACTAATCTCTTTGCCAAAATTTGGCTACTTTGCTATTTTTGGCTAATGTTCTCCACTGAATATGGACGATGGGGTGCATTTAGCAAAAGTGTCATTTTAAGAGTTTTAAGCTGAAATGTTCATATGGTCTCATCCCTACAAGGTTCGCCTCCAGGATGTCCGCGGCGGCATCCAGGGCCTCATGAGCCAGAACCCGTTCCGCTTCATTGAGGTAAGGACTTTAGTTTGTTTTCCAGACAAACAAAATTACGTTTTCCAGACAAACTCAAGATGGAAATGTAAAAAATATGTATATTCAATTTCAATTCCTTTCATCTTTATTACTACTCGGGTCCATAGAAATATATATTTGCTTTTAAAAAGACAAGACTGGATTATAAAATCCTTAAAAAGTTACAGATTCATCCAGCCGTTGCATACATTTGCCTTCTTCAAAGTCTTCACTCCTGCAGTGACAAACTTCTGACTTGCACTGCCCCCTGCTGGGTTTTTGAAGGAGTGTTCTCATTGCAATGTTATATTATGCATGTTATGTTGCATGTTTGTTTAGTGAAAATGGGTGAAGTGCACCTTTAGCTGACCCCCCCCCCCCCCCCCTTTACCCAGGGCAATTTTACATAATTATATTACATTTAGTGATGAGCGGGCCGACCCGTAACCCGCGGGTTAACCCGCGGCGCGGGTGGGTCAGGATTTCAGAGGCAATTATGCGGGCTGCAGATGAGCGGGTCAGCCGCTCTCTCGCGCAAAAAAAAAAAAAAAATCACATGCTCTTGTTTTGTCTTTATTCCTAATAAGAATAATAACAATAAACAGTTTGAATACACTTGGGGTGTATACTTGAAGATTATTTTCCTTCATGATTTTTACCGTCTTTTTTTTTTTTACTGCGGGTCGCGGGGCGGGTTGAGCCATAGATTTATATATGGGTTCGCGGGACGGGTTGAGGGGGGTTGGGTTCCGGGGCGGGTCATGAAAAAACCCGACCCGTCTTTCTCTGTGTCTCTCTCTCTCTGGAGTTGGGATACATGAATATATTCCTTTACGGTACATCTGAGCTGTTATTCTTCCTTCATATCATATATACACAATCCATTATAAGTGTTTAGAATGTTTATTGTTGATAAATTGCTAAATAATGTCTTGCATCTCATTTATTTTTAGGCATACAAGAGAAAAGAAGAACAGTAAGTACTGCATTTGTTTTGTCCCCAAATGAAGTGTGTGCACGCGCTTAAACACACACACACTCACACACAGTTTATGTACTGTTTCTTGTCGTCTCCACCACTACATGCAAATTATTGACACAACACTGATGATAGTGCTGTCAAAACAGTCTATGAAGCTATCTATGAAACACAAGTTCAATCTGCAACACTAGTTTATACAATATGTAGTGGGGGACCATCTCTCTCAACTAAGGGGTCCTTGGCCTTAATAACATTGAAGACCCCTAGACCCCTGGTCTAAAAGGAACATACCGCTCAAAGGGAAAGTTGCAGGCTCCTATAGCATCTGACAATATTTTGGAAAGCAACAATTATGTTGTCAGAAACCCTGTTGGAATTGTTATTGTGAAACATACAGTATACCAGTATTTCTATTACTTTAGTTCAATTGAAGAAAGTTACAGAGCATGACTTTAATAGTATCCAGCAGTTTTTTGTATACAAATGAATAGAAATTAAACAATTATGTATCAAATAATTGCCATCACGTGATTATGTATAATTGTGACATAACTAATAACAAGCAAAATGAAGAAGATTAGTGTGTGTGTGTGTGTGTGTGTGTGTGTGTGTGTGTGTGTGTGTGTGTGTGTGTGTGTGTGTGTGTGTGTGTGTGTGTGTGTGTGTGTGTGTGTGTGTCCTTTAGGTTGCAGAAGAAGCTACAACAGAGGCTGTTCAAGCCTGAATGCGTTGAAGGCATGAAGACAGGAGATCTGGGAGTACAGATGGAAGGGGAGATGAAAGCCTTCCTGGACATGGAGCTCCATGCCATCATACTGGCTGACATACTGACACTGTGTAAGAACACTATCATACTGACACTGTGTGATTGATTGATGTACTTTATTTAGTAAGACATGAGAAACAGTACATATAAGTACAATTCACAATACAAGGTCTACTAAACTGGATAACTCATAAAAGCACTAAGCTTGTTTTAAATGAGTTCCCACGCACACGATTGGTGGAACATGAGCTACTGTATAATCACACGGGTGAATGAAATGTTTCCACCACTGACTATTACATTTAGTATTAATTCATGTTTATTACAAGGACCTTAGTATGATGTGTATCCCATGTTTGTGTACAGTACATTATTTAGGCTATTTGTAACAGTGACTCAGATTCACTGACAAAGCCATCCAGATTGGCTGTTGACAACCGTCCAATCATACAGCATTTGCCATTACTAAACCATCCAATGAGAACTGTCTTTACAATGCTGTCCAGTATTTGCTTACTTCAAATCAAATTGCTGGTAATAGCTGTCCAATAACATCAACGTTACAAAGCTGTCCAATCAGAATCACCATTACAACACTATCCAATCAGAATGATGAATTAGTTTAGTTGATGATTAGTTGTTGTTTTTTTAGGTAATTTTCCGGAGGAGGAGGAGGAGGAGGAGGGAGAGGAGGAGGAAGAGGAGATGGACGTTGAAGCACTTGAGGTCATCCTTGAGGAAGAGGAAGATAAGAGTAGTGAGGAAGATGAGGTGGGAGAGGAGGAGGAGGAGGAAGATGAGGGAACGAGTAGCGAGGAAGATGAGGAGGTGGAGTTAAGGGAAGACCAGGTGGTCGTGGAGGAAGAGGAAGGAACAAGTAGTGAGGAAGCTGAGGAAGAGGAAGCAACGTGTAGTGAGGAAGATGAGGTTGGAGAGGAGGAGGAGGAAGGAGACGATCAGAACGAGTCTGTCGACCAAGTTGACAACCCTGAGGATGATGATGGAGAGGAGGAAGAGGATGAGGAGGAGGAGCTCATTACAGACATAACAGACAGTGAGCAGGACAGTGATATTAATCAGTGATATTAATGTGAGACTTTAGCGTGTTGAGAGACCGGTCGTTGTTCATATATTTGTTCCAGCACATTTTCTATGAACATTATTCTTGTATGCAAAAATACGTTTTAATACTTGAATGTTGAAAATAAATAAAGCAGATGAAAACATCCATTGGCACCCTTTATTCTTACCTTCAAAACTCCTAGTTACAACATACATTTAGTTTATGGTTGGGAGCCGAAACTCATTTTGCACAGAGCATCATCCAATGTGAAGCCCTTACTTTATGCTTCTACTTTACTACTGTATATTACGGTGCGTTTGTATTGGGCAGTGTTGTCTTTACACCCACAAGAATGTGAATACATATGAAAACGTCTAAAATACTTTCAAGGTGAACTTGGTGTTGCTGCTGCATTCAGATGCAGGAATTACAGAAACTTCACTTTATTTACTGTAGTGGTTCTCAAAGTGTGGTCCAGGGGCCCTCAGGCGTAATATGCAGATGACACTACACCATTCTGCTCCACTCTTGATCAGTTACAAGAAGCCTTGGAAATCTACCAAGAGGAAGCCAACAAACTTGGTCTTAAGGTCAGCTCGGCCAAAACAAAATGAATGCACATCGGAGGTGAAGCCCCCCCCCTCCGCTGCATATCAGTGGAGAGGAAGTTGAATTTGTGACTTCCTTTAACTACCTTTGGTCCATCATCACTAACAATGGCAATATAGCACCAGAAATATATCGGAGACGTGCCCTGGCAGCCAGTGCCATGAAAACTCTCTGGAGACATCACTCCATATCAAGAGAGACCAAATTAAGGATTTACAACACCTCAGTCCTCTCCATCCTTCTCTACGGAGCAGAAATTTGGCCTCTCAATAAGACCCTGGCTGACAGAATCGATGGCTTTGACTCCAGAGCGCTGCGCTCAATAGAGGGGATAAAATGGCAAGATAGGGTTTCCAACATCACATTGCGGGAACGCACCCAACAGCCCCCCGTGTCCCGTCTGGCAGCACAGCGTCGAATGCGCTGGTACGGCCACGTCAAAAGACTCCCTCCTGAACACCCTACATCCGCTATCCTCCACTTCCAACCAAAAGCCGCCGGCTGGAAACGCCCCCGTGGTGCCCCCCACACACGCTGGATTGATGCCATCACCAGGGACCTACACCAAATGGGCCTGTCGCTGGCTGAAGCCGAGCCCCTAGCACTGGACCGACCCAAATGGAGAAGATTGGTGAAGCTGATTGGCTCTACGCATGGCGTCGCCGCCGAGCAAGAGACCTGATGGATGATGATGAGGTACTCACTGTAGGACTTTTAAAGTGGTCGGGGGTCGTCTGATCGTTAAGCATTTCACACTACAGGAGTCTATTTCTTGAAATCGTCTCTCACATATCCTTGTGGTTTTCACACTATACGATTGATCACCGACTAGGGATCTCACACACTTTAGTATAGTTCACTAGGATGCTATCCAGACCCGATACATACATTTGTTTTTATTCCATTTCATTTTAACCGACGTCTCATGAAAACGTGCACAGCTCCCGTGATATGCTCGAGACCGAGACCGGACACTATTGATTGTTGAAATGAATTCTCTGTTGGTACTATTTAGAGCAATTCTCTTTTGTGATGTAAAAATACAACTTGTGTTTGTAAAAGGGAGAATGTTCATCATTGTTTCTCAGAATTCACAGAATTGATAGGCATAACAGGCTTGTAATAACACAAATGTTTCTATGTGTTTGAGTACTACATGACCAGCACTTACATTGAGCTTGTGGTGCAAAACAATGTTTTTTCACCGGCTTCGAATGCTATCAATGCATTGAATGGGAGATTATCACGTTTTATCAGACCATTGAATGGGCGAGTAGGTGACGAGTAGGCGATACACGGACCTACCCACGATTTGTCAGACCATTCATTGGGCGTAATCAGGAGCTACTGACCTACTTTGGAGGCGGAGCAGTCCCCACAACAATATTTACGATTCTGTGCCTATCGGTACATAACTCCAACGGCGCTGAGTAGGCTCAGGCGAGCGTCGCACCGCTCAGGACGGTAACTCGGTCGCTTTAGCTCCCTCGGTGGTCCTTCGCGGGGCTCCAGCTCGCTTGATACTGCGCGCCTCCGTCATGGTCCGAAACCAAAACAACCAAAACCGAAACTGAACTATTTAAGTCATCTCCGCTGGTAGGTCAGTATGTCTTGATAACACCCAATGAATGGTCTGATAAATCGCGGGTAGGTAAGTAGGTCGCCTACTTCGCCCATTCAATGGTCTAATAAAAGGTCATAATGTCCCATTCAATGCATTGATAGCATCCGAATCAGGTGTTTTTTTTTGCAAAAAACGGCAGTTGAGCAAAAGAGCCTCATGATACATATTCCATATGAATTTCCTGGTAGAATAGAAACCCAGCAGTACTTGGGGGTCCCTGAGGACCACTTTTAAAGTTCTCAGACAATAGCTCTATCTCGGGGTTTATTGACGAGGAGGATGAGAAGGAGTACAGAAATCTGGTGGAGAACTTTGTGTGGATGGAGCAATGAGAAACACCTGCAGCTGAATGTCAGCAAGACAAAGGATTTGATGGACTTCTGGAGGAGGAAAGAGCCCCCCCACCCCTAGCTGTCACCATGCAGGGGTTAAGGTGGAGGTGGTCCGGTCCTATAGGGTTCTGGGGTCTACATTGACAGCTGTAGCAATACACTGTATAGTAACATGTTTAGTCCCCCCCCTCTCTCTCAATTTACAGAAAACCCCAGATATGCTGTGAAAGCCTGAGTGTTCAAACTGGGGTATTTTTTGGGATAGAAGAGAGGTAGGGGAGACCAAAAACACACAAAAAATAAGGAAAGGTTAAAATTCATGGTGTAGTCCCTTTAAGGGTAAACTTGACACTCAATTTATTTTCCTTTGTAACAAGAAAAGACAAAAACAATTGAAAAGGTAACTGGACATAACAGGATTCACATTAGTGCAACAACAGGGAGTTGATCTGTAGCTCATTAAAGATTCTACCATGAAGCAACATCAGACAATAACAGATCAAATCAACATCAGAGTCGTAGCTGTCAGGTGGAAACCTTATATTGTCCAAAAATGGTACTTTTCAGGAAAAAAGAGAATGTGTGTTCTAACAGACAGATTTAGCAACTTTCACAAAAGGTTTTTCAAAAGTAGCAAAAGTGGCCGATCTACAAGTTCACAACGCATTGCAGCGTGACACATTGTGTGCTTGTAGATCGGCCATTTTTGGTACTTATATATATATATATGTATATGACAAAATAGGGCATTAATTTATGGCCATAATTCATTAATGGAGATGCAAGGTTTCTGCCCGACAGCCACAAGATAAATATTAAAGAAACTTTAGAGAATTACATCAAATTAACACCAGGTCCAAACAGACTAAAACAACACAAGTTAACATCAGATTCAGACACAAACTCATTCAGGTACTGTACAGCAACATATTTAATCAGTACTAGGCAATAACAAACTATTTGTTACAGGTTAAATCAACCTGTTAACAGATTACATGTCATACTAGACCATATAATACAAAAACTCATACTATTATGTGAAATAATGTCATACTATATTAATGCATGTCATCAATACTTTTTTGTCCAAAGATTGAAACAAAAATGTCATACTGTACTACTGTATGTTATCAAAACTTTTCAAATCATGAAAATAAAACGGTATTCTATACTCTGCTGGCAAAAAAATAAACAAATAGTCAAATACATTTTGAAAAATGATCGATGTCATCCAAAAAGTTAAAACAAACATCATATTATGACATCAATTTATGAAAAGAGTTCCACTATACAATGTAAAACCAGACGTCTTACTAGACTAGCATGAACAAATAAAAGACAATTCATACTTTATTGTGTTGTATTCAGTTAAATAAGTATTAGTATTACAGTATTATGTTGGCAAATCTTTAAAATAAAATCACACAAAGCCAACAAAACTCACACAGGATATTAATAGGCCTCTATCTTTCTGAGCATTCGATGTGTTTGGAAGTTTGACACAATAGTGTACAGCTGGCGCTAATGACTACAAACATGGGCCTAATGAAAAGGGGAAACCCACCACTTGAACACTGGCTTGGGGGTCTCTTCTGGTGACCTAACTCACTAATACTGTTGTATCAATGTTTTCAATGGAAGGTTTTACTCAATGTGTAAATGCTGCTGTCTCTTCAGAGACTCTAACCAATGGAAACACAATACACTGTTTACAATGGAAAGGTTTTCTTTACAGTGTGGACATGCTGGTGTGTCTTCAGATTAGATATCGTCGCTGTCGGGTGGAAACCTCATTATGTCCAAAAGCCGTCGTCAGAAAATGGAACGAAAAGGTTCCAGAAAATAGTGGAAATAGCAGATCTACAATTTCAGAACGATGTGACACGTTGTGAGCTTGTAGATCGACTATTTTCACTACTTTACAGAGGTTTCTACCCGACAGCGACAAAATATGATTTGATTAAAACTGTTTCTGTCCAGTGTGGACTCGCTGGTGTCTATTCAGCTCACTTGACTGAGTGAAACCCTTGTCGCAGTCTACGCAGCGATAAGGTTTCTCTCCAGTGTGGAGACGCTGGTGTTTCTTCAGATAACATGACTGACTGAATCTCTTGTCACACTGTATACAGAGGACTAATGACTACAAACATGGGCCTAATGAAAAGGGTCTCTTTTCTCTTTAACACTGTTCTTTTACTCAATGTGTCCATGCTGCTGTCTCTGTCCAGTGTGGACTCGCTGGTGTCGCCACAGGTTACTGGGATCACTGAAACTCTTGCTACACTGTATACAGTGGTAAGGTTTCTCTCCAGTGTGGAGACGCTGGTGTATCTTCAGGCTATCTAACCGAGTGAATCTCTTCTCACATTGATTACAGTGGAAAGGTTTGTCTCCAGTGTGGCGACGCTGGTGTATCTTCAGGCTATCTAACCGAGGGAATCTCTTGTCGCACTGTGTGCACGGATAAGGTTTGTCCCCGGTGTGCACACGCTGGTGTGTCTTCAGGTCACCTGACTGAGTGAATCTCTTGTCACACAGTCCACAGTGGAAAGGTTTCTCTCCAGTGTGGAGTAGCTGGTGTCTATTCAGGTGATGTAACAGAGTGAATCTCGTGTCACACAGTCCACAGAGGAAAGGTCTCTCTACAGTGTGTCCAGTGTCTCCTTGTGTCTGTCTGGGTACAGAGCTGGTGGTGGAGGTCTGCTGACAGGCTGCCGGTAGGATCTGTCCACTCCTCAGCATTTGCCAGTAGAGGTCGTTGTGGCTTCTCTTCAGGTGTCCATGGAAGAAGACCTGAGATGTGAAGGAGTATGGACACTCAGGACAGGAGAAGACCTGAGTCTGAGAAGACTGGGAGACCTCTCCCACTGAGAGAGAGAGAGAGAGAGAGAGAGAGAGAGAGAGAGAGAGAGAGAGAGAGATGAAAACAGTGAGTAAAGAATGGATAAAACAATCAAGTAATGATAACAACATTGAAGTGCAGCAGGCCGTTGACTTTTCCATAGTCTAATGGCTGATACGTATGTGCACAAGGTACATTCTTTTTCTCAGAAAAACACTAGCCTTGTAGTCTTTCAATGAGGGACCAAAGAGGGAAAGAATAGTTGGATGCAAAGAACCAAGCAAAGTGTCCAGGAGAAAAGAAAAACAACAACCTTTGTTTGCATTTACACAGCCTCTCAGTTCAGATTATGATCAGGATTTGCACTATAATTTTAATACTATTTTTGTAATTGATCATTTACCTTGTGCAATTGTTTTGTAGTTATGCTCCGTATGGTGTAAATGGCTGTTACTTGTTTCACATAATGAATGATAGAAAGCAATTTTATAATTGGATTTTTTCCCTCAGTTCTATCAAAATAAATATATTGAACAATGATCCAAACCCATAATATATTTGAATTGAATTCTATGAAGTGTTACACCCCAGAACAACATTTGGACTTGGTTGGCAATTTGCATCCATAAATTGTCCATCCATAAATGATGCATCCTGCAAAGACCTTTATTCACACCTCTAGTCTATCTTATAGTAAGTTTATGGAAAAGATGATTTTGCCTAGATAATCACAACACATTCACATGATTTCATATTTGATTTAACCAACCATTATAACAGCAATAATTGTAATGTACAAGAATTCTATGAACAGATAATTTAACCGTTTTAAATTATCTTGGGCCACTGATGTGATAAACTGTGAACCCAGCGTCTTCCTTGCTTGACCCACAGGCTAGTTTTTGTTAATGCTCTAGCATACAAAATAAGCCAGGAACAGTAATTATCAGACCAGTGTTTAAAGGGTTAACCTTCTTGGGCCACCAATATAACACTACATATAAGTCAATATGAATGTATAGTTTAATTTATCCTGCCTCAAAGCAGATTTCATGTATTAACACAAACCTGAAATCCTGGCACCTTATTCAGAATGTCAAATGTCTCCTTCATACAGATAATTGTTTAGTCAGTCAAGTTCAGAATTGATTTTCAAGAGTTAAAAGGTAAGTAGGTAGGTAAATACATTGACGATTTGCAGAAGTACATTTGGTCAAAGTCATTAAGTCAACTAGTTGGTTGGTTTTCTGAACTAAATTAGTGAACTAGCAGTCTATATAATAAGACTGTATCAGCTTAGGATAAATGTCCACTAGATGCTGCTCTGGCGCAGTTTTCCAGTGTGTGTGTGTGTGTGTGTGTGTGTGTGTGTGTGTGTGTGTGTGTGTGTGTGTGTGTGTGTGTGTGTGTGTGTGTGTGTGTGTGTGTGTGTGTGTGTGTGTGTGTGTGTGTGTGTGTGTGTGTGTGTGTGTGTGTGTGTGGACAGTACACACAGCAGACATGCAGACATTTTACTCAGTGTTGTGTCCACAAGGTGAGGATCATACATGTGAGCTAGACGTGAGACACACCAACATTCTTTACCCAATGTTCCTGTTCTGCTTCTAGTCTAATTGTCCTGGACCCACATGTGTCAGTGAAGCTTATGCAGTTACCTTCATCTAAGCCAGGGGTTCATAAAAACTACCTGAAACATGTTTATAAACTAAAAACAAAGTTTATGTATCTCAAAAAAGATAAGAAGATATAAGACAAACTGACTAGTCCATTAGTCTGACACTAGTTGACTAGTCTGACTCATCCCTAATAGACAGATCAATCAACAGTTACATTTAACAAAAAGATAGAAGGTCACCTTTAGCAGAACTTTTCTCGTCCCACATCTTGTCGAAGACGATTCCCAGGTCTTTCCCATATTCATCACCGTACCACACCAGCAGTTCTTCTCCTCTTCTCACAGGACGACAGCAGTGATACACAACGGCTTGTCGATACTGGAGCGCGATCAGGTTCAGTTCTCTCTCATTGCGAGCACAGTTCACATACCTGACACGCGCACATGCACACGCACACGCACACACACACACACACACACACACACACACACACACACACACACACACACACACACACACACACACACACACACACACACACACACCTCTATGAGTCAGTATCTACACATCTAGATGTATGTGTTACAATCTACTAGATGGCTATACTTATCTGTAAACAAAACTAGATAAATAGTATAGATAGCTTGTGTAGATGTATACAGTATGAGGTGAAAACTTTCCCATGACGGAGAAAAATTATGTGAAGTGTTTTTTTTTGTTTATAAGCAGTGAATTATGTCCTACCTCATCCAGTTGGACTGTGTCTCGTCTTTAGCATCAATGTAGACATAACCATTTTTCTTGCGGATCTAGTGAAAAATAAATACATTATTTATCCATGTTAAGTATATAGTGACATAAATAAAGTGTGTCTACCCCATTATAACCTATAAGACATTATCTGTATGCCATAGTGATGCGCGGGTTGACCCGTAACCCGCGGGACCCGCGGGTCAACCCGCGGCGCGGGTGGGTCAAGTCAGAATTTCGGAGGCAATTATGCGGGCTGCGGGAGAGCGGGTCAGCCGCTCTCACACGCAAAAAAATAAAATAAAATCACATGCTCTTGTTTTGTCTTTATTCCTAATAAGAATAATAACAATAAAACAGTTTGAATACACTTGGGGATTATTTCCTAACCATGATTTTACAGAATTTAAAAAAAATCGCGGGTCGCGGGGCGGGTTGAGCCATAGATTTATATATGGGTTCGCGGGACGGGTTGGGTTCCGTCGCGGGGCGGGGCGGGGCGGGTCATGAAAAAACCCGACCTGTGCATCACTAGTATGCCATACAAATATAATCCCTCTAGCATAAAACTACACACTATAAGCAGTGTCCTTCATTATAGATGTACATTCATGTATTGAAATAGCCCCGAGATGTCCCATAGACTAAATACAACATAAACAAACATAAAAATATAGTCACATACAGTATACAAATTAATTCATACACAGATAGATAATTTATTAACCCACTCACCCCCCCCCCCCCAACAATCGACTGTTGTTACACAACACAAATTAATTAGGGTACAATACACACACACACACACACACACACACACACACACACACACACACACACACACACACACACACACACACACACACACACACACACACACACACACACACACACACACACACACACACACACACACACACACACACACACACACTCACCACCCAGGAGTATCCACTCTTTTCAGCTTCCTCTTTGCCAATCTCCACTCCTTCGTACGGACCAAAGCGCGTCCCAATGGGAAGCTCTTTTTTTCCCTGGTAAAACACCCCTAGACCTGCTTTTGGAATGTGTGAGTCTTTAATCTACACACACACACACACACACACACACACACACACACACACACACACACACACACACACACACACACACACACACACACAGATGGAGAGAGAGTGGGGCATAACATCAAATGATATTAAGATATATATATTGATGATGATGTGTAAAGTATATATTATATTATGTGTTTTACCTCAAAACTCCGAGGCAGGGTCTTCTTGGCTCTGTTAGGAGTTCCTAAAGGTACAGGACGGTCAACCCTAAGGACGTCCATGTTCCTCACAGTAAACTAAGAAGAACTCCTTCCACTGATCATAGACTGAACACACACACACACACACACACACACACACACACACACACACACACACACACACACACACACACACACACACACACACACACACACACACACACACACACACACACACACACACACACAGGACAGAGGTGACCAGTGTTGTTAAGTATGTCATATAACTAAAACATCGTTCCAGGTATTCGTGATATGCTATGTAATAACTCATTATTCATAAAATCATCATAAAAATCAATCAAATGCTGCTGCACTTAGACTTCAATCTACTGTACCATTATTGTGACATCACTGTAAAATTTTGCATTAAGTGCATTAATATTGAAGACAAAAAGAAGACAAATAAAGACAAATAAACTCGTGTCAGATAACATTCACTTCATTAACATTACCAAATAAGCTGAATACAGAACTATGTGATGTGCATTGATAGTTATCATTGTATAAATGTGTATGTATGTCACTATGTTTATGTATTATTATATTTATAATTCTACTTCTACCTTCTGTCTCTAAACCTTCAGTTAATATGTTTATGTATTATTATATTTATAATTACTTCTACCTTCAGTCAAACTCTTCCTTTGTCTTCACGAGGATAAGCGGGAAAACTCCTGTCTGAGCCTCATTTACGTTCTGTCGTACGACGGTGTCGCCGCGCGCCTAAAAACAGCAGACCTACAAGCTCACAATGCGTTGCGGATGTAATGTGTTTTGAGCTTGTAGATCGGCCGTTTTTAGGCGCGCGGCAGCGTCGTACGACAGAACGTAAATGATACTCAAAGTCTCCCACAACACAAACTTTGCTACTGTGTGTGTGTGTGTGTGTGTGTGTGTGTGTGTGTGTGTGTGTGTGTGTGTGTGTGTGTGCTTTTACCATTATCATTATACATCATGCTGAAATGCTGATATTTTGACTGTCCTTCAAACTATGGAAGCTACAGTTTGCAATAGGCCACATGGTAACAGGATAGGAGGGCACCAAAACATTCTGGGCACTAGGGATAACTGGAACCTTGGACGAGTGGGCACTTATAGGGACATGTGGGCACCTGGAAGAGTGGGCAAGAGGGAAATCATGGGCACAAGGAGACTGGGCACTAGGAAGAGCGGGCACTAGGGAAATGTGGGCACCCGGAAGAGTGGGCACTTAGGGTTGGAAAAGAGTGTGCACTAGGGAAATCTTGGCACCAGGAAGACTGGGAACCAGGAAGAGTGGGCACTTTTCCTAGTGCCCAGTATTCTCCACCCCTATTAAGTGTTAGTGCCCACTCTTCCAGGTGTCCACATGTCCCTATAAGTACCCAGAATGTTTTGGTGCCCACCTAAATCTGGTATGGGGAGTCTCTGGCACAAAAGATTCTCATTTTGATTGAATACTTTATTAATTTAGTTTAGTTTGCAAAAAATAGATAAAGCACAGAGGTACAGTTTTTTACAAAAGGACAAAAAGGATAACCCAAGAAAGCCTATAGCTTATTTCCATTGGGGATGTTAACATGAATCCAACATATTCATAGAAAAGATAATATGTAAACAATAAATAAATAAATGACACAACACTGATGATAGTGCTGTCAAACAATATGAAGCTATCTATGAAATCTATGAAAAAGTTTAATTTGCAACACAATTGTATACAACCTGTGTGGATCCCTGCTTCATCTCTCTCTCAGCTAAGGAGTCTAATTTCCCCAGCAAAAACAGGGTGTTTAGTAGCTTTTAGAGCCATTGGAAATCCAGTCAACTAAGTGCACAGTGGTGTAAAGTAACTAAGTACATTAACTGAAGTACTGTACAATTCTGAGGTATTTTTTACTTTGCTGCAGTATTTCCAATTTTCAGTACTTTTCTTCTACTCAACTACCTCTCAGAAGCACATATTATAGCCTACTTTTACTTCACTAAAATTATTTGAACACTTTACTTACTAGTTACTTTGTAGATTTTGAAATAGCCGATCTACAAGCTCACATGCTCAATGTGAGCTTGTAGATCTGCAATTTAAAAAATATTTGTATACATTTTATACGCTTTAAAACTTGTGAAATGGAACATTGTGCATAATGAGTAGTCTACTTTCTACTTTAGTACATTTTGATAGAGAACGGGTACATTTTGAATTCCGGACTTTTCCTTGTAACAGAGTATTTCTACATTGCAGTATTGATACTTTTACTTAAGTTAAAAAAAATACTTTTTCCACCACTGGGGTTTGAAGTGGGTAAATCAAAACCAGCCAATCACAGAGTCTGGGGGCGTGGTTGTGGCTGTTAAATCAGAGTCATTTCCACATGGTTTTGTGTTCACTGTTCAGCTTGTTTCAGACAAACTCCTCCTGTCACATTCTCTGATGAGTTGAATGACAGATTGTTTGATCAACTGATTATATTCTGGATCTCCAACAGAGACCAGCGGACAAGACAACTTCAGTCAACAGCAAGGAAGGTAATGACTGACTGGCTGCTACACAGGTGCATGATTAGCCCTGAAACATGACTGTCATATATTATACCGTCATGGATGAACTTCAACATAGTGTTTGCACGGTCTCCCTTTTTGACCCGTACATCTACATAACGTTCAGATTTCAAATATAAAGTGCTCACCCCATGGCCACGGATGTTACAATTCTGTACGGACCCTCAAGAAGTACCCATATCTTCCGTATTGTTCAATAGAAAGCATTTTAAACCGATCGGTGGCCGTTTTCTCCATATTTTTTCCATTTGCTTTGAACCGCGTGACCCTATCGGTTGGGAGTTGTATTGTACTCTGATACATTATAACTCCATGAGAAAATAGCCTCCGATCGGATTAAAATGCTTTTTATTGAACAATAGGGAATATACGGGTACTTCTGAGGATCCGTACATAATTGTAACATCCGTGGCCATGGGGTGAGCACTTTATATTTGAAATCTGAACGTTTACGTAGATGTACGGGCCAAAAAGGTAGAAAGTGCTAACACTATGTTGAAGTTCATCCTAGTCATGTGGCTTGTGATGTGTATGATGATAATAATCATAATGACTTCAAAACATCAAACATCAATCTGACACTATAGGTGACATAACGTCTGGAGATATGTTGTTTTGTTTGACCTCAAACAATGGCAGTGGAGCCATGGTTGTGTTTAATGCAGAGGCAAAGACAACCATTCCTCAGAAGCCATTTTGGCATCATGAGAAGTAGGGTTATCATCACAGGTGTAAACAGTTATATTAATTAAGGTCTCAAACAGTCATGATGCTACTGTGCATGTTAAGGCTCACTGGAAAGAACTTTGATTGAATTAAACCTGTGTTTACCTGCTAATTCATGTCCTTATTACTGAAGTGAAAAAGCTCTGTCATTGACAAATGTTGAAATGTTTAGTGTGTACATGCAGTGGTGGAAAAAGTACTGTTTTCTTTTTTTTACTCAAGTAAATGTATCAATACTGCAATGTAGAAGTACTTCACCTACTTTTAAGTAAAAGTAGCTTACAAATCAGTTCAACCACTTTAAACCTATAGTATACACCTGCTTTTTGGAAAAAAATGTGGAATATTAGGAATATCTTTTTGAAAAATGTTAACCCAAACCTGGCACAAAATATTTTTGGGTTGGGGTCCAGACAAATACATATTAATTTGAGGGTCCTTGATGTGAAAACGTTTGAGAATCATTTGCTATAGCATTTGAAGTTTGTGGAATAGTTTGCCTAACAATTTAAAATAACTTATTTTTGCTTTAATCCCCCCATCAGCAGCAGTCTGTACAAGCCCCCCCTCCCTCCATCAGCAGCAGTCTGTACTCCGCCCTCCTCTCCCCACCATGGCGTGTGCCCTGCCAGAATCTCCCACCAGTGTCCTGCGGGTGGAGCTGACCTGTCCGGTATGTCTGGAGCTGTACCTGGAGCCCCACCAGCTGCCCTGTGGACACAACTTCTGCCTGCACTGCCTCCAGCGCCTCATCCGGCCCCAACGCGCCTGGTTCTCCTGCCCAGAGTGCAGAGTCACCTGCTCCTCCACCGACCAGCTCCAGAAGAACTTCAAACTGGCCAACATCGCCCACGATTACCGGAACAGACGCCAGGGTAGGCATGCAAATATATCCAGTACTTTCTGAGTGATTATTCTATCCACAAGTTTCCTAGGGCATTATGGGCATTACTTCCTGTCGATTTGATCCCTGATACCTGATCAAATCGACAGGAAGGATGCCCACAACGCCCTAGGAAACTTGTGGATATGTTTTTGGGCGGTGTAGCTGCCCCTATATGTGAGGTTGGGACATTGACAAATGCTGCACTGTGATTGGCCACCCATTGTACCCCCCCAACCCTGCACTGTGATTGGCCACCCATTGTACACCCCTTCCACCCACAATGGGTGGCCCCTGGCCCCTATATGTGAGGTTGGGACATTGACAAATGCTGCACTGTGATTGGCCACCCATTGTACCCCCCCCCCCAGCCCCCACCCATTGTACCCCCCCAAACCTGCACTGTGATTGGCCACCCATTGTACACCCCATTGACCCGCTGACTCTATTCAGCACTGTGATTGGCTAGCGAGACACATGATGAAATTATGATGACATTAATAACCTATAAATAGGACTATGCACTTAAAAAAAAACATTTTTTTTGAAGTGAGCTTCCATCACTGTGATGACCACTGTGATGACCACACCGGCCACTTCACACTGGGTGTGATTTTTTTTTTTTAAATTCATGTAATAATGGATTGAATATATTTTAGATTCTTATTTCTTTATTCAGTACATCAACGAAGCGATTAACCGTTATTTTATACTTTGTCGCACAATGGTGTTATGCAGAAATGGTGAAAATAATCATTCTACAAACTCTTAACACATCATGTTATTATGACATGCCCACAATAGGGCTAGAGTATTAATACACTTATGAAATGATTGATTATTTATTAAATTATCATTAAAAATATATATCACACACATACACTATTAATATTGGTTTGTTATATTATGTGTTGCACCTCTAGGCCAGGGAGCCACCTCAACTCGCAGGGGACCATCATCCCGCTCGGTGCCGCTGCCGGCCAGGACCCCGGTCATGGTGCTGTGTGACTACTGCGCTCCGGCAGCAGCCCCAGGCTCCGGCGCTTGCTGGGACGGGAATCCACGGTCGTCTGGCACCACCGCTTTGGCGGCAAAGCCGGCGGCGAAGATGTGTCTGAAGTGTGAGGTGATGATGTGCCGAGAACACCTGAGGCCGCACCTGGAGCTGCCAGCGTTCCGCGATCACCCGCTGACCGACCCCACGGAGTTCACCGACTTCAGGAAGAGGAAGTGCCGGGTTCATGACGAGATGTACAGGTAAAACACAAGACAAAAAAAAAAGCAAGACATCTCTAGTTTACTTCCCGTATCTGCGTGAAGTAGGTGGCCGCCTTTTTAGGAGACGGGAAGCAGGTTGGAGTCTATTTATTCCAATGGGAGAGTGAACGTGAACACCGCTTTTGAACCATTCTTTAGCCCCATAAATATTGGACCCGATCGTCACAAGCCACACAATCTTTTTTCATACAAAAACAGCTTTTTTTAGAGAGACTTTTATGTCAGGAGAAAATCAACTTTATTATCGACCTTTCTCTGTCCCAGCATCACACTCTCGCGAGATCAGACGGCGCCCACTTAGGAGACCATTTGTAGGATTTTTGTACCATTTTGCCTCTTGGCCAATCTTTCTATATCAACCATCTTTGGTAAAACACCTCTGCTCCTGTACCGCCACTACAGGTTGCTTCCAAAACAAGAGTAACCTACCAAAATAAAAGCAACACTGGCAAGCCCAGTCACAGTGCATCCATGCTCATCGGTCATTCATGTCCTCCAGATAACAGGGCGTGGTGACAGGAACGGTTCATTTCAAAATGGAAATGTAGCCTCTTCTTGAGAGGGAAATGGTCTGGAATAGTTTTGGGTTATTATACCTTCTTAGAGGGCAGGTGGTCTTGAGCTTGCCGATAGATCGGTTATTTTTAACGAGTGCCAGCATCATGTGAGGAAGCAAAAATGATACTTAAAATGTAGCCAGGAAAATGCACACCTAACCATAGCATGAATAAGAAAGGAAAACCGGTGCGCTTCCTCTGGATGCCTTTTTAGTTTATGCAGTGAGTGCTCAGCTATGTATATAACTCAAAAGAAAACCACCTAAGTGGAAAAAGCGGCACTCCAAAATAAAGATTGCAAGACAGTGGCTCAGATGTGGTTTCTCATTTTATTGAGAGATTTGAACGCTAACGCGTTTCGGCCGCAGCCTTCTTCAGAGCAGATCAAATTAAAAAGGGTAACCATAGCATGCTTTTAGTGTTCTTAAACGGTCATAATGTGAAATAACATTGGTTTGTAAATGTGTGCTCATCACTACAGCTATTACTGCATGGATGAAAAAACCTTTGTGTGCAACGCCTGTATCGTGGAAGGAGGCCACAAGGACCACACTATCAAGACCCTGAGGAACACCACCAAAGACCTGAAGGTACACACACACACACACACACACACACGCACAGCACACGCACACGCACACGCACACGCACAGCACACCTACACTACATCACATTACATTAGCCATTTAGCAGACGCTTTTATCCAAAGCGACTTACAATAAGTGCATTCAACATGGGTAGGGAACGAAACTACTAATCACCAGAAGCATTAAGTGCATTCTCTTCTAAAACAAGCAACACACACACACAACCCCCCAAAAAACTAGACCAAAATTGTGGTCACTTAACAGATAATGAAAAATGTGAAGGTCTGCGAAAACACAGTAAACATGTTATTCAGTATTAACTCATTACAACCCTAAAAGCCCTAATTCGGAGATTGAGAGACTAACTTTATTCTGTTCCTCTGCTTATTTTCACCACATTATGTTCCTAGGTTGTCCTAGGTTGTCCTTGAGGGAATTTCATGACATTTTACCACAAACGTCCACTGGTACTCGAGGATGAACTGATAAAAAGTAGGTGGTCAAAGGTCAAGGTCATTGTGGCCTCATGTTCATTAATGCTGCGTTCACACCAACGGGAAGCTGAACAATGAATCAGCTTTTATTTTCAATGTTATCTCTATGCAATTCAGTTTTTTCCAATTTTTTTTCATGAGCTTTTTTTTTACCTATAATTTTTATCCCGCGATTTTTGTAACCCATTTTCTTTCACCCGGTGCCAATTTCCTAAGTGATCCTGGGCGCTACACCAGCCCTACACCAGCACTACACCAGTCCCCCACAGCCTGGGGAGGCCAGGGCCGATCTCATGCTTCCTTCAGGGCATGAGAGCCAACTGACCTTCTTGTCACCTGACAGGGGGGAGTTTCCCTGGTAGGACGTAGCGCGTGGAAGGAACACGTTATTCCAACCAGTTCCCTTCCCCTCCATCAGGCGCCCCGGCTGTCATGGGGGAGGCGGTATAGTGACCAGGATTACTGTATGTTTTTGTGAGGGTATTAACTACCCTAGGAGACACGGGGAGAACATGCAAACTCCACACAGAAGAGGCCCTTTCGCCAACCCCAGCTAGGGTATGGGCGCTGATGACGCGGAGGAGATGACACGCCCACAGCGTCCCCGGCGGGAATCGAACCCGGGACCTTCTTGCTGTGAGGCGACAGCGCTACCGACTGCGCCACCTTGCCCCCTTTCATGAGCTTTTAAAAGCCTAAATAGAAAAGCGTGTTTTTTTTCTTCCCAGACCTCATCCTTGAAGCTGCTTTATTTTTGCCTTTTGAGACGTCAGCTTTTTAAAGCTCAATTCTAGGCAATCAGAGCACAGCGTGATCTGAGTAGGCGGGGACTAGCTCAGCCAAAATAAATAGGGCAACTCTTGTCTCGCAGCAGACACGGAGATGGGGTTTCTGAATACATTTTTTTTTAACATTTAAAAAAAGAAATAACGGCTGTATATGTAATATTAATGGTGATTTGGCAAGAACATGGCATATTTCTGAAATAAAAGTATATGTGACCAACAAGTCGTGAAAGCAGTTAAAACTGGTTATGTGCCGTGAGGCTCCTCTCTCCACCAGCTCACCCGGGGGAGAGGAGAGCCTGCTGGGGGCGGACTGTCCCACTTGTCCGGTTCTCACCGGGCGCAGCGGGGTAGATGAACGCCAGAAGCCAAAGTGGACTACACACAGCCACACAAAACGAATATTAAAGTTACTGCATACTGTCATGCATTTATAATAACCTTAGACACCGACAAATCACAACAGATCACTCTGACCTGCTCTGCTCTCGGCGAGCAAGTGAAGATATCCCCGCCGCAGCACGGCACCTGTGTGTCGGCTCGGCCTGGGGAGACGGCCTGCCACGGTCCCTATAAATAATATATTATAATAATCATAATAATGTCGCTCCAGTATAGCGAAGCATCAAACTATGAAATAAACTGCTACTACTTTAGCTATGAACAGGCATGTATATCAATCCTGCGAAGATGTATATCAATCCTGCGAACATTTGGAAGATGTTTTTAAAAGATGATGGTCATAAACTACTTTTATGATACGCAATTCCTGTGATCAGTTTTTTTTTAAATTAGTTTTTGTAGTGTAGTTCATGTCATAGAACAAATGGTCTCACATAGCCATACTTTCAGAGATCTGTGCCTACTGCTAAGTCCATTCTTTCTTTGTGTGGGGCAACGCGTGGGCAAGGCTCTGAGATTTAAAGCAAAACCTGCATTGCAGAACCAATGCGAAGCACAGAGAGCGTGCCTTCCTAATCTGAGCCGAGGCATTCTGTTCGTGTGATTACTTTTTTTTGTCGCGACGTGTATTTGGCATTACAAGACTCATTCATGCTGCTCAACATATTCATATAATAAAAACCAAACGCCAAAACAAACAATTGAAACAAAATGTGAAACTCTCTTAGATGTATGTCAACCACAGACCTTATATTCTCATAAAACTGAAAGCCTGGACAACCAGGCGAAGGAACCCACGGCTCAAAAATAAGTAACAGGTTCTGGGTATTTAGGTGATCATCCGTTAAAGAAGTCTTCTGACTCTTTTCATCCTCTTTCCTGTTCTGTGTAGAACTTTGTGAAGATGACGGAGAACTACATGAGGCGACTGCGTGCGGAGATGTACATCAAAGTGGACGGCTTCGTGGACAGACTCCTGGGTTTGACGCACGACCACTGCAACCTCAACGCTCTGGACATCCACAAAAACATCAAGAAGATCAAAGAGGACAAGGTACTAAAGATGGGACAATAATCGTTAACGTTTATCGCGATTTAAAAACTTTCACAATAATCATATCACAGAGATTTCAATTTATCATGTCCCTTATACATTGAACATGAGTTGGCTCTGTACTTGGACATCTAGGCGTCTACAACTAATCTCTAATTTGCTATTTTTGGCTAATGTTCCCCTCTGAATATGGATGATGGGGTGCATTTAGCAAAAGTGTCATTTTAAGAGTTTTAAGCTGAAATGTTCATATGGTCTCATCCCTACAAGGTCCGCCTCCAGGAGGTCCGCGGCGGCATCCAGGGCCTCATGAGCCAGAACCCGTTCCGCTTCATTGAGGTAAGGACTTTAGTTTGTTTTCCAGACAAACAAAGTTACGTTTTCCAGACAAACTCAAGATGGAAATGTAAAACATATGTATATTCAATTTCATTCATCTTCATTAGTATTCGGGTCCATAGAAATATATATTTGCTTTTAAAAAGACAAGACTGGATTATAAAATCCTTAAAAAGGTACAGATTCATCCAGCCGTTGCATACATTTGAACATAACCTTTTAGTCCAGGGGCCAACACTGATATTTTCACAAATTGGTACCACCTGAGGTAAAGTTTTTGTATTTTTGTATTCCTACATGTCTCTAGTTTATATTTTGGTATGATACATCTTCCAATTCAGTAGCTTAATGGCAGTTATCACTACCTACCAGCTAATGTATCCGGTAGGAGACACAAAGTAGTCTCCTACCGGAAATACACCCGGGCATCAAATTGTTGCGACAAAAAACAAAATATATCCATGTATTCAAGGCTTCATGGGGTGTGCAATTGATAACTTCTCAGATTTTTGGTGTTTGCAAAAAGACTGCTTTCCATAAGCTTGTAAAAGTTGACCCTCCTTCGGTCTAGGGTGGTCATAGCTGAATGGGTAGAGAGTCCCCCTGGGAAACTTAAAGGAGGAGTTCACCCAAAAAATGATTATTTTCTGTCAATTGCACACCCCATGAAGCCTTGAATACATGGATATATTTTGTTTTTTGTCGCAATAATTTGATGCCCGGGTGTATTTCCGGTAGGAGACACAAATATTCTACTTTGTGTCTCCTACCGGATACATTAGCCGGTTTACAGTGATTACTGTCATTAAGCTACTGAATTGGAAGATGTATCATACCAAAATATAAACTAGAGACATGTAGGAATACAAAAATACCAAAAATGTACGGCCACCTTAGGTGGTACCAAAATCTGCCTTGGCCCCTGGACTATTTCTTCAAAGTCCTCACTCCTGCAGTGACAAACTTCTGACTTGCACTGCCCCCTGCTGGGTTTTTAAAGGAGTGTTCTCATTGCAACGTTATATTATGCATGTTATGTTGCATGTTTGTTAGTGAAACTGGGTGAAGTGCACCTTTAGCTAACCCCCCCCCCCCCCTTTACCCAGGGGAATTTTACATAATTATATATTACTGGTAAAATGACTGAGGGCACAATTCTTATTAATAGGAAAGACTTGGCTCTCGCTCTCTCTCGCTCTCTCTCGTTGGGATACATGAATATATTCCTTTACAGTACATCTGAGCTGTTGTTCTTCCTTATATACACAATCCATTATAAGTGTTTAGAATGTTTGTTGTTGATAATTGCTAAATAATGTCTTGCATCTCATTTATTTTTAGGCATACAAGAGAAAAGAAGAACAGTAAGTACTACATTTGTTGTCTTGTCCCCAAATGAAGCGTGCGTGCGTACGCTCGCACACACAATAAGTGCATGTACTAGTCTGTACCACTGCATGCATATTATTGACACAACACTGATGATAGTCCTGTCAAACAGTCTATGAAGCTGTCTATGAAACACAAGTTCAATCTGCAACACTATTTTATACAATGTGTAGTGGGGGACCATCTCTCTCGGCTAAGGGGTCCTTGGTCTTAATAACGTTGAAGACCCCTAGACCCCTGGTCTAAATGGAAGTTGGAACATACCGCTCAAAGGGAAAGCTGCAGGCTCCTATAGCGTCTGACAATAAGTTGTCAGAAACCCTGTTGGAATGGTTATTGTGAAACATATACCAGTACTTCTATTACTCTAGTTAAATTGAAGAAAGTTACAGAGCATGACTTTAATTGTATCCACCTGTTTTTTTATACAAATGAATGGAAATTAAACGATTATGCATCAAATAATTGCGATCACGTGATTATGTATAATTGTGACATAACTAATAGCAAGCAAAACGAAGAAGATTAATCCGCGCTCTGTGTGTGTGTGTCCTTTAGATTGCAGAAGAAGCTACACCAGAGGCTGTTCAAGCCTGAATGCGTTGAAGGCATGAAGACAGGAGATCTGGGAGTACAGATGGAAGGGGAGATGAAAGCCTTCCTGGACATGGAGCTCCATGCCATCATACTGGCTGACATACTGACACTGTGTAAGAACACTATCATACTGACACTGTGTGATTGACTGATGTACTTTATTTAGTAAGACATGAGAAACAGTACATATAAGTACAATACAAGGTCTACTAAACTGGATGACTCATAAAAGCGCTAAGCTTGTTTAAAATGAGTTCCCACGCACACGATTGGTGGAACATGAGCTACTGTATAATCACACGGGTGAATGAAATCATGATTCCACCACTGACTATTACATTTAGTATTAATTCATGTTTATTACAAGGACCTTAGTATGATGTTTAGGCTATTTGTAACAGTGACTCAGATTCACTGACAAAGCCATCCAGATTGGCTGTTGACAACCGTCCAATCATACAGCATTTGCCATTACTAAACCATCCAATGAGAACTGCCTTTACAATGCTGTCCAGTATTTACTTACTTCAAATCAAATTGCTGGTAATAGCTGTCCAATAACATCAACGTTACAAAGCTGTCCAATCAGAATCACCATTACAACACTATCCAATCAGAATGATGAATTAGTTTAGCTGATGATTAGTTGTTGTTTTTTTTAGGTAATTTTCCGGAAGAGGAAGAGGAGGAGGAGGAAGAGGAGGAAGAGGAGGAGGAGATGGATGTTGAAACACTTGAGGTCATCCTTGAGGAAGAGGAAGATAAGAGTAGTGAGGAAGATGAGGTGGGAGAGGAGGAGGAGGAGGAGGAAGATGAGGTGGTCGTGGAGGAAGAGGAAGGAACAAGTAGTGAGGAAGATGAGGTTGGAGAGGAGGAGGAGGAAGATGAGGTGGGAGAGGAGGAGGAGGAGGAGGAGGAGGAAGGAGACGATCAGAACGAGTCTGTCGACCAAGTTGACAACCCTGAGGATGATGATGGAGAAGAGGATGGTGATGAGGAGGAGGAGCTCATTACAGAGGAGGAGGAGCTCACTACAGACATAACAGACAGTGAGCAGGACAGTGATATTAATCAGTGATATTAATGTGAGACTTTAGCGTGTTGAGAGACCGATCGTTGTTCATATATTTGTTGTTCCAGCACATTTTCTATGGACATTATTCTTGTATGCAAAAATAGGTTTTAATACTATGTTGAAAATAAATAAAGCAGATGAAAGCAGCCATTGGCACCCTTTATTCTTGCCTTCAAACCTCCTAGTTACAACATACATTTAGTTTATGGTTGGAAGCCAAAACTTATTTTGCACAGAGCATCATCCAATATGAAGCCCTTACTTTATGCTTCTACTTTACTACTGTATATTACGGTGCGTTTGTATTGGGCAGTGTTGTCTTTACACCCACAAGAATGTGAATACATATGAAAACGTCTAAAATACTTTCAAGGTGAACTTGGTGTTGCTGCTGCATTCAGATGCAGGAATTACAGAAACTTCACTTTATTTACTGTAGTGGTTCTCAAAGTGTGGTCCAGGGACCCTCAGGCGTAATATGCAGATGACACTACACTATTCTGCTCCACTCTTGATCAGTTACAAGAAGCCTTGGAAATCTACCAAGAGGAAACCCATGGGGGGTCATACTAATTGCCCAAAAGTACCCAAAAATACCCAAAAGTACCCAAAAACATACCCAAAAGTACCCAAAAGTACCCAAAAGCATACCCAAAAGTACCCAAAAGTACCCAAAAGCATACCCAAATGTACCCAAAAGAACCCAAAATTACCCAAATGTACCCAAAAGCATACCCTAATGTACCCAAAAGTACCCAAAAGTACCCGAAAGTACCCAAATGTACCCAAAAGCATACCCAAAAGTACCCAAAAGCATACCCAAAAGTACCCAAAATTACCCAAATGTACCCAAAAGCATACCCAAAACTACCCAAAAGCATACCCAAAAGTACCCAAAAGCATACCCAAATGTACCCAAAATTACCCAAAAGCATACCCAAATGTACCCAAAAGCATACCCAAATGTACCCAAAAGCATACCCAAAAGTACCCAAAAGCATACCCAAAAGTACCCAAAAGTACCCAAAAGCATACCCAAAAGTACTTTTGGGTATTTTTGGGTACTTTTGGGCAATTAGTATGACCCAACAAACTTGGTCTAAAGGTCAGCTGGGCCAAAACAAAATTAATGCACATCGGAGGTGAAGCCCATCAGTGGAGAGGAAGTTGAATTTGTGACTTCCTTTAACTACCTTTGGTCCATCATCACTAACAATGGCAATATAGCACCAGAAATAAATCGGAGACGTGCCCTGGCAGCCAGTGCCATGAAAACTCTCTGGAGACATCACTCCATATCAAGAGAGACCAAATTAAGGATTTACAACACCTCAGTCCTCTCCATCCTTCTCTACGGAGCAGAAATTTGGCCTCTCAATAAGACCCTGGCTGACAGAATCGATGGCTTTGACTCCAGAGCGCTGCGCTCAATAGAGGGGATAAAATGGCAAGATAGGGTTTCCAACATCACATTGCGGGAACGCACCCAACAGCCCCCCGTGTCCCGTCTGGCAGCACAGCGTCGAATGCGCTGGTACGGCCACGTCAAAAGACTCCCTCCTGAACACCCTACATCCGCTATCCTCCACTTCCAACCAAAAGCCGCCGGCTGGAAACGCCCCCGTGGTGCCCCCCCGCACACGCTGGATTGATGCCATCACCAGGGACCTACACCAAATGGGCCTGTCGCTGGCTGAAGCCGAGCCCCTAGCACTGGACCGACCCAAATGGAGAAGATTGGTGAAGCTGATTGGCTCTACGCATGGCGTCGCCGCCGAGCAAGAGACCTGATGGATGATGATGAGGTACTCACTGTAGGACTTTTAAAGTGGTCGGGGGTCGTCTGATCGTTAAGCATTTCACACTACAGGAGTAGAAGGAGGAGTAGGAGGAGAAATCGTCTCTCACATATCCTTGTGGTTTTCACACTATACGATTGATCACCGACTAGGGATCTCACACACTTTAGTATAGTTCACTAGGATGCTATCCAGACCCGATACATACATTTGTTTTTATTCCATTTCATTTTAACCGACATCTCATGAAAACGTGCACAGCTCCCGTGATAGGCATAACAGGCTTGTAATAACACAAATGTTTCTATGTGTTTGAGTACTACATGACCAGCACTTACATTGAGCTTGTGGTGCAAAACAATGTTTTTTCACCGGCTTCGAATGCTATCAATGCATTGAATGGGAGATTATCACGTTTTATCAGACCATTGAATGGGCGAGTAGGTGACGAGTAGGCGATACACGGACCTACCCACGATTTGTCAGACCATTCATTGGGCGTAATCAGGAGCTACTGACCTACTTTGGAGGCGGAGCAGTCCCCACAACAATATTTACGATTCTGTGCCTATCGGTACATAACTCCAACGGCGCTGAGTAGGCTCAGGCGAGCGTCGCACCGCTCAGGACGGCAACTCGGTCGCTTTAGCTCCCTCGGTGGTCCTTCGCGGGGCTCCAGCTCGCTTGATACTGCGCGCCTCCGTCATGGTCCGAAACCAAAACAACCAAAACCGAAACTGAACTATTTAAGTCATCTCCGTTGGTAGGTCAGTATGTCTTGATAACACCCAATGAATGGTCTGATAAATCGCGGGTAGGTAAGTAGGTCGCCTACTTCGCCCATTCAATGGTCTAATAAAAGGTGATAATGTCCCATTCAATGCATTGATAGCATCCGAATCAGGTGTTTTTTTTTGCAAAAAACGGCAGTTGAGCAAAAGAGCCTCATGATACATATTCCATATGAATTTCCTGGTAGAATAGAAACCCAGCAGTACTTGGGGGTCCCTGAGGACCACTTTTAAAGTTCTCAGACAATAGCTCTATCTCGGGGTGCATTGACGAGGGGGTTGAGAAGGATTACAGAAATGTGGTGGAGAACTTTGTGTGGATGGAACAATGAGAAACACCTGCAGCTGGATGTCAGCAAGAAAAAGGATTTGATGGACTTCTGGAGGAGGAAAGAGCCCCCCCACCCCTAGCTGTCACCATGCAGGGGTTAAGGTGGAGGTGGTCCGGTCCTATAGGGTTCTGGGGTCTACATTGACAGCTGTAGCAATGCACTGTATAGTAACATGTTTAGTCCCCCCCCCCTCTCTCTCTCAATTTACAGAAAACCCCAGATATGCTGTGAAAGCCTGAGTGTTCAAACTGGGGTATTTTTTGGGATAGAAGAGAGGTAGGGGAGACCAAAAACACACAAAAAATAAGGAAAAGTAAAAATTCATGGTGTAGTCCCTTTAAGGGTAAACTTGACACTCAATTTATTTTCCTTTGTAACAAGAAAAGACAAAAACAATTGAAAAGGTAACTGGACATAACAGGATTCACATTAGTGCAACAACAGGGAGTTGATCTGTAGCTCATTAAAGATTCTACCATGAAGCAACATCAGACAATAACAGATCAAATCAACACCAGAGTCGTAGCTGTCAGGTGGAAACCTTATATTGTCCAAAAATGGTACTTTTCAGGAAAAAAGAGAATGTGTGTTCTGACAGACAGATTTAGCAACTTTCACAAAAGGTTTTTCAAAAGTAGCAAAAGTGGCCGATCTACAAGTTCACAACGCATTGCAGCGTGACACATTGTGTGCTTGTAGATTGGCCATTTTTGCTACTTTTATATGACAAAATAGGGCATTAAGTTACAGCTATAATTCAATAATGGAGATGCAATGTTTCTGCCCGACAGCCACAAGATAAATAAATGTTAAACTTTAGAGAATAACATCAAATTAACACCAGGTCCAAACAGACTAAAACAACACAAGTTAACATCAGATTCAGACACAAACTCATTCAGGTACAGCAACATATTTAATCAGTACTAGGCAATAACAAACTATTTGTTACAGGTTAAATCAACCTGTTAACAGATTACATGTCATACTAGACCATATAATACAAAAACTCATATTATTATGTGAAATAATGTCATACTATATTAATGCATGTCATCAATACTTTTTGTCAAAAGATGTCAAACTGTACTACTGTATGTTATCAAAACCTTTCAAATCATGAAAATAAAAAGGCATTCTATACTCTGCTGACAAAAAATAAACAAATAGTCAAATACATTTTTAAAATTATCAAAAAATTAAACAAACATCATATGACATCAATTTATGGAAAGAGTTCCACTATACAATGTAAAACCAGACGTTTTACTAGACTAGCATGAAAAAGTACAAGACAATTCATACTTTATTGTGTTGTATTCAGTTAAAGAACACTATGATAAAATCACACAAAGCCAACAAAACTCACACAGGATATTAATAGGCCTCTATCTTTCTGAGGTTTGACACAATAGTGTATAGCTGGCGCTAATGACTCCAAACATGGGCCTAATGAAAAGGGGAAACCCACCACTAGAACACTGGCTTGTGGGGTCTCTTCTGGTGACCTAACTCACTAATACTGTTGTATCAATGTTTTCAATGGAAGGTTTTACTCACTGTGTAAATGCTGCTGTCTCTTCAGAGACTCTAACCAATGGAATCACATGTAACACTGTTTACAATGGAAAGGTTTTCTTTACAGTGTGGACATGCTGGTGTGTCTTCAGATTAGATATCGTCGTTGTCGGGTGGAAACCTCATTATGTCCAAAAGCCGTTGTCAGACAATGGAACGAAAAGGTTCCAGAAAATAGTGAAAATAGCAGATCTACAATTTCAGAACGATGTGACGCGTTGTGAACTTGTAGATCGACTATTTTCACTACTTTACCGAGGTTTCTACCCGACAGCGACAAAATATGATTTGATTAAAACTGTTTCTGTCCAGTGTGGACTCGCTGGTGTATCTTCAGATTACCTGACTGAGTGAAACCCTTGTCGCAGTCTACGCAGTGATAAGGTTTCTCTCCGGTGTGGAGACGCTGGTGTATCTTCAGATGACCTGACTTAGTGAAACCCTTGTCGCAGTCTACGCAGTAATAAGGTTTCTCTCCAGTGTGGAGACGCTGGTGTATCTTCAGATCACTTGACTGATTAAAACCCTTGTCGCAGTCTACGCAGCGATAAGGTTTCTCTCCGGTGTGGAGACGTTGGTGTGTCTTGAGACTACTTGACTGACTGAATCTCTTGCTGCACTGTGTGCACGGATATGGTTTCTCCCCGCTGTGCACACGCTGGTGTCTCTTCAGGTGATGTAACCGAGTGAACCTCGTGTCACACAGTCCACAGTGGAAAGGTTTCTCTCCAGTGTGGAGACGCTGGTGTATCTTCAGCTCGCCTGAATGATTAAAACCCTTGTTGCAGTGTCCACAGTGGAAAGGTCTCTCTACTACAGTGTGTCCAGTGTCTCCTTGTGTCTGTCTGGGTACAGAGCTGGTGGTGGAGGTCTGCTGACAGGCTGCTGGTAGGATCTGTCCACTCCTCAGCATTTGACAGTAGAGGTCGTTGTGGCTTCTCTTCAGGTGTCCATGGAGGAAGACCTGAGATGTGAAGGCGTATGGACACTCAGGACAGGAGAAGACCTGAGTCTGAGAAGACTGGGACCCCTCTCCCACTGAGAGAGAGAGAGAGGGACAGACAGACAGACAGACAGACAGACGGTGAAAACAGTGAGTGCAGAGTCAGACACAACTTGAAAACCCTCCATCATCTGTCCATTTACCCCTGACTTCTCCATAGTCTATTGGCTGATATAATGGCTGCAATATGCACAGGGTACATTCTTTCTCTCAGAAAAAAACACTAATAAGGCAGCCTTCATGTATTGAGGTAACTGAGAATGCAGATGTGTTGTTTCCATCCTGGTAGCTTTTCAAAGAGGGACCAAAGAGGGAAAAAGTATGTTGGATGCAAAGTACCAAATTGTCCAGGAGAAAAGAAAAACAACAACTTTTGTTTGCATTTACACAGCCTCTCACTTCAGATCAGTGGTGGAAAGTAACTAAGTACATTTACGTAAGTACAATTTTGAGGTATTTGTACTTTATTTGAGTATTTCCAATTTCCAATACTTCTACTTCTACTCCACTACATCTCAGAGGCAAATATTGTACTTTTACTCCACTACATGTACTTGAAAACTTTAGTTACTAGTTACTTTTCAGATATAAATTATGATATAATGAAACATACATTAACCACTTTAGCCCTATTTTATAGCTAGACTATTTGAAAATAGCCGATCTACAAGCTCACAACGCGTCGCATCGCGACGCGTTGTGAGCTTGTAAATCTGCTATTTTCAAATATTTAGTACTTTTACTTTTGGTACTTTAAGTACATTTTGATTCCAATACTTTTGCACTTTTACTCAAGTCAATTTTTAATTCCGGACTTTTACTTGTAACAGAGTATTTTTATATTGCAGTATTGGTACTTTTACTTAAGTAAAGAATTGTAGTACTTTTTCCACCACTGCTTCAGATTATGATCAGGATTTGGACTATATTTAATATTATTTTTGTATTAGATCATTTACCTTGTGCAATTGTTTTTTAGTTATGCTCCTTATGGTGTAAATGGCTGTTACTTGATTCACAAAATCACTGATAGAAAGCAATTTTATAATTGGATTTTTTTCCTCAGCTGTATCAACAAATATATATTGAACTATGATCCAAACCCATAATATTTGAATTGAATTCTATGAAGCGTTACACCCCAGAACAACATTTGGACTTGGGTGACATTTTCATCCTATAAATTGTCCATCCATAAATGATGCATCCTGCAAAGACCTTTATTCACACCTCTAGTCTACCTTATAGTAAGTTTATGGAAAAGGTTTTGCCTAGATAATCACAGAACACATTCACATGATTTCATATTTGATTTAACCAACCATTATTAAAACAGCAATAATTGTAATGTGTAAGAATAACAGTTTTAAATGTGCTTAATTATCTTGGGCCACTGATGTGATGAACTGTGAACCCTAAGAAACTATAAGACAAACTGACTAGTCCATTAATCTGACACTAGTTGACTAGTCTGACTCATCCCTAATAGACAGATCAATCAACAGTTACATTTAACAAACAGATAGAAGGTCACCTTTAGCAGAACTCTTCTCGTCCCACATCTTGTCGAAGACGATTCCCAGCTCTTTCCCATATTCATCACCGTACCACACCAGCAGTTCTTCTCCTCTTCTCACAGGACGACAGCAGTGATACACAACGGCTTGTCGATACTGGAGCGCGATCAGGTTCAGTTCTCTCTCATTGCGAGCACAGTTCACATACCTGACACACGCACACAAACACACACACACACACACACACACACACACACACACACACACACACACACACACACACACACACACACACACACACACACACACACACACACACACACACACACACACACACACACACACACACACCTCTATGAGTCAGTATCTACATATCTACAACTACATCTAGATGTATGTGTTACAATCTACTAGATGGCTATATTTATCTGTAAACAAAACTAGATAATTAGTATAGATATCTTGTGTAGATGTATACAGTATGAGGTGAAAACTTTCCCATGACGGAGAAAAATGATGTGAAGTGTTTTTTTTCCGTTTATAAGCAGTGAATTATGTCCTACCTCATCCAGTTGGACTGTGTCTCGTCTTTAGCATCAATGTAGACATAACCATGTTTCTTGCGGATCTAGTGAAAAATAAATACATTATTTATCTATGTTAAGTATATAGTGACATAAATAAAGAGTGTCTACCCCATTATAACCTATAAGACATTATCTCTATGCCATACAAATATAATCACTCTAGCATAAAACTACACACTATAAGCAGTGTCCTTCATTATAGATGTACATTCATGTATTGAAATAGCCCCCTGAGATGTCCCATAGACTAAATACAACATAAACAAACATAAAAATATAGTCACATACAGTATGCAAATGAATTCACACACAGATAGATCATTTATTAACCCTCTCACACCCACACCCCCCAACAATCAACTGTTGTTACACAACACAAATGAATTAGGGTACAATACAATTATGGTACCATGGGTAGTGAACACAGATATGTAAAATTAAATATTTCAATGTCTTGTAAGTACAAACAATTTAAAAGCATACAGGTTGTTTGTGCGCGCACGCACGCACGCACGCACACATACATACACACACACACACACACACACACACACACACACACACACACACACACACACACACACACACACACACACACACACACACACACACACACACACACACACACACACACACACACACACACACACACACACACACACACTCACCACCCAGGAGTATCCACTCTTTTCAGCTTCCTCTTTGTCAATCTCCACTCCTTCGTACGGACCAAAGCGCGTCCCAATGGGAAGCTCTTTTTTTCCCTGGTAAAACACCCCTAAACCTGCTTTTGGAATGTGTGACTCTTTAATCTACACACACACACACACACACACACACACACACACACACACACACACACACACACACACACACACACACACACACACACACACACACACACACACACACACACACACAAAGATGGAGAGAGAGTGGGGCATAACATCAAATGATATTAAGACATAATTTGATGATGATGCGTAAAGTATATATTATATTATGTGTTTTACCTCAAAACTCCGAGGCAGGGTCTTCTTTGCTCTGTTAGGAGTTCCTAAAGGTACCGGACGGTCAACCCTAAGGACGTCCATGTTCCTCACAGTAAACTAAGAAGAACTCCTTCCACTGATCATAGACTGAACACACACACACACACACACACACACACACACACACACACACACACACACACACACACACACACACACACACACACACACACACACACACACACGGGGGTGACCAGTGTTGTTAAGTATGTCATACAACTAAAACATTGTTCCAGGTATTCGTGATATCTATGCTATGTAATAACTCATTATTCATAAAATCATCATAAAGGTCAATCAAATGCTGCTGCACTTAGACTTCAATCTACTGTACCATTATTGTGACATCACTGTAAAATTGTGCATTAAGTGCATTAATATTGAAGACAAAAAGAAGACAAATAAAGACAAATAAACTCATGTCAGATAACATTCACTTCATTAACATTACCAAATAAGCTGAATACAGAACTATGTGATGTGCATTGATAGTTTTCATTGTATACATGTATATGTCTCTATGTGTATGTATTATTATATTTATAATTCTACTTCTATCTTCTGTCTCTAAACCTTCAGTCACTATGTTTATGTATTATTATATTTATAATTCTACCTTCCGTCTCTAAACCTTCAGTCAAACTCTTCCTTTGTCTTCACGAGGAGAAGCGGGAAAACTCCTGCCTGAGCCTCATTTACGTTCTGTCGTACGACGGTGTCGCCGCGCGCCTAAAAACAGCAGACCTACAAGCTCACAATGCGTTGCGGATGTAATGTGTTGTGAGCTTGTAGATCGGCTGTTTTTAGGCGCGCGGCAGCGTCGTACGACAGAACGTAAATGATACTCAAAGTCTCCCACAACACAAACGTTGCTACTGTGTGTGTGTGTGTGTGTGTGTGTGTGTGTGTGTGTGTGTGTGTGTGTGTGTGTGTGTGTGTGTGTGTGTGTGTGTGTGTGTGTGTGTGTGTGTGTGTGTGTGTGTGTGTGTGTGTGTGGTGTTGTTATTATTATATATTTTTCCTTTTACCATTATCATTATAAATCATGTTGAAATGCTGATATTGTGACTGACTGTCCTTCAAACTATGGAAGCTACAGTTTGCAATAGGCCACATGGTAACAGGATAGGTGGGCACCAAAACATTCTGGGCACTAGGGATAACTGGGAACCTTGGACGAGTGGGCACTTAGGGACATGTGGGCACCTGGAAGAGTGGGCACGAGGGAAATTATGGGCAAAAGGAGACTAGGCACTAGGAAGAGCGGGCACTAGGGAAATGTGGGCACTTTTGGGTGGAAAAGAGTGTGCACTAGGGAAATCTTGGCACCAGGAAGAGTGGGCACCAGGAAGAGTGGGCACTTTTCCTAGTGCCCAGTATTCTCCAACCCTATCAAGTGTTAGTGCCCACTCTTCCAGGTGTCCACATGTCCCTAAGTGCCCAGAATGTTTTGGTGCCCATGCACCTAAATCTGGTATGGGGAGTCTCTGGCACAAAATATTCTCATTTTGATTGAATACTTTATTATTTTAGTTTAGTTTGCAAAAAATAAATAAAGCACAGAGGTACAGTTTTATTCAAAAGGATAAAAAGGATAACCCAAGAAAGCCTATAGCTTATTTCCATTGGGGATGTTAACATGAATCCAACATATAGAAAAGATAATATGTAAACAAAAAATAAATAAATGACACAACACTGAAGATAGTGCTGTCAAACAATATGAAGCTATCTATGAAATCTATGAAAAAGTTTAATTTGCAACACAATTGTACAACCTGTGTAGGTCCCTGCTTGATCTCTCTCTCAGCTAAGGAGTCCAATTTCCCCAGCAAAAACAGGGTGTTTAGTAGCTTTTAGAGCCATTGGAAATCCAGTCAACTAAGTGCGGGGTTTAAGCAGTGGTGTAAAGTAACTTATTGTAAGTCGCTTTGGATAAAAGCGTCTGCTAAATGACTGTAATGTAATGTACATTAACTGAAGTACTGTACAATTTTGAGGTATTTTTTACTTTGCTGCAGTATTTCCAATTTTCAGTACTTTTACTTCTACTCAACTACCTCTCAGAAGCACATATTATAGCCTACTTTTACTTCACTACAATTATTTGAACACTTTACTTACTAGTTACTTTGTAGATTTTGAAATAGCCGATCTACAAGCTCACATGCTCAATGAGAGCTTGTAGATCTGCAATTTTAAAAATATTTGTATACATTTTATACGCTTTAAAACTTGTGAAATGGAACATTGTGCATAATGAGTAGTCTACTTTCTACTTTAGTACATTTTGATAGAGAACGGGTACATTTTGAATTCCGGACTTTTCCTTGTAACAGAGTATTTCTACATTGCAGTATTGATACTTTTACTTAAGTTAAAAAAAATACTTTTTCCACCACTGGGGTTTTAAGTGGGTAAAACAAAACCAGCCAATCACAGAGTCTGGGGGCGTGGTTGTGGCTGTTAAATCAGAGTCATTTTCACATGGTTTGGTGTTCAGCATGTTTCAGACAAACTCCTCCTGTCACATTCTCTGATGAGTTGAATGACAGATTGTTTGATCAACTGATTATATTCTGGATCTCCAACAGAGACCAGCGGACAAGACAACTTCAGTCAACAGCAAGGAAGGTAATGACTGACTGGCTGCTACACAGGTGCATGATTAGCCCTGAAACTAGCCCCTACGGAACCTCTCCCTCCGCTGTACGCTGTATAGCTCCGAGATGAGGTCCCTCGTTAGTTACTGCCGTCTGTTTTCGAAATGGTCGCACGTCGTCCACTTTACATGTTTCTTACCCCTTTCTGCACATCGTATCCAAAAAGTAAAGCATTTCCGCCACTCTCTCAGATGTTTGAAGTTTTAACGCGCCATAAAAGCTATCCAACGGGTTGAAGAAAGTATTTAATTGGCCTCGGTTTTCATCCGGTTCCATAATATTTTGCCTTAGAAGATGCAATTCAACATTTGACCAGTAGGGTCATCAGTAATGTTATCTCTACGAGCGCAACTCTTGCGCAATGTCTTAAAAAACATGTAACCGGATGAAAACCGAGGCAAATTAAATACTTTCTTCAACCCGTTGGATGGCTTTTATGGCGCGTTAAAACTTCAAACATCTGAGAGAGTGGCGGAAATGCTTTATTTTTTGGATACGATGTGCAGAAAGGGGTAAGAAACATGTAAAGTGGACGACGTGCGACCATTTCGAAAACAGACGGCAGTAACTAACGAGGAACCTCATCTCGGAGCTATACAGCGGAGGGAGAGGTTCCGTCGGAGCTACCCTGAAACATGGAATACCGCCCAACTCACTCCAAATCCAACTCACTCCATGAAGACTTAAGAAATATTTGCCCAACTCACTCCAGGGCTCGCCCAACTCACTCCAGGGCTGGGACAACTCCCTCCAGGACCAAAGACCACCTCCCTCCAGGACCATAGCCAACTCACTCCAGGACCAAACCCAACTCACTCCATGCAATGTCATCAGTGTAATATTGGTTCAATGTGTCAGTGGTGTAAAGTAACTAAGTACATTAACTTAAGTACAATGTTGGGTATTTGTGCGTTATTTGAGTATTCCCAACTTCCAATGGTTTTACCTCTACTCCACTACATATTGGATCCACATATTGTTTTTTTACTCCACTAAATGTATTTGTTTTACTAGTTACTTTGCAGCTATAAATTATAATATTATAGTGTGTGTGTGTGTGTGTGTGTGTGTGTGTGTGTGTGTGTGTGTGTGTGTGTGTGTGTGTGTGTGTGTGTGTGTGTGTGTGTGTGTGTGTGTGTGTGTGTGTGTGTGTGTGTGTGTGTGTGTGTGTGTGTGTTGAATCGGTGGAGACTCTTACATTCTAACCCTAACCCTAACCCTAAACCCTAACCCTAACCTGGGTGGAGGGTGATTATGCGGGTGAACTCAGTGGAGGAGGGCCAAAACCTTAACGAGGAATATAACAACACCTCTTGATTTGACCAACAATAGAATAAGACATCTAACAAACACTGGACTCCAAGTGCCAAAGTGGCCAGCGAGCCCCCCCCCCCCCCCCCCAGAACCATTAAGTTGTTTTGTAGAGACAGTATTTAAAACTTTAACCAAGCCTAAAACAGAATAGAGTTAAAAGTAACAAATTCCTCAATATTGTACTTAATTCCTCAATATTGTACTCAATAATAATTTTTGGAGTGAGTTGGGCAAGTGTGTGGAGTGAGTTGGGCAAGTGTGTGGAGTGAGTTGGGCAAGTGTGTGGAGTGAGATGTCTGGAGTGAGTTGGGCGCGATTTGGAGTGAGTTGGATTTGGAGTGAGTTGGGCGGTTACCGAAACATGACTGTCATATATTATACCGTCATGGATGAACTTCAACATAGTGTTTGCACCGTCTCCCTTTTTGACCCGTACATCTACATAACGTTCAGATTTCAAATATAAAGTGCTCACCCCATGGCCACGGATGTTACAATTCTGTACGGACCCTCAAGAAGTACGCATATCTTCTGTATTGTTCAATAAAAAGCATTTTAAACCGATCGGTGGCCGTTTTCTCCATATTTTTTCCATTTGCTTTGAACCGCGTGACCCTATCGGTTGGGAGTTGTATTGTACTCTGATACGTTATAACTCCTTGAGAAAATAGCCTCCGATCGGATTAAAATGCTTTTTATTGAACAATAGGGAATATACGGGTACTTCTGAGGATCCCTACATAATTGTAACATCCGTGGCCATGGGGTGAGCACTTTATATTTGAAATCTGAACGTTTACGTAGATGTACGGGCCAAAAAGGTAGAAAGTGCTAACACTATGTTGAAGTTCATCCTAGTCATGTGGCTTGTGATGTGTATGATGATAATAATCATAATGACTTCAAAACATCAAACACAATCTGACACTATAGGTGACATAACGGTGGTGGTTATTCATTCATAATAATAAACAACGTCTGGAGACATGTTGTTTTGTTTGACCTCAAACAATGGCAGTGGATCCATGGTTGTGTTTAATGCAGAGGCAAAGACAATCATTCCTCAGAAGCCATTTTGGCATCATGAGAAGTAGGGTTATCATCACAGGTGTAAACAGTTATATTAATTAAGGTCTCAAACAGTCATGATGTTACTGTGCATGTTAAGGCTCACTGGAAAGAACTTTGATTGAATTAAACCTGTGTTTACCTGCTAATTCATGTCCTTATTACTGAAGTGAAAAAGCTCTGTCATTGACAAGTGTTGAAATGTTTAGTGTGTACATGCAGTGGTGGAAAAAGTACTTTTTTTTTTTTTTTTACTCAAGTAAATGTATCAATACTGCAATGTAGAAGTACTTTACCTACTTTTAAGTAAAAGTAGCATACAAATCAGTTCAACCACTTTAAACCTATAGTATGCACCTGCTTTTTGGAAAAAATGTGGAATATTAGGAATATCTTTTTGAAAAATGTTAACCCAAACCTGGCACAAAATATTTTTGGGTTGGGGTCCAGACAAATACATATTAAGTTGAGGGTCCTTGATGTGAAAAAGTTTGAGAATCATTTGCTATAGCATTTGAAGTTTGTGGAACAGTTAGCCTAATAACTTTAAAAAATAACTTATTTTTGCCTTAATCCCCCCATCAGCAGCAGTCTGTACGAGCCCCTCCTCCCTCCATCAGCAGCAGTCTGTACAAGCCCTCCTCCCTCCATCAGCAGCAGTCTGTACAAGCCCCTCCTCCCTCCATCAGCAGCAGTCTGTACAAGCCCTCCTCCCTCCATCAGCAGCAGTCTGTACGAGCCCCTCCTCCCTCCATCAGCAGCAGTCTGTACAAGCCCCTCCTCCCTCCATCAGCAGCAGTCTGTACGAGCCCCTCCTCCCTCCATCAGCAGCAGTCTGTACAAGCCCCTCCTCCCTCCATCAGCAGCAGTCTGTACGAGCCCCTCCTCCCCCCACCATGGCGTGTGCCCTGCCAGAATCTCCCACCAGTGTCCTGCGGGTGGAGCTGACCTGTCCGGTATGTCTGGAGCTGTACCTGGAGCCCCACCAGCTGCCCTGTGGACACAACTTCTGCCTGCACTGCCTCCAGCGCCTCATCCGGCCCCAACGCGCCTGGTTCTCCTGCCCAGAGTGCAGAGTCACCTGCTCCTCCACCGACCAGCTCCAGAAGAACTTCAAACTGGCCAACATCGCCCACGATTACCGGAACAGACACCAGGGTAGGCATGCAAATATATCCAGTACTTTCTTTTTTTTTCTTTTTTTTTTTTACTTTTTATTCTTTTTTTCTTAGAGCAAGGTAGGTCATTTTGGGCATCACATTTACATTAAATGAGTACATTTCTGGTATAGTTAACACTCTTAAGTTAAGGGCTATTCAGTCCAGATGAAATGAGAGGGATCCTTATTTGAAGTAGCTTCAGTCCATTTGTTGAGAGATCTCAGTTTTTTTGTCTTTACTGTTAAAGTCCATGGTATTTTGTCGGTAGATAATCCAATGTTTCACTCCTGATTTTTGGGCAGGTTTCCGGACATTTGCAAAATAATAATAATAATAATAAATAAAATAAAATAAAAATAATATATATATATATATATATATATATATATATGTACACGAAAGAAAATACCCATAAGCATGTATACATAGAAATAAAAAGCAAGCAATAAAGTGTACAAAAATAAAAAGTATATAACATAAGAATATAAATCAAGCAAGGTATCTCCACGCATAGTACAGATTCACATACTCGTACATACATACAGACATACATAAAAAAAAAAACACTTCTTTAAAGATCTTTCACAGAACCATTTTCATATGTAATATCCATTTTAACCAATATTTACAAAATGTATCCATACGGAGTCTTACAGAATATGTGAGTTTCTCCATCTCGTATATGTTCTGTACAATGGCTATCCACTCCCCCTTTGTTGGTGGGTTACTTTCTGAGTGATTATTCTATCCACAAGTTTCCTAGGCCATTATGGGCATTACTTCCTGTCGATTTGATTCCTGATACCTGATCAAATCGACAGGAAGGATGCCCACAACGCCCTAGGAAACTTGTGGATATGTTTTTTTTTTAAATTCATGTAATAATGGATTGAATATATTTTAGATTATTATATTTTATTCAGTACATCAACGAATCGATTAACCGTTATGGTGTTATGGTGTTATGCAGACATGGTGAAAATAATCAATCTACAAACTCACAACACATCACAATATTATGACATGCCCACAATAGGGCTAGATTATTAATAAACTTATGAAATGATTGATTATTTATTAAATTATCATTAAAAAATATATCTCACACACACACACACACACACAAACACAAACACAAACACACTCACACTCACACTCACACTCACACTCACACTCACTCTATTAATATTGGTTTGTTCTATTATGTGTTGCACCTCTAGGCCAGGGAGCCACCTCAACTCGCAGGGGACCATCATCCCGCTTGGTGCCGCTGCTGGCCAGGACCCCGGTCATGGTGCTGTGTGACTACTGCGCTCCGGCAGCAGCCCCAGGCGCCGGCGCTTGCTGGGACGGGAATCCACGGTCGTCTGGCGCCACCGCTTTGGCGGCGAAGCCTGCGGCGAAGATGTGTCTGAAGTGTGAGGTGATGATGTGCCAAGAACACCTGAGGCCGCACCTGGAGCTGCCGGCGTTCCGCGATCACCCGCTGACCGACCCCACGGAGTTCACCGACTTCAGGAAGAGGAAGTGCCGGGATCATGACGAGATATACAGGTAAAACACAAGACAAAAAAAGCAAGACATCTCTGGTTTACTTCCCGTATCTGCGTATACGTAGGTGGCCGCCTTTTTAGGAGACCGGAAGCAGGTTGGAGTCTATTTATTCCAATGGGAGAGTGAACGTGAACACAGTTTCTGAACCATTCTTTAGCCCCATGGTCACTGAACTAAATTGGACCCGATCGTCACAAGCCACACTCTTTTTTCATACAAAAATGGCTTTTTTCAGAGAGACAAAATCAACTTTATTATCAACCTTTCTCTGTCCCAGCATCACAAGAACAGACGGCGTCCACTTAGGAGACCATTTGTAGGATTTTTGTACCATTTCGCCTTCTTAGAGGGCAGGTGGTCTTAAATGTGTTCTTAAATGGTCATACTGTTAAATAACATTGATTTGTAAATGTGTGCTCATCACTACAGCTATTACTGCATGGATGAAAAAACCTTTGTGTGCAACGCCTGCATCGTGGAAGGAGGCCACAAGGACCACACTATCAAGACCCTGAGGAACGCCACCAAAGACCTGAAGGTACACAGACTACACACCCACACTAAACCCCCCAAAAAACTAGACCAAAATTGTGGTCACTTAACAGATAATGAAAAATGTCAAGGTCTGCGAAAATACGGTAAACAAGTTATTCAGTATTAACTATAATTTACAATCCTAAAAACCCTAATTCAGAGATTGAGAGACTAACTTTATTCTGTTCCTCTGCTTATTTTCACCACCAGGGGGCACTGGATCATCAGCTGAACACAGCTGAGAGGAAGTCCGCCATCACAGAGTTGAAACTGCTGGCAGAGAACGAGAAGGACAGACAGAACAAAGTAAGGAAGGCACGCCAAATAGAATATACTTTATTTTATTTTTTTGAACAAAAAATGGGACAGTTAATGGGACAGTTATGTATCTGTTGCGTCTTGAGCTGAAAAGTTTGGGAACCCCAGGCCTAATTTATACTCATCATACCATGCCGCCGTGCTCCCCCTTGCCCGGTTCTCACCCGGTGGAGTGGGGTAGATGAACGCCGGAGGCCAAAGTGGACTACACACAGCCACACAAAACGAATATTAAAGTTACTACATACTGTCATGAATTTATAATAACCTTTATCACCGGGACACCGACAAATCACAACAGATCACTCTGACCTGCTCTCGGCGAGCAAGTGGAGATCTCCCCGCCACGGCACGTGTGTGTCTGTCGGCCTGGGGAGACGGCCTGCCACTGTCTGTCTGTCTGTCTGTCTGTCGCGAAGCATCAAACTATGAAATAAACTGCTACTACTTTAGCTATGAACAGGCATGTATATCAATCCTGCGAGCCCTCTCCCCGGGGAGAGGCGAGGACCACGGCAGTGACGGCACCGGGGCCTCCCGCTGTCATCTCTGCGGTGAGACAGCAGCAGCTGAACGGGGAGGGCCGACATGATTTTTTCTTTTAACTTGTCAATTTGTGTATATAAAATATAGATTCCCTGTTGAATCTCCTAATTACACCAACATTGTTCTTGTGAAGTAGTTAGTTTGTGCTTTTTTTATTAAGTTAAGTCATTTCTAGCATAGGGAACCACCGTGGTGCCTAGCCGTGAGAGTGTCTCCTCAGACGGACTACTGGAGAGCAGCGATGGGGGGAGCCGACCAGACGGCTCGATCAGTTATTTAGCAGCTTGTTTATAAACATTCTATAGATTTTGTATCCATAAATAGGTTATATATTAACTAAATGTAGACTTATTTCTCATCTACAGCTGCTATTTTTCATTTTTGACTTCAAAATGTGCATCTGTTCAAACTCGCTGTTTTGTCTCGCCTCAAACAAGCACACTTGCGGAGACTTGAGTGACAGGTACTTGGACACGCCCAGTTTGATCAAAAAACGCTAATTCAAATGGATTTCTGTTTTTTTTTATGTCCAGCTTCCCGTCGGTGTGAACGCAGCGTAAGACCTGGAATACCAATACGGTGTTAGACATTTCAAGCCGGGAACACCTCTGTGTCACATTAGCTATTGCTCTCTCTCTCTATCTAGCTATCTAGCTAGCTAGCGCGCGCAACATTCAAGTTTTTCAGAAAACTTGGGTCAGGATGTAGAAGGTGTTTTAAAAGATAATGGTCATAAACTACTTTTAGGATGTGCAATTCTTGTGATCTGATTTTTTTTTTAGTAGTGTAGTTCATGTCAAAGAACAAATGGTCTCACATAGCCATACTTTCAGAGATCTGTGCTTACTGATAAGTCCATTCTTTCTTTGTGTGGGGCAACACGTGGGTAAGGATCTGAGATTTAAAGCAAAACCTGCATTGCAGAACCAATGCGAAGCACAGAGAGAAGTCCTTCCTAATCTGATCCGAGGCATTCTGTTGGTGTGTTTGCTTTTTTTTTTTGTCGCGACGAGACTCATTCATGCTGCTCAACATATTCATATATAATAAAAAACAAACGCTAAAACAAACAATTGAAACAAAATGTGAAACTCTCCTAGGTGTATGTCAACCACAGACCTTATATTCTGCATAAAACTGAAAGCCTGGACAACCAGGCGAAGGAACCCACGGCTCAAAAATAAGTAACGGGTTCTGGGTATTTAGGTGATCATCCGTTAAAGAAGTCTTTTGACTCTTTTCATTCTCTTTCCTGTTCTATGTAGAACTTTGTGAAGATGACGGAGAACTACATGAGGGGACTGCGTGCGGAGATGCACGTCAAAGTGGACGGCTTCGTGGACAGACTCCTGGGTTTGACGCACGACAACTGCAACCTCAACGCTCTGGACATCCACAAAAACATCAAGAAGATCAAAGAGGACAAGGTACTAGAGATGGGGCAATAATCGTTAACGTTTATCGCGATTTAAAAACTTTCACAATAATCATATCACAGAGATTTAAATGTATCGTGTCCCTTATACATTGGACATGAGTTGGCTCTGTACTGGGACCTCTTTTTTCCGTCTAGGCGTCTACAACTAATCTCTTTGCCAAAATGTGGCTAATTTGCTATTTTTGGCTAATGTTCCCCTCTGAATATGGATGATGGGGTGCATTTAGTAAAAGTGTCATTTTAAGAGTTTTAAGCTGAAATGTTCATATGGTCTCATTCCTACAAGGTTCGCCTCCAGGAGGTCCGCGGCGGCATCCAGGGCCTCATGAGCCAGAACCCGTTCCGCTTCATTGAGGTAAGGACTTTAGTTTGTTTTCCAGACAAACAAAGTTACGTTTTCCAGACAAACTCAAGATGGAAATGTAAAAAATATGTATGTTAATTTTCAATTCCTTTCATCTTTATTAGTACTCGGGTCCATAGAAATATATATTTGCTTTTAAAAAGACAAGACTGGATTATAAAATCCTTAAAAAGTTACAGATTCATCCAGCCGTTGCATACATTTGCCTTCTTCAAAGTCTTCACTCCTGCAGTGACAAACTTCTGACTTGCACTGCCCCCTGCTGGGTTTTTGAAGGAGTATTCTCATTGCAACGTTATATTATGCATGTTATGTTGCATGTTTGTTAGTGAAAATGGGTGCACCTTTAGCTGACCCCCCCCCCCCCCTTTACCCAGGGCAATTTTACATAATTATATTACATTTAGTGATGAGCGGGCCGACCCGTAACCCGCGGGTCAACCCGCGGCACGGGTGGGTCAGGAATTCAGAGGCAATTATGCGGGCTGCAGGTGAGCGGGTCAGCCGCTCTCACACGCAAATAAAAATAAAAATCACATGATCTTATTTTGTCTTTATTCATAATAAGCAGGGGTGCACATAACTGGTGCGCAGGTGCGCATGCGCACCCAAAATAAAAAATGCGCACCACATCAGGCGACGCGAGGCGCTTTTGCGCACCAACAGCTGGGACAGGAATTTCCCAGCTTTTATTTTTTAGCAAAACTAAAAAATAAAAGCCTGGAGATCAAGGCTAGGAATTTACTTCCTGAAGCCACACTCACACAATCACTCTAAAGCACCCGTCGGCTCATGTACAGCCATTAGGCACAGGGGTAGAGATATGACTCGCGTCGCCTCGCATCGCCTCGCATTGCCACGCAGCCAGCAGCGGCTGTTAGAGGCACTCGTCACCGATGATGAACGCACCGTAATGGTGCAAAATATGCCGTGAACGTCCCAATCTGGCGGATAAAATCAGCGCAGCAGCACAGGGCACCAACCTTGGGGGCTTTATCTAACAGCGTGAGAAAAAAAAACGGCGAAAATCGACGTAATTTAGAAGCAGAGCGTCCTTTTTTTCTCGCCCCCCCCCCCCCCCGTTGACAAAACTGTCCGGTGGGCACCGTGCTGAACCCCCCCCCCCCCCCCCCCCGTTGACAAAACCGTCCGTGCTGAACACCCCCCCCCCGTTGACAAAACTGTCCGGGCTGACCCCCCCCCCCCCCCCGTTGACAAAACGGGACGGGCGCCATGCGCACCAAGTCACATGTCCAGGTGCTCTTCTGCGTACCAGACCTAAAAAGTTATGTGCACCCCTGATAATAAGAATAATAAGAATAAAACAGTTTGAATACACTTGGGGTGTATACTTGAAGATTATTTTCCATCATGATTTTACCGACATTTTCTTTTTACCGCGGGTTCGCGGGGCGGGTTGAGCCATAGATTTATATATGGGTTCGCGGGACGGGTTGAGGCGGGTTGGGGGGGGGGGCGGGTCATGAAAAAACCCGACCCACACATCACTAATTACATTATATTTTACAGCTAAAATGACTGAGGGCACAATTCTTATTAATAGGAAAGACCTGGTTCTCTCTCTCTCTCTGTCTCTCTCTGTGTGTGTGTGTGTCTCTCTCTCTCTGGAGTTGGGATACATGAATATATTCCTTTACGGTACATCTGAGCTGTTATTCTTCCTTATACACAATCCATTATAAGTGTTTAGAATGTTTATTGTTGATAAATTGCTAAATGTCTTCTCATTTATTTTTAGGCATACAAGAGAAAAGAAGAACAGTAAGTACTGCACTTGTTGTCTTGTCCCACACACACACACACACACACACACACACACACACACACACACACACACACACACACACACACACACACACACACACACACACACACACACACACACACACACACACACACACACACACACACACACACACACACACAGTTTATATTCTGTTTCTTGTTGTCTCCACCACTACATGCAAATTATTGACACAACACTGATGATAGTGCTGTCAAAACAGTCTATGAAGCTATCTATGAAACACAAGTTCAATCTGCAACACTATTTTATACAATATGTAGTGGGGGACCATCTCTCTCAACTAAGGGGTCCTTGGCCTTAATAACGTTGTAGACCCCTGGTCTAAAAGGAACATACCGCTCAAAGGGAAAGTTGCAGGCTCCTATAGTGTCTGACAATATTTTGGAAAGCAACAATTATGTTGTCAGAAACCCTGTTGGAATGGTTATTGTGAAACATACAGTATACCAGTATTTCTATTACTTTAGTTCAATTGAAGAAAGTTACAGAGCATGACTCTAATAGTATCCATCTGTTTTTTTGTATACAAATGAATAGAAATTAAACAATTATGTATCAAATAATTGCCATCACGTGATTATGTATAATTGTGACATAACTAATGACAAGCAAAACTAAGAAGATTAATCCGCAATGTGTGTGTGTGTGTGTGTGTGTGTGTCCTTTAGGTTGCAGAAGAAGCTACAACAGAGGCTGTTCAAGCCTGAATGCGTTGAAGGCATGAAGACAGGAGATCTGGGAGTACAGATGGAAGGGGAGATGAAAGCCTTCCTGGACATGGAGCTCCATGCCATCATACTGGCTGACATACTGACACTGTGTAAGAACACTATCATACTGACACTGTGTGATTGATTGATGTACTTTATTTAGTAAGACATGAGAAACAGTACATGGAAGTACAATTCACATTACAAGGTCTACTAAACTGGATAACTCATAAAAGCACTAAGCTTGTTTAAAATGAGTTCCCACGGACACGATTGGTGGAACATGAGCTACTGTATAATCACACGGGTGAATGAAATCATGATTCCACCACTGACTATTACATTTAGTATTAATTCATGTTTATTACAAGACCTGTATGATGTGTATCCCATGTTTGTGTACATACATTATTTAGGCTATTTGTAACAGTGACTCCGATTCACTGACAAAGCCATCCTGATTGGCTGTTGACAAGCGTCCAATCATACATCATTTGCCATTACTAAACCATCCAATGAGAACTGTCTTTACAATGCTGTCCAGTATTTGCTTACTTCAAATCAAATTGCTGGTAATAGCTGTCCAATAACATCAACGTTACAAAGCTGTCCAATCAGAATCACCATTACAACACTATCCAATCAGAATGATGAATTAGTTTAGTTGATGATTAGTTGTTGTTTTTTTAGGTAATTTTCCGGAGGAGGAGGAGGAGGAGGGAGAGGAGGAGGAAGAGGAGATGGACGTTGAAGCACTTGAGGTCATCCTTGAGGAAGAGGAAGATAAGAGTAGTGAGGAAGATGAGGTGGGAGAGGAGGAAGATGAGGTGTATGATGGGGGAGAGGAGGAAGATGAGGGAATGAGTAGCGAGGAAGATGAGGAGGTGGCGTTAAGGGAAGACCAGGTGGTCGTGGAGGAAGAGGAAGGAACAAGTAGTGAGGAAGCTGAGGAAGAGGAAGCAACGTGTAGTGAGGAAGATGAGGTTGGAGAGGAGGAGGAGGAAGGAGACGATCAGAACGAGTCTGTCGACCAAGTTGACAACCCTGAGGATGATGATGGAGAGGAGGAAGAGGATGGTGATGAGGAGGAGGAGCTCATTACAGAGGAGGAGGAGCTCACTACAGACATAACAGACAGTGAGCAGGACAGTGATATTAATCAGTGATATTAATGTGAGACTTTAGCGTGTTGAGAGACCGGTCGTTGTTCATATATTTGTTCCAGCACATTTTCTATGGACATTATTCTTGTATGCAAAAATATGTTTTAATACTTGAATGTTGAAAATAAATAAAGCAGATGAAAACAGCCATTGGCACCTTTTATTCTTGCCTTCAAACCTCCTAGTTACAACATACATTTAGTTTATGGTTGGAAGCCAAAACTCATTTTGCACAGAGCATCATCCAATGTGAAGCCCTTACTTTATGCTTCTACTCTACTACTGTATATTACGGTGCGTTTGTATTGGGCAGTGTTGTCTTTACATCCACAAGAATGTGAATACATATGAATACGTCTAAAACACTTTCAAGGTGAACTTGGTGTTGCTGCTGCATTCAGATGCAGGAATTACAGAAACCTCACTTTATTTACTGTAGTGGTTCTCAAAGTGTGGTCCAGGGACCAAAAGAGCCTCATGATAGATATTCCATATGAATTTCCTGGTAGAATAGAAACCCAGCAGTACTTGGGGGGTCCCTGAGGACCTTTTGAAGTTCTCAGACCATAGCTCTATCTCGGGGTGCATTGACGAGGGGGATGAGGAGGAGTACAGAAATTTGGTGGAGAACTTTGTGTGGCTGGAGCAATAGACCATATTCACATGGCGGCCATATTGCCATTAAGTCAATGAAATGCCACCCCAGTTGCCACAGCAACGCAATGTTAAATTCCAAAATGGCCACCGTGTGAATATGGACTACGAGAAACACCTGCAGCTGAATGTCAGCAAGACAAAGGTTTTGATGGACTTCTGGAGGAGGAAAGAGCCCCCCACCCCTAGCTGTCACCATGCAGGGGTGGACACACACACACACACACACACACACACACACACACACACACACACACACACACACACACACACACACACACACACACACACACATTTCAAAATAATTTCAGAAATCCTACTATAATTCTAGTAACCTCACGGTGGTTGTGTCTTGGGGGGACTCTTGATCAAACTGCGCATGCGTCGTTGCCAGGTTTCGCGAGAGAAACGAGCAGCAAGGTCTATGAAAACGAGGCCAAACCAAACGAACCCTATACCACCAATATTGCCCCTACAGCGCTTACAGTAGGCCGACATGGCAACACCGAGACCCCGCCCACTCTCTGAGTACAATTCTTTCTGTGGAAAGTAAACACACCAGACGGACCCGGGGCGGGCGAGTAACATGCCTACGGCATTCTCCGTGCTGATATATATATATATATATATATCCGCCCGTGGGGAGGGGTGACCGCGGGCCGGGGGGTGCCGCGACGGGACCCACGGGGGGGAGGAGCCACGACGGGACGCGCGCGGCGGAGAAACCACGCGACAGGACGTGCATTAACCCCAAGTTTGCAACTACTTTCGTCTGCGCCCTTCACCGGGTATGGTCTAGTAAATATAATTTAGTCAAATAGATGCAACGTGTTGTGAGAGCTTGGAGATTGGCCATTTTCCACTATGTTTGAAATGAGTTCATGATGTATTTTTGCACGTTTGGGTCCATGGACCCAAACTTACAAAAAGACCCCAAATGTATCTTCAGGGTCTTGAGCTGAACGGAATGCTTTAAATGGCTCCATAGATGTGACTTTAATGAAGCTGTTTCTGTACAAATATACTGTATAGTTCTATAGTAACCCCCCTACCCCGCTCTCTCTCTCTCTCTGTAACACTCTTTGGGTCTCTTGCCCAGGCCTCTTCCACCCATCTTGTTCAACAGGAAGATGGACACCAGTGATGATTAAACATGATGTAGATCAGTTAAACACTAATTACAAACACTTTATTAATTGTCAACTTGACAGTAAAGTACTTTTCCTTTGTATCAAAAAGGAACAATTGAAAACGGATCAAATCAACACCAGAGTCGTAGCTGTCAGATGGGAACCTCAGATTGTCCAAAACTGGTACTTTTCAGGAAATGGGGAAAAGTAATGTGTGTTCCAATGGACAGACTTCACAACTTTCACTTAAAAGGTTTCTCAAAAGTAGCAAAAATGGCAGATCTAAAGCTCACAACACATTGCATTGTGACACGTTGTGAGCTTGTAGATCGGCCATTTTTGCTACTTTTACATGACAAAATAGGGCATTAATTTACGGGGTGAAAAAAAACGTTTAGATTGTGAAGATACAAGGTTTCTGCCCGACAGCAACGACATAAAAACATAATAAATAAGTATTTAGAGAACAGCATCAAATTAACACCAGGTCCAAACAGATTAGAACAACACAAGTTAACAATATTCAATCAATACATTCAGTCAAAACCAGGAAATAAACAACAGCAACATATTCAGTCAAACTACTACAGTAGGTAACAACAAACTTATTTGTTCCAAGTTAAATCAACCTGTTAACAGATTTATAAGTCATACAACAGAACAAATGTCATACAATACAATGTCATAAAAAACTGTTATAGCTATACTATCTGCTCAGAAAGAAGGGAAAAACATGTTATGTTTTCAAGATAAATGTCATACTATACTATATGTTATCAATACTTTTAATCAAAAGTCAAACAAAAATATCATATATTATGTGGACAAAAAATAAATAAATAGCAAAATAAACTATGTCATTCAGAAAATTTAAACAAAAACATAGTGTTATGACATCAATTTAAGAAATCAAGTCTAACTATACAATGTAAAACAAAACATCTTACTAGACTATAGCATGAAAAAGTAAAAGAAAAGTCATACTATATTGTATTCAATGAAAGACAACTCATACTATGTCATGTTGGCAAATCTTTAAAATAACACAAAGCCAACAAAACACACACAGGATATAGGCCTCCAGTTGGCCGTGCATTTGGGTGCTTGGAAGTTTGACCCATCAGTGTACAGCTGGCGCTAATGACTACAAACATGGGCCTAATGAAAAGGGTCTCTTTTCTCTAACACTGTTGTCACAATGTTTACAATGGAAGATTTTCTCAATGTGTAAATGCTGCTGTCTCTACAGAGACTCTAAACCAATGGCAACACATGTAACAATGTTTACAATGGAAAGGTTTTCTTTACAGTGTGGACTTGCTGGTGTTGCCTCAGGTTCCTGGACGTCGTGAAACCCTTGTCGCAGTGTGTGCAACGATAAGGTTTCTCTCCGGTGTGGAAACGTTGGTGTGTCTTGAGATTACTTAACTGAGTGAATCTCTTGCTGCACTGTGTGCACGGATATGGTTTCTCCCCGGTGTGCACACGCTGGTGGGTCTTCAGGTGATGTAACAGAGTGAATGTCTTGTCACACAGTCCACAGTGGAAAGGTTTCTCTCCAGTGTGGAGTAGCTGGTGGTTCTTCAGGCTAACTAACCGAGCGAAACTCTTGCCACATTGTTTACAGTGGAAAGGTTTCTCCCCAGTGTGAACTCGCTGGTGTGTCTTCAGGCTACCTGAGTCACTGAATCTCTTGTCACACTGCGTGCAGGTATAAGGTTTCTCCCCGGTGTGCACACGCTGGTGTGTCTTCAGGTGACCTGACTGAGTGAATCTCTTGTCACACTGTGTGCACGGATAAGGTTTGTCCCCGGTGTGCACATGCTGGTGTGTCTTCAGGTGACCTGACTGAGTGAATCTCTTGTCACACAGTCCACAGTGGAAAGGTTTCTCTCCAGTGTGGAGTAGCTGGTGTCTATTCAGGTGACCTGAATGAGTGAATCTCGTGTCACACAGTCGACAGAGGAAAGGTTTCTCTACAGTGTGTCCAGTGTCTCCTTGTGTCTGTCTGGGTACAGAGCTGGTGGTGGAGGTCTGCTGACAGGCTGCTGGTAGGATCTGTCCACTCCTCAGCATTTGCCAGTAGAGGTCATTGTGGCTTCTCTTCAGGTGTCCATGGAGGAAGACCTGACATGTGAAGGCGTATGGACACTCAGGACAGGAGAAGACCTGAGTCTGAGAAGACTGGGACCCCTCTCCCACTGAGAGAGAGAGAGAGAGAGAGAGAGAGAGAGAGAGAGAGAGGGAGAGGGAGAGAGAGGAAAACAGTGAGTGCAGAGTCAGACACAACTTGAAAACCCTCCATCATCTGTCCATTTACCCCTGACTTTTTTTGAGTACTTAAGTACAATTTCGAGGTATTTGTACTTTACTTGAGTATTTCCAATTTCCAATACTTTTACTTCTACTCCACTACATCTCAGAGGCAAATATTGTACTTTTACTCCACTACATTTACTTGAAAACTTTAGTTACTAGTTACTTTTCAGATATAAACTATGATATAATGAAACATACATTAACCACTTTAGCCCTATTTTATATATAGGCTATTTGAAAATAGCCCACACAAGCTCTACAAGCCCTACAATAGCCCTACAAGCTCACAACGCGTCGCGAGCTTGTAGATCTGCTATTTTCAAATATTTAGTACTTTTACTTTTGGTACTTTAAGTACATTTTGATGCCAATACATTTGTACTTTTACTCAAGTAAATTTAGAATTATGGAATTTTACTTGTAACAGAGTATTTTTATATTGCAGTATTGGTACTTTTACTTAAATAAAGAATTTGAGTACTTTTTCCACCACTGAGAGCAGATGTATTGTTTCCATCCTTGTAGCTTTTCAAAGAGGGACCAAAGAGGGAAAAAGTATGTTAGATGCAAAGTACCAAAGTGTCCAGGAGAAAAGAAAAGCAACAACCTTTGTTTGCATTTACACAGCCTCTCACTTCAGATTATGATCAGGATATTTTTGTATTAGATCATTTACCTTGTGAAATTGTTTTGTAGTTATGCTCCTTATGGTGTAAATGGCTTGTAAATGGTTTTGCCTAGATGATCACAGAACACATTCACATGATTTCATATTTGATTTAACCAACCATTATTAAAACAGCAATAATTGTAATGTGTAAGAATAACAGTTTTAAATGTGCTTAATTATCTTGGGCCACTGATGTGATGAACTGTGAACCCAGCGGCTTCCTTGCTTGGCCCACAGGCTAGTTTTTGTTAATGCTCTGGCATACAAAATGAGTCAGTAACAGTCATTATCAGACCAGTGTTTAAAGGGTTAACCTTCTTGGGCCACCAATATAACACTACCTATAAGTCAATATGAATGTATAGTTTAATTTATCCTGAAAATCCTGCCTCCTTATTCAGAATGTCAAATGTCTCCTTCATACAGATTATTTTTAGTGATGTCCAAGTCAAGTTCAGAGTGGATTTTCAAGAGTTAAAAGGTAAGTAGGTAAATACATTGACGATATGCAGAAGTACATTTGGTTAAAGTCAACTAGTTGGTTGGTTTTCTGAACAATTCAATTAGTGAACTATAGTCTCTACATAATAAGACTGGTATCAGCTTAGGATAAATGTCCACCAGATGCTGCTCTGGCACAGTTTTCCAGTGTGTGTGCGTGCGTGCGTGCGTGCGTAGACAGCACACACAGCAGACATGCAGACATTTTACTCAGTGTCGTGTCCACGAGGTGAGGATCATACATGTGAGCTAGACATGAGACACACCAACATTCTTCACCCAATGTTCCTGTTCTGCTTCTAGTCTAATTGTCCTGAACCCACATGTGTCAGTGAAGCTTATGCAGTTACCTTCATCTAAGCCAGGGGTTAATAAAAACTACCTACTGAAACATCATTACAAACTAGAAACAAAAGTTTATGTATCTCAAAAAAGATAAGAAGATATAAGACAAACTGACTAGTCCATTAGTCTGACACTAGTTGACTAGTCTGACTCATCCCTAATAGACAGATCAATCAACAGTTACATTTAACAAACAGATAGAAGGTCACCTTTAGCAGAACTCTTCTCGTCCCACATCTTGTCGAAGACGATTCCCAGCTCTTTCCCATATTCATCACCGTACCACACCAGCAGTTCTTCTCCTCTTCTCACTGGACGACAGCAGTGATACACAACGGCTTGTCGATACTGGAGCGCGATCAGGTTCAGTTCTCTCTCATTGCGAGCACAGTTCACATACCTGACACACGCACACACGCGCGCGCGCACACGCACGCACGCGCGCGCGCGCGCGCACACACACACACACACACACACACACACACACACACACACACACACACACACACACACACACACACACACACACACACACACACACACACACCTCTATGAGTCAGTATCTACAACTACATCTAGATGTATATTTGTTACAATCTACTAGATGGTTATACTTATCTATAAACAAAACTAGATAATTAGTATAGATATCTTGTGTAGATGTATACAGTATGAGGTGAAAACATTCCCATGACGGAGAAAAATTATGTGAAGTGTTTTTTTTGCGCTTATAAGCAGTGAATTATGTCCTACCTCATCCAGTTGGACTGTGTCTCGTCTTTAGCATCAATGTAGACATAACCATTTTTCTTGCGGATCTAGAGAAAAATAAATACATTATTTATCTATGTTAAGAATATAGTGACATAAATAAAGAGTGTCTACCCCATTATAACCTATAAGACATTATCCGTATGCCATACAAATATAATCCCTCTAGCATAAAACTACACACTATAAGCAGTGTCCTTCATTATAGATGTACATTCAAATGTATTGAAATAGCCCACTGAGATGTCCCATAGACTAAATACAACATAAACAAACATAAAAATATAGTCACATACCGTATACAAATTAATTCACACACAGATAGATCATTTATTAACCCTCTCACACCCACACACCCCCCAACAATCAACTGTTGTTACACAACACAAATTAATTAGGGTATACAATTATGGTACCCTGGGTAGTGAACAAAGATAGGTAAAATTAAATAATTCAGTGTCTTGTAGGTAGGTACAAACATTTTAAAAGCATACAGGTTGGTTGCGCGCACACACACACACACACACACACACACACACACACACACACACACACACACACACACACACACACACACACACACACACCACCCAGGAGTATCCACTCTTTTCAGCTTCCTCTTTGTCAATCTCCACTCCTTCGTATGGACCAAAGCGCGTCCCAATGGGAAGCTCTTTTTTTCCCTTGTAAAACACTCCTAAACCTGCTTTTGGAATGTGTGACTCTTTAATCTGGACACACACACACACACACACACACACACACACACACACACACACACACACACACACACACACACACACACACACACACACACACACACACACACACACACACATGGAGAGAGAGTGGGGGGACAGAGAAACAGATATTAAGATATAATTTGATGTTATATAAAGTTATATGTGTAAAGTATATATATGTGTAGTTTTACCTCAAAACTCCGAGGCAGGGTCTTCTTGGCTCTGTTAGGAGTTCCTAAAGGTACAGGACGGTCAACCCTAAGGACGTCCATGTTCCTCACAGTAAAATAAGAAGAACTCCTTGCACTGAGACACACACACACACACACACACACACACACACACACACACACACACACACACACACACACACACATACACACACACACACACACACACACACACACACACACACACAGGACAGAGGTGACCAGCGTTGTTAAGTATGTCATACAACTAAAACATTGTTCCAGGCATTTGTGATATGCTATGTAATAACTCATTATTCATAACATCATCATAAAAGTCAATCAAATGCTGCTGCACTTAGACTTCAATCTACTGTACCATTATTGTGATATCACTGTAAAATTGTGCATTAAGTGCATTAATATCGATATGCTTTTCACTAAAGTTGTGAATTAAGGTGATATTTTACATTTTATTGACTATTATACACACAGTACTACCATTACACATAACATGGTCATTGTGGGGTTAAAATGTTTCTTTAAATACAAATATGTAGGCTTAGTTATGTTTGAAAAAGTACATAGGCCTACTTAACATTTTTCTTGGCATAGAAATGTAGCTTCAATCTTCTTATTTTACATTTAGTAGTGTATGGAGTTGATCTACTAGTAAAATGTTGAGGTATTTTTTACTTTACTGGAGTATTTCCAATTTTCAGTACTTTTACTTCTACTCCACTACATCTCAGAGGCAAATATTGTACTTTTACTCTTGGCCTACTACAATTATTTGAAAACTTATAGTACTTTGTAGATTTTGATTATTATTACAAAACATATATGATATAGTATCCACTTCAGCCATATAACTTTTAGGCCTTTTGAAAATAGCCGATCTACAAGCTGACAATGCCATTGTGAGCTTGTAGATCTGCTATTTTCAAAAGATTTCATACATTAAAAAACTTGTGAAATGGGACATTCTGCACAATGAGTACTTTCTACTTTTGGTACTTTAAGTACATTTTGATACCATTACTTTTGTACTTTTACCCAACAATTGTTTTTAAATTCCAGACTTTTACTTGTAACAGAGTATTTCTGCTCATCTGTATGAAACAAAGCAAACAGACATTTACACCGACTGTAACTCCTTCTAGCTAGTAGTGATGCGCGGGTTTGATTGATTGATTGATTGATTGATTGATTGATGTACTTTATTTAGTAAGACATGAAAACAGTACATAACAGTACATGGAAGTACAAATTCACAATACAAGGTCTACTAAACTGGATAGCTCATTAAGCACTAAGCTTGTTTATGAGATCCCCATGCACACAAATCATGATGACATATAGAGACAGACAGATATACACACTACTATACAGAATGTCATACAATCAGTTTACGGGTTTTTTCATGACCCGCCCCGCCACGGAACCGAACCCGAACCAACCCGCGCCGCAAAACGATATATAAATCAAAGATCGACCCGCCTCGCGACCCACGGTGGAAAAAAAGAAGATAATCATAAGTGAGTGTGAGTGAACTGCTGCGCGACACCGTAGCCTACATCGCACATCAGTATAAACAAATTAATATATGTGTTTGCCCTTACATCTAGCAACCTTAATATGCAAGACCTACAGCTTGTGTTTAGTTTTCTTAATGTTATATGAATGATGGCGCAAGGGAGGTTGATTACTTGCCTTAGTTGCTTGCAATGTGTATGTGTTTCACCAACTTTCGCCACTAACACTTCATCCATTCACAGCAGCCATATTATGAAGATATTCACAGGTGTTACCAATGATACTAATGAAGGCTCTGTTCCATTCTGGTCGAACAGAGTCAGGGTGCTGATGTTGTTGCATGTTGGCCCACTGGAAACACTCTGTTTCACCAGTGGGTCTACAGTTGGGGTCCAGGGACCCTCATTCCAAATGGCCGGTGTGTAACTCTGAGAGTGTACAAATGGAACCAAATGGACCCCTCCATTTGGTTCCATTTGTACACTCTCAGAGAGTTATGGGGGTCGTGGAAACCACTGTGCTACACTAAATGGAACAGAGCCTTCATTAGTGTAACTCATTGGTAACACCTGGGAAGAAATTGATAATATGGCTGCTGTGAATATTGACGGGTTTTATTATCGTCAAGTGGGTCCATATTCTATCACTTCGGGATCCCGGTTCTGTTTATCATTACACCCGAGCGAACCACCCGTGCGCAGCGCTGATTAGGAGGAGATGCAGGCAGCTGTGTAAAGCTTGTGCGACGTGCGTCGCCCGTTTAGCGGTGTTGTTGCGTATCGAAAATAGCAGACACACAAGCTCACAACGCGGCGCGTTGCGACCATAGAGGTATAATATAACGGTTGCGACGTGTTGTGAGCTTGTAGGTCTGATATTTTTAACGCGCAAACACCATGGTACGAAGAATAGGCTGATCTATATCGGATAACTGCAGTGCTGTGAGACACAGCAGCACCAGGCTGTCGGGAATGAACCCACACTGACGTTGTCAGACAGATCATGATAAAAACTTTAAATAATTATGATGGTTTTTAATGGTAGTTTTATCCAAATATTAACTATTCTACTTCTACCTTCTGTCTCTAAACCTTCAGTCAAACTCTTCCTTTGTCATCGTGGGCACCTGGAAGAGTGGGCACGAGAGAAATCATGGGCACAGGGAGACTGGGCACTAGGGAAATGTGGGCACTTTGGAGTGGAAAAGAGTGTGCACTAGGGAAATCTTGGCACCAAGATTGGGCACCGGGATAACTGGGGACCAGGAAGAGTGGGCACTTTTCCTAGTGCCGATTATTCTCCACCCCTATTAAGTGTTAGTCCCCACTCTTCCAGGTGTCCACATGTCCCTAAATGCCCAGAATGTTTTGGTGCCCACCTAAATCTGGTATGGGGAGTCTCTGGCACAAAATATTCTCATTTTGATTGAATACTTTATTAACAGTTTGCGAAAAATAAATAAAGCACAGAGGTACAGTTTTACACAAAAGGATAAAAATCACACCCTGTGTGAAGGTAGCGGCGCCTTTGAATACATTATGTCATCGATATGTGTTTATAATGTGTTTATAGCCATGTGTCATGTGAAGCTTGACCAATCACTTTGTTGACGGGTCTGACCAATCAGAGCATCGACGACAGATAAAGTTAAATTGAGGATCTAACTTTAAATAACTTACCTAGAAGGAGACTTTAGCCAAATAAAACTATATACAAAAAAAAACATGAGGAAATAAAAAATAAACCTTGACATCATAGTGATGTCATGAATAGTCCCCTTGCCTGACAAATCACAACCTTGACGGGCCTGACCAATCAGAACCTTGACGGGCCTGACCAATCAGAACCTTGACGGGCCTGACCAATCAGAACCTTAACGGACTCTTGGATTCTCGATCGTCTCTATCAAACCATTCTGTCATAACGGATGACTGGGTCCCGAACTCAGACTTTCTATACATTCACCCTTCATCTGTTCTTGTATCTTTCTCTTTCTATTCGTCATATTAACTTTAAATAACTTACCTAGACGGAGACTTTAGCCAAATGAATAATAAGATGAAGTCATTGTCATCGTTTATATAGACATCGAATTCTATATTCATGACATCATAGTGATGTCATGAATAGTGACCAATCACAACTTTGGCGCACCTGACCAATCAGAACGTTGACGCACCTGACCAATCAGAACGTTGGCGCACCTGACCAATCAGAACGTTGACGAAAAAGCCAGGCATAGAGGGCTAATATCCGCTCTATACCTAAAGGTATAGAGCGGCTAGCGCCGCTAAAAAGGATAACCCAAGAAAGCCTATAGCTTATTTCCATTGGGGTTGATAAGGACAGATTCTGGGACCATTATAAATAATGGGAGCACATGTGAGGGATTAACCATAGAGTTATAATATTAACTATTAATGATAAACTAATATGAAGGGATTTTAATAAAAGAAATAATGACAACAAATATCAGCTCCAACACTGACAGGGAGACATGCTGCCAAAGAAACAATGGCGCCATCTAGTGGGGAAAAAGAATGAGTAAATGTGAGATTCGTTTAATAAACAGGATGAATAATGTAATAATCAATTGTAGACATTTTCAAACACACATTTTCTCTTGCTGGGGGACTCTGAGAGTGTACAAATGGAACCAAATGTACCCTTATGGGTCTGTAACTCTGAGAGTGTACAAATGGAACCAAATGGACCCTTATGGGTCTGTAACTCTGAGAGTGTACAAATGGAACCAAATGGACCCTAACGGGTCCATTTGGTTCCATTTGTACACTCTCAGAGTTAAATTGACATAGATTTTACAATAGAAATTGCGGTCCAAGTGATAGAAATTCCATTAAATGGGGGTCCGTAGCCCTAATGCATGTCAAACTGGGGGTCCTTGAAATCAAAATGATTGAGAATCACTGCTAGAGCCGTAACCCTAACCCTAACCCTCTCTTATGGGGGTCCCTGGCATATCTTTTGAAATGGGGGTCCGCGGGCTAATATGTGTCAATTTGGGGGTCCTCCTTGACATGAAAAAGTTTGAGAACCACTGGCTTATAATAAGTGGATATGGCAACACTGGGTTTGTTCTTGAACGCAACTCTTTACTCTTTTCCACAACACTCGTCAGCGTGTACGCATGCGCACACCGCTCACTCACTTCCGCCTTCCTGACAGCCAGCGGTGGAAACAACTCCAGTCTGATCACAGTTCAGTCCAGTGTTTATACAGGTTTATCACTGTTATTATTTACACACATATCGTTTTAAGCGGGACACGGTTCCCCTGCTGCAGCCTCTGGATGCGCGTGCACCTGTGCGTGGTGCTGGCGGCGGGCAGCCTGGCGCTGGCACTGTGGTGTCACGATGCTACAGGACGACAGTTCACTGATCAGGAGATGGCTGGAGTCAGGTACACACGCACGCACGCACGCACGCACGCACACACACACACACACACACAATAACTCTGAGAGTGTACAAATGGAACCAAATGGACCCATTTGTACACTCTCAGAGTTACACACCTGTCCATATTTGGAACCCCCCCCCCAAGGAACCCAGATGGTCCCTGGACCCCACTTTGAGAACCACTGCCATAGCTATATATCTATGGGTAATACACAGATTACACACATGAAACACACACACAGTGGTGAGCTGTGGATTTTTGAACTAAGGGTACTGTATTTTATGACGTCACGTGCGCGCGCACGTGCGCAGGCATGTGCACATAGCCACTTACTAATACTGTATTCAACATGTGATTATTAATGTATTTATATTTCTTATTATTTTGTTGCATTGTTAATTTGTTGTTTTTATTTTTGTTTCAATTAATCAATTATTTTATTTTCCTTTTAGTTTTATATAAAATCCCTTTACATAGACTCACCCACACATAAGCAGTTAAAATAATCAGACACCTTGTCTTTGTCTTGTCTCAGAGAACTGGGTGCTCTGCTAAGCAATCCCCCTCACACTCTGCAGTGCACATTCAATTCAAGTCCATGGCTTTTCTCCAGTAGCCTAATGTTATGCAAAGCAGCCAGGTAGACGCTACTGACGGCGCGAACCTTCAGAGGCTATTGTTTAAACTTTAAGGTGTTAACGACCGCCGCTGACGGTGAGTGCATGTGGAGCACGCGCGAGCCCCCAGCCCCCACAGTCTCAGAACTAAGGGTACGCCGTACCCGCCCGTACCCCCTAGAGCTCAACCCTGCACACACACACACACACACACACACACACACACACACACACACACACACACACACACACACACACACACACACACACACACACACACACACACACACACACACACACACACACACACAGCTTTCTATTGATTGTCTGAGTTCTACAGGTAATTGTCATACATATTAGTGTCTTCGTAAAGCCTGTGGTCTTTTACATCAGTCGTTCTCAAAACCTTTTTAATTCCAAGGACCCCCGTAATAACTCTCCCAAGGTTACAGACCTCTTAAGGGTCCATTTGGAACCCCTTCCTCAAGGAACCCTGAGGTACCGGTCCCTGTATGGACCCCACTTTGAGAACCACTGTTTTACATAATTAGTAAACAAAGACATACTCAGAGATAGCTCCAATAGGCTCTATGCACAGCAGCCATATTCCTTCACAGGTGTTTCCAATGATACTAATGAAGGCTCTGTTCCATTTCGTGTAGCATGGTTCTCAAACTTTTTAATTTCAAGGACCCCCATAACTCTGAGAGTCCATTTGGTTCCATTTGTACACTCTCAGAGTTACACACCTGTAAGGGGGCATTTGGAACCCTGTCAAGGAACCATGAGGGTCCCTCGACCACACTTTGAGACCCACTGGTGTCTCCAGTGAGCCAACTTGCACAACATCAGCCCCCTGACTCTGTTTGACCAGAATGGAACAGAGCCTTAATTAGTATTATTGGTAACACCTGTTAAGGAAGTAAGAAGAGGCCCAATTTCTTTCCAATATGGCTGCTGTGCATGGAGCCTATCGGAACCTCTCCCTCCGCTATATAGCTCCGAGATGAGGTTCCATGCAGCTCGGTGCCTATTTGGAGGAGACGGTGCTTTTTGTTTCCATAAATCTCCCGGTGTCAGTAATATGGCAGATGGAACTGTATACCCTTTGTTGACTGAATGTGTGCATGTATGTAAGTCACAACTATTACATAATAATGCAATTATTTGAGATAATCGCAATTATTTTTACATAATCGTCACGTCATCATCGTTTCCTTGTTGAACATTCAAGCAAAATAATTGCGGAAATAGCTGATCTACAAGCTTACAAGACGTCACAAAGTGACGAGCTTGTAGATAATGCCTTGATATTCTTTCAAGTGTCATTGTGTCAAAAATGTGTGCATGTAAATATTGTTACTGATGTTGTCATCGCAATTCAGGGAAAATATCTCAATCTCATTATCGATAACATTGTGCCCCAACCCCACCAACCAGCCTAATGTTAACCCTTAACCTTCTCTCTTAACTTGAACCTTAATTCGGACCCTGATGTTTCAGACAGCGCATCAAAGCCATGTTCTACCACGCCTACAACAGTTACCTTGACAACGCGTTTCCCTACGACGAGCTCCGCCCCCTCACCTGTGATGGACAGGACACCTGGGGCAGGTGAGATCACTTCCTTCTGGTTATACTGTCTAGCACGTCTTCTAAAGGGTTGTTCCAAGGAATTAATTTAATGTGTCTCACACTCTGTCTGTCTGTTTGTCTGTCTGTCGCACCACAGTTTCTCTCTGACTCTGATTGATGCATTGGACACTCTACTGGTAAGGTCTGAGTTAATAATGATAATGTATTTTATTTATTTTTCACTTTACATTTGAAACAAATCTCAAAGTTCTACAGTACAGAATAAAAACAGAAAATTGCATAAAAAACACATCTATAACAAATGCAAACAAATTCTTCTGTTTTTGCATTATTATTATTATTGGATTTTTTTTTTTTTTTTTTTTTAACCGATATTTCTTTTCCCCAAAACGATACATATCGTCACGAAAACGTATCGCGATATATCACAGGACGATATATCGGCACACCGCTAGCTTTTATTTTTTGAAAAAACTACTGATTTAGAAGCCATTTGTAGAATCGGCCTCAGGTCTTAATGGGTTAAAAAGAAAAGTCTTTAGTCCTCTCTTGAAAGCATCAACAGACTGTGGAGCTCTTAGCTGGTTCGGGTAATGTTGAAGTAGATTATGAGTTATGACGACCATACATACGTACTGGTTCTCATGTTTTTGTGATTTAGGCTCGTTTTTCTTGACCACAATGTTCAAATTTAAAGGGATATTTCACTTTCAAAAAAACTTTTGGTCATTTTAATGTACTACTCAGACTTTTGTGAGCACCCCGGACCGTTTTTTAAGTTGCTTGATTCAGTATTTAGATATTTGATATTCATTTTATCAGACACGCCCCCTTCCTATACAAACCCATTATAACTTCAAACTCCATTTTTAACATGTTAGATTCATCAAAAACACCTGTCCTTGGTTCTGGTGACTCACCCTGCGCGAGGGGGCCGTGTTTTTTCGATTATTTTTTGCATCTATTTTATTAGATTTTTTAATTGTATTTAATTTTTTCATTTTCCAAAAAAAAACATTAAAAATGTATTTATAGTTGCGTGTGGTCCCAGTTTACTGAGGCACTACACTTGTCTCTAGTCTACATTTGATCATGTGTGTGTTTACCTTGCTTGCTTATTATTGCTTATTGTCGCTCCGGATAAGAGCCTCTGCTAAATGCCTAAATTGTAGATTTAATTTTATTACAACATATACTGTGTATTTTAAATGATTCAAGATTTGGATTGTGGGAACTGTGCAGCGTTGCAGACATTGATATTCTAGTCATTGTTACTGTGTGTTTGTGCAGGTCAACCATACACATGAATATATCCATGTGTTGTTATAATGTGTTGTGTTGTAATTATGTTATGTTATAACGTGATGTGTTGTGTTTGTGCAGGTTTTGGGGAACCATACAGTTTGATATTTATGTGTTGTGTTACAATATGTTGCGTGTGTTTGTATAGGTTTTGGGGAACCACACAGAGTTTCAGCGAGTGGCGACTGTCCTTCTGGACACGGTGGACTTTGACATTGATGTCAACGCCTCCGTCTTCGAGACAAACATCAGAGGTATTCCTTGTGTTCATAATTGTGTGTGTGTGTGTGTTTGTTTGTGTGTGTAATAAAATGCATGCTTTCCAGGACTGACTCCGTTTTTGGAGTGGTTGAGATTACAGGTTAAACAATCTAATTGCGCTGTATTTTATGAGAGGCGAGCGGAAGTAACCGCCGATTGTCACAGAATACACGAGCAGGCTAGACCTACAGTAATAACCGTCCTGGAGCGACGCAGGGTCCCAAAAACGAGCTACACCCCACAGCTTCCTTGGGTTTAAATATACTGTATAAGCCCAGTGGCAAATTGGATACCAACACAGTCAGTTTGGGCGTGACTCCGACTGGCCGGATCTGAACGACCTGTGTAACTGGACTGTTTTGTTTTTTTTGCAGTGGAAAACAGCCGACGTCAAGACTGTGAATGTCTATGATCAAAAAATATAATAAACTTTATTTATATAGCACCTTTTTAAACAATGTTACAAAGTGCTTAACCACTTAAAATCAGACAGTGAACAATACAATACAATTTTGCAACAACAAAAACAACACACAACAGTATCAGTTCAGTGAGTAAAATGAGAAGCAACGAAATTCTGCTGTTAAGAGGTTAAAAAGGCCTTTCTATAAAAATGGGTTTTTAATTTGGTTTTAAAAATGGCAATGGAATTTGCAACCCTAATGTCCAAAGGGAGGCTGTTCCAGAGTGTAGGGGCCCTGACAGCAAAGGCCCGATCACCCTTGGTCACCAGCCTAGATGTAGGGACATCTAATAGGGCGGCGTCTGATGATCTTAGGTGGCGAACAGGCACGTGGGGATCAAGTAGGTCAGTGAGGTATTGTGGTGCCAGGCCATTAAGAGCTTTAAAAGTTAACAATAAAATCTTAAAATCTATTCTAAAAGTTACAGGCAGCCAGTGCAGTGCCGCCAGTACCGGGGTAATGTGCTCAGATCTCCTAGTTCCGGTAATGAGTCTGACATTTGCTGACATGGAGTCAATATATATAAAACCGCATTTAAAAAAATTAAATATAGTATGTTATATAATTAAATATTCAGATATCTTTTTGACACAGAATCAAATGTTTTATGGTCATGATTTACCAGGAGCCTAGATGGCTTGATTCCAGGCTTAAAATAATTGATATAAATATTTTCAGAAATCTCTATGGGAAAAATGTATGGGTTTTCTATCTGTAGCACCACAAAATAGCCCGCCACTGCTATGCCCCGTAAGTGTCAGCTCATTGCTTTTATATTTGGCAGATGGGGCCATGTCCACAGGCTGGTGGTCAGGGACTTGACCAGTATGAGGTTGTCCAAGTTTAAAGCGAAGCAGCTTGCAAAATACTGCTCAATCTCCTCCATTATAGGCAGGTATTATTACATAATAATGCAAATATTTGAGATAATCGCAATTCTTTTTACATCATCAAAAATCGTTTCCATGTTGAACATTGACATTTTCAAGCATTTTCCAAAAAATAGAGGAACTAGCTGATCTACAAGCTTACAACGCGTCACTTCGTGGCATGTTGTAAGCTTGTAGATTAGCTATTTCCACTTTTTTATTGTTTTTATAGTATAAAAAGCTTAAATGCGTCAGAAATGTCTTTGTATATTTAAGTCATTTGTCATAACTGCACTGTACAATTTGTGATTATGAAAAACACCTAAAAAACAAACAGAAATTAAAATTGTATTCTGTTCCAATGTTCAATGCCAAACACACAATTAAATTGTTAATCGCAATTATTTTGTGTGACAATGAATCGTCAACTTAAATGTGTAATCGTGACAGCCCTACATGTATGCGGTGTATTCTGTACACTTGTTTGGAATGTATCCATGCACCGAGACGCAGGTTATTTCGAGTGCATCAGAGGCAACTGAAAAATATCAGGGCCCTTGTAATGCATTTTATTAATGTGGACTCAAATAAAATAAATTAAAGTGTGTGTCCGTGTGTGCGTGTTTGCGTGTGTGCGTGTAGTTGTAGGTGGGATGTTGTCAGCTCATATGTTATCCAAGAGGGCGGGCTTGGAGGTGGAGCCTGGCTGGCCGTGTTCCGGCCCACTGCTCAGGATGGCTGAGGATGCTGCTAGGAAACTGTTACCTGGTAACTCACATGCACACACACACACACAGACACTTTCTCACATTAGAAATTGTTTGAAAAGTAAAAAGGTATTTTCTTGCGACCCATAACTGCCAATGACGAGATTTCTCGTCATATTTTACTACGGTGCAGTCTGCCAATGACGAGAATGATGATATTTTGTGTTTTCAATGGTTTTCCACTGAAAACTGTACAGTACTGCACTTTCCAGTCAATTAGTTTAACTTTTAGTTAACTTTTGTGTGACCCAAAAATAACCTACTTGGGAAATAGGGATGTGAACTCCTTTGAAATGCCTTTTTGTGCGAAACGTGCTATTGAAATAAATGTACCTCGCGTTGTGTGTGTGTGTGTGTGTGTGTGTGTGTAGCGTTCGAGACCCCTACAGGCATGCCGTACGGTACAGTGAACCTGCTCCATGGAGTGAGTCCCACTGAGACCCCGGTCACCTGTACAGCCGGGGTGGGCACCTTCATTCTGGAGTTTGCAACGCTCAGCCGGCTGACCGGAGACCCTGTGTATGAGAACACAGCGCGCCGGGCGCTCGAAGCCCTGTGGGACACCAGATCTGATATAGGCCTGGTACATGAAGCTCTGTCTGTCTTGTCTGTCTGTCTGTCTGTCTGGTATATTGTTGTTATACATCATTGCTGTTAGGCAGAAAACCTGTATGTCCATACTCCATATTGCATTTTTTTTTTTGGTTTACAGTATATTATAGTATTATGAAACGATATTGGTTTCTCTGGGTATATCTGAATCCTAACGTGTCTCTCTTGTCCATCTTTCTGTGTCATTGTGTCTATGTAACCTGTCTCCTGTCTCTGTCTACGTACCATCTTTCTGTTGCTGCAGGTAGATAACTATATTGACGTGTTGTCTGTCTAACCTGTCTTTCTACCTGTCTGTGCAGGTGGGTAACCATATAGACATAGTGTCTAAGAAGTGGGTGGCTCAGGATGCTGGGATTGGAGCTGGAATCGACTCCTACTTTGAATATCTGGTGAAAGGAGCCATCATGCTGCAAGACCAAGAACTGGTCAACATGTTCCTGGGTACCTACCTAACTTATTATCTACCTACCTTATTACCTACCTACCTACCTACCTACCTTATTACCAAGACCAAGAACTGGTCAATATGTTCCTGGGTACCTACCTAACTTATTATCTACCTACCTTATTACCTACCTACCTACCTACCTACCTTATTACCAAGACCAAGAACTGGTCAACATGTTCCTGGGTAGGGTACCTACCTCCCTTATTACCTACCTACTTTATTACCGAGACCAAGAACTGGTCAACATGTTCCTGGGTACCTACCTACCTTATTACCTACCTACCTTATTAACTACCTACCTACCTTATTACCTACCTCCAGACCTGCTATGAAGGTTGGTAGCTATATAATGCTCTCCTGGATGCCCTGCCCTCAGCCAGTCTTGTCCTAAACGCAAGCAAAACAAAAACATTGACTCTGAGAGTGTATTTATAACATCTGCAAGTGGTTCCACGATTGAGAGGGTCTCTGAATATAAATACCTCGGCACCTGGCTTGAGGACAAGCTTTCTCCAAACTGAGATAAAAAAATGGGTTCTTTAATAGAAATAAATCACGTGTTCCTATTTCTAGTAAACAAAATACTGTTATTGAAGCCACTTTCCTCTCAGTCCTGGACTACGGTGACATTATTTATAGGATTGCTGCTCCATCAATTTTAAAGCGCCATGACACTGTCTATTACTCTGCCTTAAGATGGATTACTGGTGATAATTGCACCACTGTGCACTTTAAACCCTTAAAGTTGGCCATACCAAGTGACCCCATGACCAAAAAGTTTATTTTAAAACAAAATGCCAGACGCCAGAAATAACTCAGATTTATCGTCTCTGACAGAGAGGCGGGATAAGCACTAGTACCTGTTTTAATTTAAACCATTGCTGGAATGCTATCTGCTTATATTTGTTCCATGCAGAACAATAGCACTTGTCAGATCTGCACCAGTGACCTTTTAATGCTCAAGGTTACTCATGCTCTGACAGAGTTGGGCCAGGCAGCATTCTCTTGCCCAACTTCTTGGAACGAGGTTAGTTAGTTAAGTTAGTTCAGAGAAATTGTCCTTAAAACTTTTACTCGAGATTACTGTTTTAACTGTTTTTAAAATGTATTTTGTTTTAGTTGAGCTGTTTTTAGGTACTGTTTCTTTCCCCAAGCCATCAGACTTGTGAACTCTAAACATGTGAAATAGTCCCCTACAAGTGCAATATCGCCTAACCTCTCTCCTATATGCTGCTGAAGACTCCTGTTGTGCAATATTTCTCTCATTATGAACTGACACTGATTTTATTTACTAGTGGTGATTTTAGTATTGTAGTTTTTAGCATTATTTTAACTAGGAGTAGTTTTAGATTATAGTAAGCCAGTGGAACGAAACATTTTTCAATTATGCATTTCATGTATTGAATGACAATAAATCTATCTATCATCTACTTACAGTACCTACTTAACCTACCTTTCTACCTACCTGCTTAAATAACGACCTACCTTTCTACCTACCTACCTAACGTTCTACCCACTTTCCTGCCTTTACCAACCCATAGCCCCACCCCCTGCCACCCCCCATCCCCAGGCGGTTAAGAGAACAAATTAATATTAATGCGTTCATGTGGTCTTGACTTGCTGTGTACATAACACAGATGGTTTATTATGAATCAACATGTGTTATGTTCTAATGGAGTGATGTGCCTTTCTGTGTTGATGTGTAATACATTGGATAGTACGCACAACAAAATACAGCACGTAAAACTGAACGGATTTCTGTCATTCAAGTGATTCTCTGTTATCTCTGCAATGTCTGACTGTTAATTCCTTGTGACACTTATTTTTTTATCATCAGCAATCAAAATGTACAACTTTAAATGTACACCTCTCTCTCTCTCTCATATGTCTTAAAATACCTACGCCTCGTTTCTCAGTAAGGACTGTAGTTCTTCAATGTTTTATTTGCATTCATTATTAACTCTGAGATTAAAGATTACATTTTAAGATGTTTTAAGTTGGGTGGCCTCTGTATCGTGATGGTGGCCACCTAACTCAAAATCATGAGGTTGTAGGCAATATCCAGCACTACATGTCTACGTATTGACCTACCTACATGTCTACGTATTGACCTAACAACCTGTTCACCTTCTAACCTACCCATCTATTTACAGTCCTACCTTGCCTAGTTAGTCTTAAAGTTGTTTGTGTGTTTTAATTAATATTTTATGTATTGTATTGTTTTATTCCCTTCCTAGACTTTGACAGATCCATTCAGAACTACACCCGTTTTGATGACTGGTACCTGTGGGTCCAGATGCATAAAGGAACCGTGTCAATGCCTGTGTTTCAGTCTCTGGAAGCCTTCTGGCCTGGTCTGCAGGTGAGTTAACACACACACACACACACACACACACACACACACACACACACACACACACACACACACACACACACACACACACACACACACACACACACACACACACACACACACACACACACCCCCCCCCCCCCCCCGCAATGGCGCCCAGAGGCATGGCACCCTGAGAGGCTTGGAATGGCATTGGCGCCCCAATGGCTTGGCACCCTCGCCATTTGCCCAGTTTGCCCAGGGCATCGCCAGATAAGCCAAACACTGCCCACGTCACACGCTAATAACAATAATAATGATGATGATGATAATAATAATGTGGGTGTGTGTGGGTGTGTTTAGTCTCTGCTAGGTAATCTGGACAGTGCTGTGAGAACCTTCCAGAACTATTACTCTGTGTGGAGACAGTTTGGAGGTCTTCCAGAGTTCTACAACATACCTCAGGGTTACACTGTGGACAAGAGGGAAGGTTACCCTCTGAGACCAGGTTAGTTCACTATATATGACCCACTAAGACAAGGTTAGTTCACTATATATGACCCACTGAGACCAGGTTAGTTCACTAATTAACTAATACATTAATTAACAAATTATATTTTTATTATATGTTCATTGTGTAATTGAAGTCAAATTATAAAATATCAACTTAGACCATTAACAAGGTAATTAACTAGCACATTTACTAGCTAGTAGCTAATGAATATCTAGATTGAGTAAGCAGTTTTGTGTGTGTGTGTGTGTGTGTGTGTGTGTGTGTGTGTGTGTGTGTGTGTGTGTGTGTGTGTGTGTGTGTGTGTGTGTGTGTGTGTGTGTGTGTGTGTGTGTGTGTGTGTGTGTATATGTATATGTATGTATGTGGGGCCACTTGACCTTAGCCTAGAGGAAGCCTTTATGACCAATGTCATTAAATACCAACCACTCCTACATACCATCTCAGAGCTGGGTTATAGGTTCAGACTGTTTGTTTTTATATTTGGCAGCCTAGGACATTATACCCACAGCCTGGTTGTTAGAGGGCTTCAACAACTTGGGATGCCCAAAAAGGAGGCAAAAAGGCTGGAAAAGTATTGTGTTGTCTCTGCTATAATTGGCAGCCGCCGCATATGGCGGAGACGCTGTTACTTATACCCATAGAGTACTGAGTGACATGCTTATTGTATCAAAAACGTATGCCATGATTTTGTGAATGTAACCTTACTGCACCTTTAATATTTGTGTCCCTGTTTGTTTCTCCTTTATGTGGACATAAATAAATGGTTGGTTTGTGTGTGTGTGTGTGTGTGTGTGTGTGTGTGTGTGTGTGTGTGTGTGTGTGTGTGTGTGTGTGTGTGTGTGTGTGTGTGTGTGTGTGTGTGTGTGTGTGTGTGTGTGTGTGTGTGTGTGTGTTTCAGAGCTTATAGAGAGTGCTATGTACCTGTTCAGAGCGACGGGTGACCACACCTACCTGCAATTTGGACTGGATGTGCTGGAATCCATCGAGAAGATCAGTAAAACTCCCTGTGGATACGCTAGTGTAAGTACTACTAATACATACAATAAGTCATACTGATACACGTCCCAGACTCTTCTCCCTCCTCCTGGCTCCCAAACTGGAACAAACTTCCCATCCCAGTCAGAACAGCAGACTCACTCGTCATCAGAAAAACTCACCTCTCCATCTCACCCTCTAGCACAGTGGTTCTCAACCTGTGCGTTGGGACCCCCAGGGCGGTCTCCACATGATTTTGGGGGGGTCCCCTGATGACGGTAAACTAAAGTGACAATGTAAGGACTTTTAAGACCTTTTTAATACCTCAAAAAAGGAAAGAAAAGAAAAAGACCATTACTGCATCGAAAGTCATCAACAAACTACAGTATAGTATAATATAGGTCAAACATTGGCCAAATTGTCAAATAATATAAGGAGGCTATTGAAAATAGCAAATCTACAAGCTCACAGATCGGCTGGTTACACAAATGCGTTCCCGGTTTTAACCCATTAAGACCTGGAACGCATCTGTGTCACTTTAGATTTATTTGGCTATTCAAAAATAGCAGATATACATGAGCTTGTAGATCTGCTATTTTTAGAAAACATTTTTAAGAATCGCCTCAGGTCTTAATGGGTTAATCACCAAATATCACCAAATATAAATATTACATATGCCTAATATATATATATATATATATATAATATTAATTAGATTATAAATAATTCTAACTGTGTGTCCCAGGTGAAGGACCTACGTGACCACCAGCTGGACAACAGGATGGAGTCCTTCTTCCTGGCCGAGACCATCAAGTATCTCTACCTGCTGTTTGACCCCGCCCACTTCCTGCATGGCGGAGAGGGAGGGGAGGGGGGGCTGTCCTCCTGGGAGGAAGGAGGTGAAGGTAACCAGTGCATTCTGGGAGTGGGGGGTTACATCTTCAACACGGAGGCCCACCCTCTGGACCCCGCCGCTCTTTACTGCTGTAGCCAACACGCACAGGACAGACAGGCGCTGAGGGACATACTGCTCGGCCTACCGCGGGACTCCAAGCGGACAGAGAGCCCGCCCACGCCGCCGCTCGACCGATCGGAGAGCATCGCGTTGAAACCGGGGGAGACGAAGAGCGCCCCTCCCCTCTCCTGTCCCACGCAGCCGTTCAGCGCTCGGCTAGCCGTCCTGGGGCAAGTCTTCTCTGATAACACCTGACCTTTGACCTGATCTGGGCTCGGTTGGTCATCCTGGGGCGAGTTTTTCACTGATAACATCTGACATCAGATCTGGGCTTGGCTAGTCATCCTGGGACAAGTTTTTCACTGATAACACCTGACATCTGTTATGATCTGGGCTCGGCTAGGCATCCTGGAGCAAGTTGTCACTGATAACCATAGATATATAAACGCAGAAACCTCATTGGCCGCTGCGGTTCATTGGAGCCGTTTGAATGACAGCTGTGCCTCCTACTGCACGTATGCCCCACGTACAGTACGTCTACTGTAGCAGGACGGCGCTCCACTTTTAATCATAACTTGCTGAATTCTCCTGCGGTTTGGTATGTTATAAATGTCAGACATGTATTTGTGTTTATGATACATGAAGATGCTTTTTTTAATTAAAATAATTTGGGTTTTTCATACGAAAACAACTTATCTTACATAGATATAGTAACAGTAAAGGTTATAAAACAGGGAAAAAAACTTGGAGGTGGTGTTGATGTACGGCCCCACTGGCCAATGAGGCGTCTACCTATTTATGTATGTATATGCTGATAACACTTGACATCTGATCTGGGTTCGGCTAGAAGCCATCCTGGGGCAAGTTTTTCACTAGCCAAATTCAATTCAAATTCTAATACCCAAATCTCTGCTCACTTCGCACTCTGTCCTCCAGCACGACCCGGAAATTGTTCGTGTCGAATTGGTCATTTGCTTTTGGAGGAGCCGAGACTGGAGAGAGAGAGAGAGAGAGAGAGAGAGCTCCCCAAGCCACAAACATGTGAGTGTACATCCAGTGTTCACTCCAGCCTGTTCTCGTCAAGAGATTGGGTCTAGAAACTGTGCCGTGCGCAGACTTCAAAGGGATGTTTTAGAGCAGACGAAACTTTGGTCTGCTCATATCCTACAGTAAAATGTAAAAATAATGTGCCTGCATGTGTGTGTAAAAACCATGTGCCAAATGTTTGTTTCGTTTTTTTAGGTGCACTTATATTCAGTCGCAAGTTTATGTTCATAAACACACTGCCTGATAAATTGCAACTTGTTTGCATAACAGCACTCGAAAAATGTCCGCCAAGTGGGGCGTGACACTGTAGTACAGTATGATGAAGTGGTTCATTAATTTGTGGAGAAAAACGAAACAAAACGGAAATATGGAGGTTCGGGGAAGCTGCTGCATCTGAAGCACGTATGTGACTGGGCCCTGATGTACATGACCAAAAATACACTACTAGAGATTAGGTGTGACCTTAAAGGAGAGGACCAATGGGTGGCGGTGGACCAATATGGGACCTAATGAGTGGGTGTGTCTTCATATCCTAGGTGTAGCCTACTGGGAGTGGGTGTATCCTTAATTTCATCACAAAGCTAATGTTGTATTTGATGACAGTGGTCATATCTGCACTTGAGGCGCTGCCCCAAGACAATTTTACACAGTCATCACGTCGATGACCCCATACAACACGTTACGGTGCGACTGGTTGGTTGTGACCTTATAGGTCAGCTATTGTTGAAAATGTTTGAATAGAGGTAAAGTGGTTAATTAAAATAAAGTACATTTTATATTTATTATATATTGACTTTGCGTTGTTTGCTTGTTCATTGTGTAATTGAAGTCAAACGTCCTTTTCATATATTGAAGTTTAATATAATATACTTCCCAGGAATAGAGAGACGCTAGGTTTCGAGTGGTTAAAGGGTCTGGTCAGGAAATAGAAAATGACCAAAATGCATACTCGGGTATATTTCTGAGTAAAAAACAAACAAACAGTGAATAGTTTATCTGTATACGACACTGAAAGTGGTACATATCTCTAAAACCTATTTAGTTTTGTTTGCCTATTATATGAACTCAAATAGAAACTCAAATCTAGGTTTTTCACATTGATATCAAGATTTGGAACATAAAAAAGATAAATAAAAAAAACATTGGTATTGTTGGAATTGCGAAAAGCTGTCCCACTAGTTCTGTGTTCAGACATGGAATAAACCACTTGAACCCCAGCATGCCTATTCTGGGGGAACATTCACCAAAAATAGCCGATCTACAAGCTCACAGCGTGTCTGTCAACGACATGTTGTAAGCTTGTAGATCGGCTATTTCTGACAAAGAGATTGGTTCTCCGGTTCTCTAAGACTAGAGGGTTCAAGTGGTTAACCACATGAACCCTATAGCGTCCTTATTCTGGGCGGCGAACATTTGGCGCAAGCTTTTTGCGACGCGTTGTGAGCTTGTAGATTGGCTATTTTCAGCGAGGAGATTTGGTGTAGAGGTGAAAAAAGGTAGCGGACCAAGTATGAGGAGATGCCTGGGCGGTTCCGGTCAACTAAGTGTATCGTCTCTGTCGGGTGGAAACCTCATATGTCCGAAACAGTTGCTTTTCAGGATTCACATTAAAAAATAGTAAAAGTAGCAGATCTACACGCTCGAAACGCCTCGTTTCGCGCCGCGTTTCGGGCTTGTGGATCTGCTTCTTTGGATGCTTTTGTGTGACCCTGTAGTAAGGGCGTTAATTGTAGAAAAAATACAAAAACGTTGGAAATATGGAGCTAAGAGGTTTCTGCCCAACAACAACGATATACATATAGGGTTTACACTTAAGTGGGAGAGTTCAAAAGTCTTGCTGCAGTACGTCATGTGAGAATGGAATAGGGTGACCTGAATACGGTGGGATTTGTGTGTAGCGGAAGGGGTCTTTATGGATGCTACAGTAACCGTATGTATGCACAGGGGCCTCTTTACCCCTTAATCCAGCCCTGGCGACTGTCACAATGCCAAACTCCACGCTTCAAATCGGGACTCCATAAAACAATGGTGTGACATCATCATGCTCATACGTACTAGTGTATGGGAACTCCCTAACGCTAGCTAGTCCAGGATGCTAGAACAAACCTATGAAACATTTTGTGTGTGTGTGTCTATTTGCTTGTGTGTGTGCATGCGTTGCACACATGTACGTCCTTGTTCATTTCTGATAGTTGTTCATTTAATTAGTTTTTGCCATTTTACGTGTGTGTGTGTGTGTGCGTACAGTATGTGAATGACGTAATATCTCTGTGTGCATGCTGACCTATAAATAAAAGTTATTGTCCATAAGAATAGATAATCCCACTGGCTCTACGAGAGTGTGTGTGTGAGAGAAGAATCCGAGCTCCCAGCGGGCTTTGTAGGGGAGCCACAAAGGAATGTTGCCTCCAATCTCTGGATGGATGGATGGACGAATGGATGAATGAATGAATGAATGAATGAATGATTCTTGCTGGAGAGGAGAGCTGTCACAGATCACTGGCACCATAGAGAGAGAGAGCGATATTAGGGGCACTGAGGTGAACAAGGCATTCATATTTTTCTTTTTTACTCACTGAACTATTAATCTGAACAGAGAGGGGTGGGGGAAATGTACGCAACACAAGATGCAATGAAATAATTGAATAAAAATGTACGAAGTACATAGCATATCGTCTCTGTCGAGTCGGAAACCGCATATGTTCAAAACCAATTCAAAAATAGCAGATCTACAAGCTCGAAACGCGTCGCTTCGCGCCGCGTTTCGAGCTTGTAGATCTGCTACTTTTGGAGATTTTGTGTGACGCTGTAGTGTGATCAAGTAGGGCGTTCATTTACGAAAAAACACAAAGTTAATATGGAGATATGATGTTTCTCCCTGACAGCAACGATTTAGTACATTATGAGGATATACTTCTACGTACTATATCTGTCAAAGTCAAACACCCAAAAACTCGATAGAGGTCAGCGGGGATTCCTGGGCGGGAGGAGTAGAACGAAGGCTCTACGTCCTCTCGGTGGGGGCTCCCCACTGGCAGCCTATAGGATAAAACAACAATGACGACACACAGAAATGTGTGTGGAGAGGAATTAAGTAACAACTAAAGTGGGGAGAAAGGGGGTAAAAAGCAAAGCATAAAAAATAAATATGACCTGTATGAATGAGGAATCTATATGAATACCGGTAGTCTTAATGCAAAATACTTCCTGGTGATTGTCGCATTGTTAATTCATCACGCCACTGATGTGTAAGTTCATGTAAGTTCAACGCATCACCTCGATACATCTCTGTCAGTTTAACGCAAAGTCTGATTTTATTGAAAGTAATAACTTCAGGATTCTTAATAATGCGCCCCTTAAGCCTACTGTAAAAATACTCCAATAGTGAATCAATGAGATGACCTTGGCTTGGACAGACAGGAGTCTCCAGCAATAAACACAAGAATTAACCCTGATCTCTGAGACAGGCAGCAGCTGTGTGTGTGTGTTTGTTGAGTGACACTAGTAGGAGCGAGTGGGGTCTAATAGCTACATGTTTATGGAATGTAGCCATTGTTCAGGGGATAGACTGGGATATACTCTTTGTGAACGTGGATGGGTGTGTGTGTGTGTGTGTGTGTGTGTGTGTGTTGTGAGTTTGTGTGTTTGCTTTATTAAAATCAGATAATCTAATCTAATTATCTGTTTTACTTTGTGTACACACACTGTGTGTGTGTGTGTGTGTGTGTGTGTGTGTGTGTGTGTGTGTGTGTGTGTGTGTGTGTGTGTGTGTGTGTGTGTGTGTGTGTGTGTGTGTGTGCACGCGCGCACGCGCTACTTTGAGTGTTACTGTGTGTGTGTGTGTGTATGTGTGTTATTATGAGTGTGTGACTCAGACTGGATCAGCAGACAAAGACAACTGGTGCAGAGATGGACAGACAGATGGAAGGTAAAGAGAGAGAGAAAAATACAAAAGTAAATGACGAGAAAGAAAACGACTAGAAATGGGTGCTCTGTGGAGCGTATATATCTCCGCCAGGCTGGGTTGCATAGCCAGGGCCGTGGAAGTCATGGGTTGCATCCCTCAGGAAGTCTAGGGCGGGGGGGGGGGGGGGGGGGGGGGGGTAATTTTTCGATATTCGGTGCAACCTTTCACACTCGTGGTGGAATGGGTGCAATCTAAGTGCTTTTGGAGGTTCGCACGAATTATATTGGCTAAAACGTATAGCGGCCTGGTATCGTATTGCACCGCGAGGCCGATTTGGAAAAGAGACGGGTTGAGTGTCTTCCTTTGCCTACTGGCAGTTGTTTGAGGCAGACTAGTACAGTGGTTTGTGAGATTAGCTGCACACAGACACACACAGAGGGGAAAGGGAAAGGGGAGACCTGTATAATCCCACGGTGGAAATTCCGTTTTCAGCTTCACTCAGCTGGTGGCTTGCTCAGATGGTTCTGATGAGCGCTCAGGGGAGAGTAGTTAGGGCTTAAATGTTTTGCTCATAGACACCTCAACACATAGCCAGGTTGCCGGGAATCGAGCCTGGGACCTTCTGGTTTCCCATTCAGCTATGGCCGCCGACATAATCTCTTCCACCGGGCCTATCGCCCTGGAGGAAATAACGACTGAGAATGACTGTTGAGGAAGAGGTGATGGCAGGAGTACGATATAGAAGGAAAGAGGGATAGAAGCAGGGTTGCCAGATCTGCTTATTATCATTTCCCTGCAAGAGTTTATTTGAAAATAGCCGATCTACAAGCTCACAACGCGTCGCATCGCGACGCGTTGTGCGCTTGTAGATCTGCTATTTTCAAATAGCTGATGTATATGTTAAAGTGCTCATGTGGCCCATAGCCGCTTCTTTTGGGGCTGGTTTTCCTAGACCTGGTTGCTTGTTTCTCTCACAGAATCTGGCAACACTGGATCGAAGTAGAGTGTTGGAGGAAGACAGACACAGACTGAGACACTGTTCTTTTTACTGCTGGGATGGAGGGATGAACAGACAGATAGAAGATAAAGGCGGACAGACAGCTGCTGCTGGGGGGAGAGGGATGAGAGAGACGGATTATCTGAGATGAAGAAAGAGGGAGCGAGCCCAGAATCCAGTCCCCTGTGTCAGCCGGGGCTGAGAGTAAAGCCTGATTTATACTTTGTTGTACCATGGACCATCATTTAACCACTTAAACACTATATACCTCCATTGACCGGAGTCCCCCAGGGCTCTTTACTAGTTCTTTTCCCTCTACACCAAATATCTGCACCTGGAAATAGCTGCGTTGTGAGCTTGTAGATCGGCTAACATTTGCCGAGCTTATACACGTCAGCAAATGTTGGTCACTAGAATAGGGGTGCTAGTAGGGATGGCCAAATGGAGACATGTTATTAACCGGTTACGGTTTTGTGTCTCCAGCAGAGTTTCTAGTGTCTCTATCTCTCTCTGGAAGAGGTTACACAACTCTGCAGCCGCACTGAGGCGCTCCAACACAAACATTACCAATACAAAGACGAGGAAGAAGAAGAATAAAGTGGAAGTCACGTGTGGTTGCAGGTGTAGACTTGGCCAAAAACAAAAAAAAAAAAAAAAGTGGCCCTTTTTTTTTACGATTAATTTTAATCGTTAGTATTAACCGGTTGCCGATTTCTTAACGGTTAACGGTTATCGGTTGGCCATCCCTAGGAGCTAGGGCTCATGGGGTTATTAGCATAACTACCCCTTCTCACAACAACATAAGTCACAGTAAACACAACGCCATGTAAATAACGCTATTTGGAACATTGGAAAGGACAAACTAAAAGACGAAGTACGGTAGATTAGGATGTTATAGTAATGATGAATGGTCAGAATATCAGAGACTGATTCTAAATCAATTCATCCTACAATGTAAAACATTCGATGAAATAAGGAGCATTCACTTTAACTAAGTTGAACTCTGCAATTCAAAATGTCAAAGAGCTTAATGACCTCTCAAAATATCTTACTGTCCAATATGTATCAACATGCTACATCCCGAGGGACAGGGAATGACCTACTGTACGCACGCACGGACACACACACACACACACACACACACACACACACACACACACACACACACACACACACACACAGCGAGAGAGACACACAGCGAGAGAGAGAGAGATGGATTATAGAGAGATGAAAATAAAATCTTAGAGGAGTGGAGTGGTGGAGGGAGAAAAAGAGGGTGATGTCTCTCTCTCTCGTCTTTAAACTTCATAAAAATCTGAATATAAACATGTTATGATCTGATAATCTGTTAAGACCTCACACCGTCATGACACAATGGCTTGTAAGTGTGTGTGCGTGAGGTATGTGGATGTTTAAACAAATACCCATTAATTCCTGCCACACAGTCAGCAGAGGAGGGGGGGATGAACTCATCATATTTGGGTGTTTGGCCCAGGTACATTTGGTGTCAGCTACAAAGGACGTCCTTTGGCTTGCGGTGTTGATGACGGTGGAATGATCATGATCTGTTTCCCACCCTGTCAGTATGCAAGTGCACTCAGCATGAAGCGGGTTTCACACTGCTCTCTGTGGCCACTCACTTGGCACCTCGCTCGGGCACATGTCACAGGGCTCCAGCTCGCTTCTGATGCCTGCCTTCTTTGTTTTCAATGTTTTTTCATTTGATTTCAATAGTTCTTTTCAATTAACTTGTTTTCAATGTTTTAAACTTGTTTTCAGTCTTCCCCCCCCCCTTTTTTTTACTTGTTTTCAATGTTTTTAATGGCAACATTAGACGAGGAACGTAGAACATCACCTCACACTCTGGTAGACAGGTGCAGGTAAAAATAGCGTCAGCACACTGTTTTTAGCTTCTTTTGCAGATCATACATCAATGTTCTTCTGATCCCTAAAGGATCTTCATCAGGATATATTTCTGATGAAGATCCTTTAGGGGTCGAAACTATCTCGACTATACGCATCTGCAATAAACAGTCGGAGCTAGTAGCTATTCTTATTGTAATGACAACATTGCCTTTTTTTGTAATCAGGTGTGATTCTGTCGTCATGACCCCCTGACCAAGTGACCGAGTGACGTTACGGGAATGAGAATGTGGATGGATAGAGGGATGGATGGGAGCGGCTGGATAGAAGGCTGGATTAATAGACGGATGAGTGGATAGAGGAAGGGGAGGGTGGAGGAGAGGAATTAGCTTAACATACTGGAATAGACAGAGGAGAGATTAGTGAGGCTGACATGAGCTTTCTGGCATGACAGGTGTGTGTGAGAGTGGGTGTGTGTGTTTGGGGGGGGGGGGGTGTATGTGTGGGGGGTTTAGATGAGTTTAGTAACGTTAGAAGCGAGGGGAAGCTGTGGACGGTTACTCCATGTTAGGTATCAGAGCCAGACAGACAGACGGTCTGTCCGTCCAGAAGGTTGCTGTCCTTTTATGAAGCCCCACACAACGCCTCCCCCAGCCAATCAGCTGCAGTGGAAGAGGTCAGGTGATGCGGTGACCTTGGCGAGGTGAGTTTATAAACCTCGGCAAACACGCACACATTACGGTCTCCGCATGACACCGGAACCTTTTATCCAGAACCTTTTTTCCTATACGCCACCAGAACCTCACCCTGAACTCCCTTGATCCCAGCCCGCATCCAACAGCACGCAACTCACTGACTCCACAGTTCATGCCAAGGTGAGTCCAATGGTCCACTGTCTCTTTATCAAGACAGCATCACACAAACATGGCTTTGATTTCATACACACTGAACTCATCAGTGTTCATTTTAAATCTGAGAGTGAACCACATTTGTACACTCAATAGCCGATCTACAAGCTCACAATGCATCGCGATGCGACATATTGTGAGCTTGTAGATCTGCTTAGTTACTAAAAATGGATAAATCAACACCTACAGTACAGTAGGATTTTATTGTGTATGATTGGTGAAATCTTTAAAAATCTCTTCTCAGAATGTACCTTTATGGAGAAGCTTTTCTTGTTTCTCCATTTTATTAATTTTATCGATTTATTCCTTTCATGCTTTACTCTTTTATATGTTTTATTGACTTTCTTTCCTTTGTTTTTTTTTTGTAAGTGTGTGTTTTATCATTTATTTCATCTCTTTCTTATGCCCGGCTCACACTACAGGATTTGGGGACATTTGGGGTGGGGAACGCCCCTCCAGACGATCAGAGGGCGTTCCCTACAGTATACCCATTCGGGAGCGATTATCGGGCAAGATTATCCTCTAGTGCGAGCGGTACAAAGATCCAATCTTAAACCTCCCGATTTGCTCACAGACGATCAGGACCACCCTCGATCATTTTCAAATATGTGTGATATTCTTCTGGGTGATTACATCACCGGGCATGGCGCATGACCCAATGAAACAACTATAAGCAGACAGACGTTCATTCATTAAATGAAAGGATGTTTGACACGACGACTAGTCAAAACAACCTGTGGTGCGTTGGACAGCTGAGGCTTGTCGATAGCAAGAACTCAACTGTCTATTTAACAAGTCTCGTCTTCCCAGAGACCCAGACATATCAAAACCGTTTGTCCATTGCCATAGCAAGTTTAACAGGCTCGGTTGCTTACATCTGCTTCCGCAGTGTGATCACAGAATGTTGAGGTGCTGCATTTGCATTGCTCTGGCAAGCCTGATAATCTTAATACAATCATGTAGTGTGTGATGATGCGCTGTTTATTTCAACATGTTGTAGCGTGTGCATGTTTAAGAGAATCTTATAAGATCATCCTGTTGTGTGTGATGCATCCTGATAGCCAGATTGTTAAATATTTTATAACTTATGTAGTCTGAGCCAAATAAAGTTTATTATCATCATTATTCAGTCAGGAACACTTGATTACATTACAGTTAATTAAGTAATTGATTAATTATTCTATTAAAGGACGACTTCACCCATTTTCAACCTATCTTACACTAATGCTCATGATGAAATGTGACCACCTAGGCAGGTTTTCATTTTCAAACTAGATATATTTTTGTATTAATGCGAGAACAATGGCTTCCATTATAGCATGCAAGCTTTCCAGGAATAGAAAGCCTGCAGTTTCTATTAGCTTGGATTCCCCATCGATGATGTCACTGGTAGGCAGGTTTCTGAACTGTCCACAGCCCCCCTCAAAAACGGTACCATATTATAATTAGCAACCTATGAAGATCGGTTGAAAATGGGTGAAGTCGTCCTTTAACACACAACTAAGGTCCATACTGTTATGATTTCATTGGCTGCATCTGAAATCACATACTACATAGGCCTACTAATTATGGGCTACTGTTGTTGAGCATACTTTTGACTGCATACACAAAAGTATGTCTGGAATGACTAGTATGTCATTCCAGACAGTATTGAACCTCACATAATGTTAGGCAAGTGCCCCATCTGGTTGTCAGCATAGGTACTACACAACACATATCTATCTACATTCTAGGTGTGTTTGAACGTCAATACTTTACATCAGAGGTTGCTGTCAACCATATAAAGTCAGGTTATGTTGTTGTTGTAGTCACTTCTGCATTGTATTGTGTGATAATTATACCATAGTAGTGTTCAGTTTTTGCATACTGTAATATTTCTTATGGAATTTCAGATGCAGCCATTGGTTATGTGGTAGTGGACCAGTGTGATTTAAAAAAAAATGTTATTGATATATTGAATTGCTTGCAACCAAGGTTTAATAGACAATTGAGAATAAAAAACAACAATACACTAATAAGTAATAGAATTATTTCCATTGTGGTCGCCTTGGGCCGGGATGTCCATTCAGGTTCCTTGGTTGGTTCTAAACCAGTGTAGTGTGACTAACTGAGATCAGCGGATATGGATATGATCTGTGCTCCCAAATGCTCTTGGGAACAAAAGGTGTCACATGTGATATAGGACCTGTGAAATCTTATGAATTTCTTAAAGGTATATTTTGTTTGGTATGTCCATGTTTCACGTGTAGTGACTGACGGGACTAGGCTGCTCAATTCGGCATTCACACAGGGGAACAATAACATTGCTTCGCCCAACCAGATAGGCGGCCTCTGGAGTAGGCGGGGCTTCAGACCGGATCACACTGGTCGGTTCGGAGCTTCAACCAGGCTTTCTGCTGTGTGGAAAGCCTGGTTAAGTGTTACTGACAGGCTGTCTATTATCCCCTCATTCCTTGCTTCCCAACCAGTGCCTCTGGACTAACTTACAGTAACATGAACTTTACAGGTGTAAAACAGTGAGAGAAATTCATTTTTGTGCAACAAGCTCCATCGTTTTTGTTACATATGAACCAAACAGCAGGCCAGGAGGAGAATGGTGTGATGGACAGATGAATGAATGAATGAATTCATTTATTTATTTATTCATTCATTAATAGTTGAACTGTCTCTGTGTCTGTCCAGATGTCTCGATTTCTGGAACTGAAGGACTTTGGAGATGCGGCGCAGTTTCTCAGAATGACAAACCTGGAACAACTAGCAGCTAGAGCACAGGCCTTTGATGGTACTGTACATACACACACACACAAACACACGCACGCACGCACGCACACACAAGGCCAAACTGAGGGGCAACGACGGCCATGGCCTTCGTGGCCTCCCTGAAATTCCTGCCCTGCATACATACATACATACATACATACATACATACATACACTGTACATACATACATACATACTGTACATACAGCTCATTACAATCACATAACATTTCAATCACATTGGACTTTGAGGCCCTTCAATGCACATTAGTCTGGTTGCTCTGGGATTAAGATTAAATGTAATGTTAGGATCAGCTGCACAAAAGAGGGCTTCAGTCTAACTCTTGCACATTATCTCCTATTTGATGATAACAATTCATATTCACTGTTCAGAACATGATTGGAGTCAAAGACAATCAATGTGTGTGTGTGTGTGTGTGTGTGTGTGTGTGTGTGTGTGTGTGTGTGTGTGTGTGTGTGTGTCTGTGTGTGTGTGTGTGTGTGTGTGTGTGTGTGTGTGTGTGTGTGTGCGCGCGTGTGTAGGAACAAAGCGTGTGTGGATGCCAGATGACGCGGAGGCGTATGTCGAGGTGGAGGTGAAGGAGTTGAACGGAGACAATACCACCGTGGAGGCAAAGGATGGACGGGTTAGTTAGTCTGTGCTATTTAGTTACACCAATGGTTCTCAACCTGTGGGTCAGGGGGGTCCCCAAATGGTTTTGGCCCGGGGGTCCCCAGATGATTAGCTTAACGTGCAAAATAGTTTTCTCACTCAGTAGTAAACAAACCAACATACAGTATAAGTGTATACAGGGCATCTACACATTTCTAAAGTGACCATTTATAAGGACTTTTAAGACCTTTTTAATACCTCTGAAATGAAAAACATTCAACCATTACTGCGTCAAAAGTAATCAACGAACTATACTCCCAAAAATGGTTAAAGTTTGCCCAAATTGTCAAATATTAGAGGCAAACATTTTGAAAATATACGATTTCCATGCTCACAACATGTCACAATGGACTGCTGGTTAGTTTCGTACACTGCTTCTTAGTCAGTGAAGTACCACTGCATTAAAGTAGATACAGTATAGTATGTATGTATAGTATGTATGTATGTATGTATACTTCATGGTGTGTGTGTGTGTGTGTGTGTGTGTGTGTGTGTGTGTGTGTGTGTGTGTGTGTGTGTGTGTGTGTGTGTGTGTGTGTGTGTGTGTGTGTGTGTGTGTGTGTGTGTGTGCGTGCGTGCGTGCGTGCGTGCGTGCGTGCGTGCGTGCGTGCGTGCGTGCAGTTTATGACAGTGAAGGAAGATGACCTCCAGCAGATGAATCCTCCTAAGTTTGACATGCATGAGGACATGGCCATGTTGACCCACCTGAACGAGGCCTCCGTGCTCTTCAACCTCAGGAGACGCTACAGCATGTGGATGATCTATGTGAGTACTGCACTGTTACTACTCAGTACTACAGTGAGTAGTGAGTAGTTTCTACTAGTGAAAATAGCAGATCTACAAGCTTACAACGCAGCTTATTTGCGGTATTGTAGAATTTACACGACTTCTTTAATGTTTTTTATTTATTTATGGACATTTTTTTTTTGAAATACTTTTGAAAAATGTTGGAATTGTTTTTATTGATGAAAGTTGTGATTCAGTTGTTAAACTTTAAAAGAATATATATTTTGAAATACCTGTAATAAACAAACAAAAAAAGGGGACATTTACTCGCGACCCATAAAAGTTGGTCCGCGACCCAAACATGTGGGAAACAGTGGCCTAGAAGTCGTCATTGATTCCCCTACTCCGGCTGAAAAAGATTTTACATTCCATTCGAGTCAATGGTGACTTGACATGACTTTACACATGGTTTTATTACCTTAGTAAATACCACGATTATGCGTTTTTGTAAATTATGGTCCCATTTTAATTGATGTTAAAGCAGGGTATGTTTTTGGGGGTTGTGATTGGGTGCTACTGAGTGACTGTAGTGTTGTACATCTATTCTGTATCATTACTCATCTCTCTCTCTCTCTCTCTCTCTCTCTCTCTCTCTCTCTCTCTCTCCCACTTTCCCACTTTCTCTCAGACATACTCTGGCCTGTTCTGTGTGACAGTCAACCCTTACAAGTGGCTACCTGTTTACTCCTCTGCCGTGGTGGCGGCCTATAAGGGAAGGCGTCGTACTGAGGCTCCGCCCCACATCTACGCCATTGCCGACAACGCCTACTCGGACATGCTGCAGAGTGAGTGACCTTTCAGCTCGGACTCCCAATGTTGGGTTCGAGGACCCCCAGGGGTCATTGAGGGGATTCCAGGAGGTCCCCAGCTAAATGATTGATAGTTAGTAACCAAATGGACCCTTTCAGGTCTTTAGCTCTTCAAAGTGTGTGTGATGGGGGCCATTGAAATGATAACATTTGAGAAACACTGTCTTAAAGTCAATTAAGTTATTTTATTTTTTTCTCTCCCCAATTTGAAAATGATTCTCCTCTGAGCTTCTATAGATGTCTTACCGCTTGACACCTGAGCCTATGATATTAATTGTAGTTTTTAATGTATTTCTCCCTTAGATCGTGAGAACCAGTCCATGTTGATCACGTGAGTCTCTGCTCATCTCTGCTCATCTCTGCTCTGCTTTCTACTTTTCTTTTCTACTTCAAGCTTCATTTATTGACATCATGTCTGTCTGTCTGTCTGTCTGTCTGGCTGGCTGTCTGTCTGTCTGTCTGTCTGTCTGTCTCTCCAGTGGTGAGTCGGGAGCAGGGAAGACAGTAAACACTAAGAGAGTCATCCAGTACTTTGCCATCGTTGCTGCTCTGGGAGAAACTGTTAAGAAAGGAGTAAGACACTTTCTGTCTGTCTGTCTGTCTGTCTGTCTGTGTACCAGGGTTCAATAGAGCTCTGTTTCTCAACCAGTGGTCCACGGACCACTACTGGTCCATGGCATAATTACAGATGGCCCATGAGAAAATGTTTAAAAATGGTTTAACAAATATATTGTAACTACATTATGTCTATCTGTCTGTCTGTCTGTCTGTCTGTCTGTCTGTCTGTCTGTCTGTCTGTGTGAACAGGGCTCGCTAGAGGATCAGATCATTGAAGCTAACCCTGCCATGGAGGCCTTTGGAAACGCAAAAACCATCCGAAACGACAACTCCTCTCGCTTTGTGAGTGAATATGAATGACTGTTACTAGTCCATACCCGGCCAAACTATATGCAGACTTTTGGGTTATGATGCGCTCGGTGTGCATAGTTTAAGTTTTGGACAGTGATTGGTGTCAATGGTGTGTGTGTGTGTGTGTGTGTGTGTGTGTGTGTGTGTGTGTGTGTGTGTGTGTGTGTGTGTGTGTGTGTGTGTGTGTGTGTGTGTGTGTGTGTGTGTGTGTGTGTGTGTGTGTGTGTGTGTGTGTGTGTGTGTGTGTGTGTGTGTGGAACCTGATGGAAGGAATCGTTGCCAGTGCCACCCACAATGAGAAGCAGATGTTTATGCTGTTTGAGCTAAGCTATGTGTGCTAATAACACAATGTGACTGTGACGGAGTGATGGACAGAGGTTCATACGTAGGATTAGTTTGAGGTAGAATAATAAATCTCCTCTCTCTCTCCCTCCCTCCAGGGAAAGTTTATTAGGATTCATTTTGGACCATCAGGGAAGTTGGCGTCTTCTGACATTGAAATCTGTAAGTTCTTTATGTTTTGATTATGTTCTTGTAAGATAAGATGAGGCCTTGTTGTATTGGACACACGCAGTGTCTCAGCTGTATTTATAACAAACATACAGTTTAAGACCCTGGTGCTAGCCTATAGGCAGTGAAAGGAACAGCTCCTTCTTACCTCCAGCTCTTGTTTTATTGGATTTTTTTTTTACTTGCACTCTACCTATGTTGAATGCACTTATTGTAAGTCGCTTTCGATAAAAGCGTCTGCTAAATGACTAATGTAATGTAATACTGTAGCCTACATATATATATACATAAACAAATCCACAATTGCGCACTCGAGAACCAATGTATTTGTATTGATGGTAATTATGTTTATGTTGATGTTTTTATCCTCAGACCTTCTAGAAAAATCCAGAGTGGTCTTCCAACAGCCTGGAGAGAGAAGCTACCACATCTACTACCAGATCATGTCCAATCACAAGCCAGAACTACACGGTAACCCCGCTCATTAACAGATCATGTCCAATCACAACACGGTAAACACATACATCAAACGCAGAGAGACAGTGTAGTGCCTCAGTAATCAGGATCAGGATCACAGGTAAACCAAGAACCTAAAGCAGTCTAAAACAATATACCTACTATTAAATGAAATGAAATTAAATTCAAATTTTATTAGCGGACTCAGGTCCATAGAAATACGTACAGAGAAAAAACATAAAAGTAACACGACAGGCAATAATATCATAAAAAGTTAAAATAAATACATAACTTAACCCTCAGGCAGAACACACAGGTATACTTTAGCCAGTGCACCCTTAGTCTGGATGTATACTGTAGTGTGAACAGATCATTATGAGGCTTGAGAGCACCACAATGATGCTGTTTGCAGATTCATCCAGCCGTTGCATGAATTCGAACATTTCTGAGAAGTGCTTTAAAAGTACTCACTCCAGCAGTGACAAACATCTGACTTGCACTGGCCCACTGTTTTTTAAGGAGTATTCTCATTACATCACTATATGCAACTTGCAACCTTTGAATACAAGACAAGACGAACATGACCATTGACCACAGGTGTGCAGGATATATATATATGCGACACGTTTTGAGCTTGTATATTTTCAAATAGCCTATGTATAAAATAGGGTGGTCACTGGTTAATGTATGTTTTATAATTTAATAATTTATATCTGCAAAGTAACTAGTAACTAAAGTTTTCAAATAATTGTAGCGGAGTAAAAGTACAATATTTGCCTCTGAGATGTAGTGGAGTAGGGGGTAAAATTACAGAAAATTGGAAATACTCCAGTAAAGTAGAAATAAATAAATGTACTTAGTTACTTTACACCACTGTTCAGATTACGGCAGAAGCCATGGACGAGGTTAATCATATTTAATATTGTCTGAATGTCTTCTTGCAGACATGTTGCTGGTGAGGCCCAACCCCTACGACTACCATTTCTGCTCCCAGGGAGTGACCACAGTGGAGAGCATCAACGATGGGGAGGAGCTAATGCTTACTGATGTAAGAGACACGCCCACTTCCTCTAATGACACCTAGTAGGCATGTCATAGTTATTACACCATGAATATGTGATGAATAACTATATCATTATAATTGACTTCGATTTCTTTAGAATTACTACAATTGAACTATTAGTACTAAATGTACTATATACTATCACCGACATTTATGCCATTCATATTTCTGATCTTGAATAAAGGATCCGTTATTTATGGAGTCTAATACTCTGACTTGTGTTTTGGTTGTTCTTAGTGTTTTATCATGTCTGTTTGTTCACTTCTTGGTTTATCGCATTTATTTGAGCTAATCGACAATTATTTTGCGTAATTGTGTGTGTGTGTGTGTGTGTGGGTGTGTGTGTGTGTGTGTGCGTGTGTGTGCGCGCGCGTGTGCAGCATGCCATGGACACGCTGGGGTTCACAACGGAGGAGAAGTATGGATGTTATAAGATCGTAGGAGCCATCATGCACTTTGGAAACATGAAGTTTAAGAAGAAACAGAGAGAGGAGCAGGCTGAGGCCGACGGGACAGAGAGTAAGATACACTAGTATTTACTACACATGGATTCAATTTCAAGGTCATTGAAAAGCCAGCATGTCTTCTATGGCAGTGGTTCTCAACCTTTTCAGGCTGCGGCCCCCAAAAACAAACATATTTGAACTGGGGACCCCTGACCCTGTGTGTGTGTGTGTGTGTGTGTGTGTGTGTGTGTGTGTGTGTGTGTGTGTGTGTGTGTGTGTGTGTGTGTGTGTGTGTGTGTGTGTGTGTGTGTGTGTGTGTGTGTGTGTGTGTGTGTGTGTGTGTGTGTGTGTGTGTGTGTGTGTGTGCAGGTATTGACAAGGCGTCGTACCTCATGGGGATCAGCTCAGCGGACGTCCTCAAAGGTCTGCTGAACCCTCGGGTCAAAGTAGGAAACGAGTACATCGTTAAGGCACAGACTGTACAACAGGTAAATAATCAATCATATTGACAGTTTTAAATCTCACATATCCAGTATGAATTGTATTATGTACCTGCTGTCGTGTTGCTTAGTGCTGACATCACAGTGTAATATACGGTTCAACATGACATGTTTTTAACCTGTATATGTATGTTCTTTCTAATGTGTAATATAACTGTGTGTGTGTGTGTGTGTGTGTGTGTGTGTGTGTGCGTGTGCGTGTGTGTGTGTAGGTGAACTACTCGGTGGGTGCGCTGGCCAAGTCTACATACGACCGTATGTTTAAGTGGTTGGTGGGTCGGATCAACCAGTCTCTGTACACTGCTCTGCCCAGACAGTACTTTATTGGAGTTCTGGACATCGCTGGCTTTGAAATATTTGAGGTACGGACAGACAGACAGACATCTGTGTATAAACTCATACTCTCTCTCTCTCTAGTTGAACAGCTTTGAACAGCTGTGTATAAACCTCTCTCTCTCTCTCTCTCCAGTTGAACAGCTTTGAACAGCTGTGTATAAACTTCACCAATGAGAAGCTGCAGCAGTTCTTCAACCACCACATGTTTGTCCTGGAGCAGGAGGAGTACAAGACCGAGGGCATCGAATGGACCTTCATAGACTTTGGACTGGACCTCCAGTCCTGTATCGATCTCATAGAGAGGGTAAGGGTGTGTGTGCGCGTGCATATGTGCATGTGCGTGTGCGTGTGCATGTTTGTGTGTGTACTCGCGTGTGCGTGTGTGTGTGTTGTCGTGTAATTGGACATTCTGGCCTAAGGGTGGCGCTAGAGCACTGTTTCCCCAACAGTGGGTCTTTGTTTTTTATGGGTTAAATAAATATCCTATCCTATATAAAAAAAAAAATATATACATATTGTTTCAAAAGATTTTAAAAAATCACAACCTTTCATCAATTAAAAGCATTTTTCAAAAGAATTTCACAAATAAAATGAAAAAACTAATACTTTCTATACATAGATAAATGAAACAGTTTAAGAAGGAGTTAAAATAGCAGATGTGGCGCGGAGCGACGCGTTGTGAGCTTGTAGATTGGCTATTTTCACTAGTTTGGGTTCCGGGCAAACGTCTAAATTCTCTTCTGGGTCTTGAGCTAAAAGGTTTTAGGGAACCACAGCCTCTTGGTGACCCCCATGGCCCTTCCAGGTGCCCCACGCCATGCTTTGGTCCACACTACTCGCTCACAGCTGCTGGTGTGAATGTGGCGTTACCAGTTGGGTGTAAGGAGCAGCACACCCTCTAGAGGGGATGCTATAGGCTCTATGCACAGCAGCCATATTATCACTTCCTTCACAGGTGTTACCAGTGATACTAATGAAGGCTCTGTTCCATTTAGTGTACTGTAGTACAGTAGTTCTCAGATTTTTCAATTTCCACGACCCCCATAACTCTGAGAGAGGAGACAAATGGTTCCATTTGTACACTCTCAGAGTTACACACCCGTAAAGGGCCATTTGGGAGTGTTTCCAGTGAGCCAACCTGCACAATAACAGCACCCTGACTCAGTCTGACCAGAATGGAACAGAGCCTTCATTAGTATCATTGGTAACACCTGTGAATGTCTTACAATATGGCTGCTGTGCATAGAGCCTATTGGGCCTTTTATACTCTTAGTCTTGATATAAGCCTGTCTCTTTCTCCGCATCTGTCCAAGTCTCTCTCTGTGCCCCAGTCTCTTAATAGCTCTCTCTCTCTCTGTCTCTCCAGCCGCTGGGTGTTCTGTCCATCCTGGAAGAGGAGTGCATGTTCCCCAAGGCGACAGACCTGAGCTTTAAGACGAAGCTCTATGACAACCACTTAGGGAAGTCTCCCAACTTCCAGCGCCCTCGACCCGACAAGAAACGCAAATATGAGACCCACTTTGAACTGGTTCACTACGCTGGAGTGGTGAGTATATCATACAACTATACCTACTACAACTACTGCTACTATTAATGCTGATATTACCAATACTATTATTACTAGTACTACCACCGCCTACCGCTTTGACAACTGCTAGGACTAACATAAAGACATTTAACTCAAGTATTTTGTACTAAACTTGTACTTTACTTTAAATGTAAATTATACTTCTCTACTACATTCCATAGAGTATTTAAAATAAAATAAAATACCCGCCTAGTTACAAATTTAGGTTGTGAAAAATATATAAATCAATATATATATACCCCTGATTTGACATTTTTTTTACCATTGACCTAATAGAGCCTGCCAGCTTGCTCAGGGGATGAATTGAATCTTGACCAGATCCTGTGTCTAGGTGAGACATGACCTTTGACCTAAATGTCTCAATAGAAGAGCAGGGAGACAAAATACAACCACCCCAATTATATAAGTTATATTGTATTAACATACTCAACCGTACAGATTGGACAAAATTACATTTTATTCATTAAAATACATAGTAGCACTTTAATACACCCATCAGCACATACAGGCATTAAAATGATCTCTACCTTTAACAGTTGCAACATTAAAGTGATTAACATTGAACCCAATAACTCCACGATCAAAATCACAACAAAAAAGTAAGAAGAGTAAGCATGTATGAAGTGCAGATCATTCAGTGGCAGCTGAATGGCCTGGATGTGAATTCATGATTGCTCTTCACTTTTGACAACTTACCAGACTACCATTGTATGGTTCCCAGAATCCCAGTTCCAGGAACCCTAATCGCTGCTTTTATTTTATTTTTCATTCTACAGGTGAATAGTAATAATTTGATGTTCCAGGTCTCAATTAGGTTTGAAATTCTTTCTTTCTTTCTTTCTTTCTTTTTTTTTTCTTTCTTTCTTTTTTTAAAAAATAGTAGTTTTGTTGAATTATGGCATGAAGCCATGTCTGTTTGGAGATAGTCCAAACATTTTAAACTTGTTGCAAAAAAACATCAGTTGCATTGTTGAGTCATTATGTCAAAATTAAGTTTATTCTAGAATTCAAATAAAGAAAAGCTTAAAACAATAACAGATCTATGAAGTCATGTGTCATGAAGTGACGTGTTGTGGGCTTGTAGATCAGCTATTTTTGAATAGCCAAATCATAAATTTGGTCGATCGACACGGTCACGACTTTTTTCTGTCCTGGCCCCACAGTGGTGGAATGAACTTCCCACTGATGTCAGGACAGCAGAGTCACTGCCCATCTTTCGCCGCAGGCTGAAAACCCACCTCTTCAGGAAACACTACCCTTCCTCTTTGCCTGGCCTACTTGTTGTTAACTAGTTGTAGGAACTATTGTTGTATTGCTGTATTGGATCTTGCTTAGTCGATACACTTTTGTATTAGCTCGTGCTCATTTGATTTGGCTATTTTATCTCATGTGTTTAAGAAAGTAGGTAGCTGATATATTGCACTTTTACCTTAGCGCTAGGTATACTCTTGGTTGCTTGTTTTTACAGAAAATGCACTTAAGACTTCTGGTGATTAGTAGTTTCGTTCCCTACCTATGTTGAATGCACTTATTGTAAGTCGCTTTGGATAAAAGCGTCTGCTAAATGACTGTAATGTAATGTAAATTAGGGCCCTGAACCCCACTTTGAGAACCACTGGTATTGGGGCGATTTCTTTTGGGGTATTATTATTATTTCTGTAATGGTATTCCTTAACTGCATTTTACTGTTGGCCTATGCCCTATAATTGCCTTGATACTTCTCAATTGGGGTGGTTGCATTTTGTCTCCCTGCTCTACTATTGAGACATTTAGATCATGTCAAAGGTCATGTCTCACCTAGACACAGGATCTGACACGAATTTTGACCTTGATGGTCAAGATTCAATTGATCCCCTGAGCAAGCAGGCAGGCTCTATTAGCTCAATGGTAAAGATGTCAGCACTTGCACAGAACATCGGATTCAAATCCGGGGTAGAAGAGAAAAGTTACATAGTGCAGCTTTAAAGCAATAAAAAAAACATTAGTCAGCTTTAAAGCAATAAAAAAAACATTAGTCAAGACCTGGTCCCACCGAGTGCCGCGCTACGAGCTTGTAGATCTGCTTTTTTCCTTCTTTTTATCGTGACAATTCGTGCCGGTAAGGAAGAGGGAAGGGCTGATCCTTTGAAAACAGCAGATCTACAAGCTCACAACGTGTCTTGGATGTGACACGTTGTGAGCTTGTAGATCTGCTATGTTCAACACGCAGATCATGACTCACACAACGGCTGCCTCCCCCGGGTTACCCAGCATGCTTTTTTGCATTTATTAGTTCTTTTTTATTGTCTTTCTTTTGTTTATGATCGAATGCCGTTTTCTCACTTAATAAACAATACAATAATGTTGAAAATCAGCCTGGATTTACACTAAATCCTTTTCACATTTTGTTTTCCCAATTGACACCATGACCTACAGTGCTGTCCAGATAGAGACTCATATATAGCTGTTTCTGCAGACCTACAGTTGTGAAGTTGTGAATGGCAACTCAGCTGTAGCTAAAGCTACATATGGGATACTAGACACATTCCACGAACAAAAAAGTGCACAACAAATTTGATGTGTCGCTTTTTTTGGTCTTTTTTATTTTTTACAATTTACCAGATTATCACTATTTTCATTGTATTCAGTGGTTCCCATTTCCAGGAACCCTAATCACTGCTAGTTTTTATTTATAGATGTACTAGAGTTTCGGGGGGCTACGCCCCCCTCAACCCCAGCCGCGCACGGGGCCCAGCGTGGCCGCGTGTATATTGGGGTACTCAAATTGCTGGAGTAAAACTGTGGAAAAGTTAAAAAAAAAAAAAAAAAAAATTGAAAAAAATATATTTTTGATGTTTGAGGGGGACCCCCGCGGACCCCCTGCTGGTCGACGGACCCCCTGTGGAGTGTTGGGACGCGCGGGGACCCCCCTGGAACATGGCGGACCCCTTCGGTGTTTTTTTTTTTTTCATGAAGGTGGTTGCTGGTTTCTGGCGCTTGTTTTTAGAGAACCTGGCATGCCAACGACTTGGCAACCCGAGTTGTTTGTTTTTGTGTTTGGGATGAACATGGCACGTGAAGGACGGACATAGTGTGATCGAGACATGAGTGAAGTGAAAGTAACGGCCTGGGTGGAACAAAGGAGGTACTAAGAAGGGGGGGGGGGGGGGGGTTGAAGCAAAGGAGCTGCGTGTGTGTTGGTGTGGAGGAGATGGGCAGAGTGCAATGGCGGCGCAACCCAGCGCATGCTGCCGCACGTTACACCAGAAATGGTGCCTGGAGAAAATGGTGACCAAAAAAAAAGTTTTGAAAAAAAGGAAAAAACCCCCGCAGCGGCTGGCTGCTGTTGTGGTGATGAGGTCGTGCGCACGGTAAACGGTACGAAGCTGCCTCCCCTTCCGTTTTGTCCGACATTTGGTGAGTAGAATTAATTATGTTGCGCGGTGGAAAAGGTGTAGTGTGCAGTGAGATGTCCCCTACGCGAGGCGTAAATTCAGCGCGGCGGCCGTGGCGAGTCAGTTGGCGACATGTGGTCTGGCGGTGCGTTGTTTATTCGATAACAGAGCTGTGGGGTGTGGACACCGAGGGTGCGGAAGTCCGTCGCCATTTATATAGTTAGATTATTATTATTCTACAGGTGAACTGTAATCATTCGATGTTCCAGGTCTCAATTAGGTTTGAAATTACCTTTTTTTTGTTTTGTTTGTCATGTTGAATATGGGACTTCTACTTGTAACAGAGTATATCTACAGTGCAGTATTGATACTTTTGCTTAAGTAAAACATTTTGAGCACTTTTTCCACCACTGATGAGTTCTAACTCACACTATTTATTCCTGTGTTCCAGGTTCCGTATAACATAGCAGGCTGGCTGGATAAAAACAGAGACCCTCTGAATGAGACGGTGGTCGCTCTGTTCCAGAAGTCTTCAAACAAACTCATGGCTCGACTGTTTGAAAACTTTGTTGGCCCAGATTCAGGTACAACTAACTAACTTTATTACACGGCTTGGTTGAATGCTCGATTCTGATTGGTCAGTCATCGGTCATTATTTCTGGATAATGACCGATGAGCTCAATAACGGACCGCTGTCTAATCAGAGACTCAGAACACCTGCTCATATCAACCTGCGCTGCTTGATTTTATGCTTTATCCAACATGACAGCCATGTAAACAAACAACCAATGTCATTTACAACTAAACGTTGCTCTCAAGAATGTTTTTGAAAACATTTGAAATGAGAAATAGACGATGCAATAACCGAAAAGTCATTCTATTTGATCCACTACACTTCCTTGTTTATCGTGGCGCAACAACGGGGGAATACCAAAACGCTCGCCCCAAAACATAGTCGCCCCGGGGCAAATCCGGCGGTATTACAGGCAAATCGGCAGTAAATAGAATGGGGGGCGAGTGTGTTTTGGGGCGAGTTTTTTTCCATTTCGTCATTTGTTTTTGCGAGGCGAACTTGTCCGCCCAGCCCAATACTTATGGAATACTTTCATTGCCGTAAGCAAGGAAATACTTAGTTTTGTTGTTACTTTTGGGTAAATGTATTTATTAAGTAGCCGTGTAATAAGCAGGATAATGCATGGGGAGGTAGTCATTATTGAAATTTAAAGCCCGACAGGGCGATTAACCACCGAGGCGAAGCCGAGGTGGTTAATCGCCCTGAAGGGCTTTAAATTTGCATTATCCCTTGCCTATAGCCTAGCAGGCTCTATTCACAGCAGCCATTTTATGAAGACATTCACAGGTGTTACCAATGATACTAATGAAGGCTCTGTTCCATAGAGAGGTTTCCTGTTAGTAAACATGAGAGGAATATGACCGCGCAGCTGCGGGGGGAAGCCTATGGGTGCGTTTGGAAATTACGCACCGGAGCACACTCGCCTATTAGTTTGTATTGGCCAGTGCGCTCACTGCCGCTCAGGGCTGTATTTTCGAACGCGCCTTCACCCGGGCATGCGCAGATTGCGCATTCTGCTCTGTGATGACGTCGCGCGGAAATCCGTCTATTTAGTCTAGCACAGTGGTTTCCACGACCCCCATAACTCTGAGAGTGTACAAATGGAACCAAATGGACCCGTAACACACCTGTAAGGGGCCATTCCTGGACCCCAACTGTAGACCCACTGGTGTTTCCAGTGGGCCAACATGCACAATATTAGCACCCTGACTCTGTTTGACCAGAATGGAACAGAGCCTTCATTAGTATCATTGGTAACACCTGTGAAGGAAGTGATAATATGGCTGCTGTGAATAGAGCCTATTCACTCATGCCCAATTCAGACTACCAGACTGTAGCCCTCACTCACTTACCAATAGGTTTTGGACATCGCCAACTAAAGCCATAAGCAAATCGGTGTAAACGGATCCTGAACGTCCTGACAGACCCTCCACACTCAGTAATATCTGATTTATAGTTAGTTGTGCATTGCGCGGCGGACTGGAAATTGCCTGTCTACAAGCTCACAGGTTATTTTCGCTATTTTTGAAAGAATCTTGTGAAAGTGGTTAAGTCTGTCTGTAAAGTCTGTAAATATTTTATAAATATTTAGCCAATGAAAAGTATTCACAAGAGCTTGTTACTAAATAATAACGACATTGTTTAATTCCATTGGAAGTTTGGAACACAGGTTCTTTATTTCCAGTTCCTGAAAAGTAACAATATTATGGTCATTGTTCTAAATGTCACTATATTTTACTTGAATTTCAGCTGATGACCCAAAGGTAAAACAGAAGAGGAAAAAGGGATCATCGTTCCAGACCGTCTCACAGCTACACAAGGTGGGGGTTCAACCTTAGAGTCAGGCGCTAGGTTACCGTTTAGGTAGGGGATGCTGGGGGGTGAATGCTAGGTGTGTGTGGCCTGGATGTTGGGGGTGAATGCTAGGTGTGTGGCCAGTATGTTGTGGGTGAATGCTAGGTGTGTGGCCAGTATGTTGGGATTGAATGCTAGGTGTGTGATCAGGATGCTGGGGGTGAATGCTAGGTGTGTGATCAGGATGCTGGGGGTGAAAGCTAGGTGTGTGATCAGGATGTTGGGGGTGAATGCTAGGTGTGTGATCAGGATGCTGGGGGTGAATGCTAGGTGTGTGATCAGGATGCTGGGGGTGAATGCTAGGTGTGTGATCAGGATGCTGGGGGTGAATGCTAGGTGTGTGATCAGGATGCTGGGGGTGAATGCTAGGTGTGTGATCAGGATGTTGGGGTGAATGCTAGGTGTGTGATCAGTATGTCGGGGGTGAATGCTAGGTGTGTGATCAGTATGTCGGGGGTGAATGCTAGGTGTGTGATCAGGTGGGGGATGTTATGGATGGGAGATGGTTAAGACTTGTAGTGATGTTCAGCTGACTGAACACATGAACATCACTCAGAGTCTGGGCTGCCTCCTCTCTCTGGAGCTCCACCCACTTCAACAGGTCAAACACCGGGATAACTGGCATTTATATATATATGTATTTATATTATAAAGCAAGTACTCCAGTATTTAACTCCCGTACAAATGCAACTTTCACATGTAGTTGAGTAATACTTGACCAGGAGTATCTATACTTTGACTCAAGTACTGGGGTCGAGTACGTACTCTCACAAGGTAACAACGCAAATGACCTGGTAGCAAGCAATGTTAAACACAACACTGTGTTATGAAAATACACCAGGATTCGAGGAACACCAAGAAATGAAATTCACCTGGTAGAAAATAGTGTGTGTGTGTGTGTGTGTGTGTGTGTGTGTGTGTGTGTGTGTGTGTGTGTGTGTGTGTGTGTGTGTGTGTGTGTGTGTGTGTGTGTGTGTGTGTGTGTGTGTGTGTGTGTGTGTGTGTGTGTGTGTGCGTGCGTGCGTGCGTGCGTGCGTGCGTGCGTGCGTGCGTGCGTGTTGTGTGTGTGTAGGAGAACCTGCACAAGCTGATGGCCAACCTTCGCAGCACTCAGCCCCACTTTGTCCGTTGCATCATCCCCAACGAGGCAAAGACCCCAGGTAACGAATGTGAACAGTGTCTCTGGACCACAATGGAAACAAGGGGCTCTTTGTGTTATTCTTTTTAGCATAACCTTTGACTGTACTGTCTGTACTGTTAACAACTCTACCGGCCCCTATTCTGGGGGCGAACATTTGCCGGAAATAGATCTACAATCTCTTGTTATAGAAGGAAACAAGAGCGGACCAAGTAGCTACAGAGCTAATTCAGATCTGTTTTACTAAGTAGCCTTTAGATGGTCTCAGTGGTTAATGTTACCCCCCAGAAGCTACAGGTCACAGTATAATGACGATAATGTGGATTCCCTGTCCAGTCTTAATTCTATCGAATTAGGCGAGTTGCTAACGTTAGGTGTGCACTTTGTGAATGAAGCAGTGTTGATTTGGACCCAAAATTTTACATTCATTGTTTTTATATTAACCCATTTTGGGCGGGAACCCCTATTTGTAACTATACCTTTCAGGATGGGAACCCATTTTGGGGTTCCTGTTGCTATGTACAGTATATAGCAACATACATTTGTTGTAATTTTTTAATAAATATTTGATTTTTTCAGAAAACTGACAGGATTTAGAAGGCGTTTTTAGAATCGGCCTCAGATCTAAATGGGTTAATGTTATATTACATTTTTTATTGTAATCACTGTCCTAGTTATGTAAACTATCTGTATCTGTTTAGAGAAGTAGAGCCCAACTGCATGGTAAAATATAAACTTTATTTGAAAGGTTTGACAACGTTTCGATTTGACAATGGATCATCATCAGATCAAATTGACCTTTTTGGCCCAGCACCCATTGTCGATGTGCGTACGTTTAAGTATGCTTTGAACTATCTATATATGTCCATAATGTTTGTGATGTTCACAGGTATCGCAACAAACATTAAATTACTTCTCTTTTAGTTCTACTGGATCTCTTCTCCACCCTCACTAACATTTGAGTCTGGTTTTTATTCGTTAACGAAATTATCAATATATTTAGTCTTCGTTTTAGTCATCATAGCTTAGTTTTTATTTAGTTTTTGTCAGTGAAAAAAGGTAGTCGATGTTTTAGTCGACTAAATCAACACTGGAATGAAGCCTCAGAAATCACAGTGTTCAGTGGTGAAGCCCCACTGAACACAGGGAATAAGGTGTGTACACAAAGTGTGATATGTGGGGTTTCCCTGTGTGTTCTGCAGGGGTGATGGATCCCTTCATGGTGCTTCATCAGTTAAGGTGTAACGGTGTTCTGGAGGGAATCAGGATCTGTAGGAAAGGTTTCCCCAACCGTATCCTGTATGCCGAGTTCAAACAGCGGTGAGTTTGATACCCCAAAACCATGACAGCGAAACCCCAAACAACCCCGTTGTCGATTAATGATTCACTTTATAATTCAGTACATCCTAGTTCAGTGGTTCGCAACCTTTTCTGGATCAGGGCCCTCTTGAAAATCTTGAAAGCGTTCGCGGTCCACCCATCTGACCACTTAGAGAGATGGGTGGGCTGTGTGCATTTTCAGAGCATGTTTATTTGAGTTCCGCCTTGGATCAATGGAACATCAAGTTCTTATTTATCGGTAAATAAGAACAGAAAACTAATTTTTCACAGTTATATTACCATGACTTCTTATTTTAGTTCTTACATTCATTGTTTTTATATTAATGTTATATTACAATTTGTATTGTAATCACTGTCCTGGTTATGTAAACTATCTGTATCTGTTTAGAGAAGTAGAGCCCGCACTCCAACTGCATGGTAACATATAAACCTATTTGAAAGGTTTGACAACGTTTCGATTTGACAATGGATCTTCAGATCAAATTGACCTTTTTGGCCCAGTACCCTTTGTCGATGTGCGTACGTTTAAGTATGCTTTGAACTATCTATATATGTCCATAATGTCTGTGATGTTCACAGGTATCGCATACTGAACCCGTCTGCCATACCTGAAGACTCATTTGTCGACAGCAAGAAGGCTGTGGAGAAGCTCCTGGGCTCACTGGATATAGACCATTCACAGTACAAGTTTGGAATGAATAAGGTACACTGTTAATACTACCAGTGTTACTAGGCTACTGCTACTATGCATACTAGATACTACTACTAGTAGTGCTGCTACATGGGTCACATTGAGGATAGGCTCTATTCACAGCAGCCATATTATGAAGACATTCACAGGTGTTACCAATGCTACTAATGAAGGCTCTGTTCCATTTAGTGTAGCACAGTGGTTTCCACGACCCCCATAACTCTGAGAGTGTACAAATGGAACCAAATGGACCCTTACGGGTCCATTTGGTTCCATTTGTACACTCTCAGAGTTACACACCTGTAAGGGACCATTTGGAAGCCCATGAGGGGCCTTGGACCCCAGCTGTAGACCCACTGGTGTTTCCAATGGGCCAACATGCACAATATCAGCACCCTGACTCTGTTTGACCAGAATGGAACAGAGCCTTCATTAGTATCTTTGGTAACACCTGTGAATGTCTTCATAATATGGCTGCTGTGAATAGAGCCTATTGCCTCATGTTGTCGCTGACTGACATCATTTCCTGTCCTCAGGTGTTTTTTAAGGCGGGTCTGTTGGGATTGTTGGAGGACATGAGGGACAGCCGTCTGTCTATGATCCTGACCGTCGTCCAGGCCATCTGTAGAGGGAAACTCATGAAGATGGAACTGGAGAGGATGTCCATCGAGAGGTTATTATTATTATTATTGTTATTATTATTATTAATGTGATATTAAAATAGCTTGTTGATGTGCTATTTTCAGTGACGATATTTTGCGTAAAGCGAAAACAGGAGGGAGCCTCGTACAGAGATTGAAGTCACTTCCCTTCCTTTTGCGATTCGTTGAGCATTATCCAATCAGCAATGACGTGCCTACGTTACAGGTGACGTTCGGAAATCAGGCTCAAATGGAAGACTGCCAGGCTGAGAAGCCAAGTGAAAAGAAAACAAACAAACAAACAAAAAAACCTGAACGAGCGCCTCAGTCTGGATTCCAGGCTAACTCCGGTCAACTAAGTATAGTTTTGATGTGGTTTAACTTCAATCCTTTCCCACATGGATGCAGTGCAGGTGTATAAGTATAGGGTTGATGTGGTTCAATTAGGGGTGTGCCGATACACTAATTTCACGAAACGATACGATACGATATTTGGCTCACAACTTCGATACGATTTCGATACGATACGATACGCACTTTTTTTATTATGAAAATATATGGAGGAGAAAAAAAGAAAATGCTAACAAATAATTCTGTTTTTGCATTATTCAGACATGCAAACTTGTAGCTTTTCAGCTACAATAGCCGTTTTGAATCCAAATAGTATGACACCTGACCCGAAAAAAAAACATGTTGTCACTCTTTTCACTTCGGGGCCGTTTGCATGCCTGATTATTATGATTGTAAAAAAACAATTTTTCAAAAACGATATTTTTTTTCCCCAAAACGATACATATCGTCGCGAAAACGTATCGCGATATATCGCGGGACGATATATCGGCACACCCCTAGGTTCAATCCTTCCCCACAGGGAAGTGGTGAAGGTGTATAAGTATAGGGTTGATGTGGTTCCATCCTTCCCCACAGGGAGGCGCTGGAGGTGCTCCAGTTCAACCTGAGGGCCTTCTACTCGGTGCGGACATGGCCCTGGATGATGCTCTTCTATAAGATACGGCCCCTCCTCAGGAGCGCTCAGGTGGAGAAAGAGCTGGCCGTCGTCAAGGAAGAGTTCACCAAACTCAAAGACACCTTCGACAGGTCTGCTGGCTTGTCTGTCTGTCTGTCTGTCTGTCTGTCTGTCTGTCTGTCTGCTTATCTGATATTTCTGTCTGTTCATCTGTCTTTTTGCTGCAGGGTGGCCAAATTCCAATTATTTGAACTAGTCCATACATTACGTTAGGTGCGCAGGCGAAAGTAGTTGCAAATGTGGGGTTATCCCGAGTCCCGCCGCAGTGGGCCCCAGTGTCCCGTCGCGGCACATAGCCCATAGCTCGTGGGGCCATCCCACAGCTGGGCAGCCGTAACCATGGCGACATTCTTTTGCACAAAAACGCTAATAAACGGCTGAGATTTGGGGAAATCGAAAAACGGGCTTCGCTGTTCCGTGCACATGGTAATGGTCAATAGCTGTGTGAACATTTTTAACAAAAATCTTTGCTTCTGGGGGTCCCTGGCACAAAACATTTTCAGATGGGTGTCCGCGGCCAAATGTGTATCAATTTAGGGGTCCTTGGCATGAAAAAGGTTGAAAACCACTGTTTTAGCATAAGACAGATGCAAACGCGAAAGCAGATTCTGAAGACATGTTTTTTCAAATAAAGCATTCCAACTTGATTTTATTATTTGAATATCCGGATCCATGGATCCAGTCCGGATCTTCTTCCTAACTGAAATGTGTGTGTTAGGACTGAGGGGAAGCGGAAAGAGGCGGAGGAGCGACAGGTGGTTCTGGTTCAAGAGAAAAACGACCTGACTCTACAACTACAGGCTGTAAGTTACCCTTTAATTATAATACATATACAACTACAGGCTGTAAGTTACACTTTAATTATAATAAATATACTACTACAGGCTGTAAGTTACACTTTAATTATAATAAATATACAACTACAGGCTGTAAGTTACACTTTAATTATAATAAATATACAACTACAGGCATACACTTTAATTATAATAAATATACTTTAACTTAAATTGATTACTTTGATTAACCATTGCACGCCTAGAGTCAACATGGATATTGTGTTGTCTCCTTCAGGAACAGGACAACCTGATGGATGCGGAGGATCGCTGTAATCAGCTGATCCAGACCAAGATCAGCCTGGAGGTCAAGATGAAGGAGAACCAGGAGAGACTGGAGGATGAGGAGGAGGTCAACGCCACCCTGAGCTCCAAGAAGAGACAGCTGGACGACGAGGTCATCTCACTGAAGAGAGACGTGGACGACCTGGAAATAACCCTGGCTAAAGTGGAGAAGGACAGACATGCGATTGAGAACAAGGTAATGCTACTTTAACTAGTACTAAATGCTAATACCACTGGTACTAGTCAATTTGACTCATAAAGCACATTTAAAAACAACTCTCATTGATAAAATAGGCTCTATGCACAGCAGCCATATTGGAAAGAAATTGGGCTTCTTCTTACTTCCTTCACAGGTGTTACCAATGATACTAATTAAGGCTCTGTTCCATTCTGGTCAGGGTGCTGATATCGTGCATGTTGGCTCACTAGAAACACTCCATTTTGGTTCCTAAATGGCCCCTTATGGTGGGTGTGTTATGGGCACCCACCATCAGAGTTATGGGCGTCCTTGAAAATAAGACAACCACTATACCACACTAAATGAGCTAACAGAGCCTTAATTAGTATTATATTGGTGACACCTGTGAAGGAAGTAAGGAAGGGGCCCAATTAATTCCCAATATGGCTGCTGCGCATAGAGCCTATTCCTAGGCCTGGCTCACACAGTTAAAACAAGTGTTTTGTCGCTGCCTTATGCACTTACGTGAGGCATAAGGCCGGTTCAATTAACTCCCTATGGAAGTCACATGGTTTGATAAAACTGACTTGCCTTGGGGGAGGGGGGGGGTAGAGCGATAGAGCCGTGAGGCAAGTCAGTTTTATCAAACCAGTGACTTCCATAGGGAATGAATTGAACCGGCCTTATGCCTCACGTAAGGCATAAGGCAGCGACAAAGCGCTTGTTTTAACTGTGTGTGTGAGCCAGGCCTTACAATGTAGCTTAAGATTTAGCCAACATTCATACAAGTCTTCAGACTAGACCGATGCCTGTACGCATGCCCCTCCGGTTATGTAGTACCCACTGTACCCGTTGTCAGAGTTCTTAGTGCAGTACTATTAGCATAGTACTTTGAGGTTAGTCTCTGATGTCAGTACTATTGACATCAGGGATCCCCATATATGGGCATAAAAGGGACACAGACCGACAGATACAGACAGTTGTGAACTTCCATTTGTGGACTTGAAGTCACGTTAAAATGTGTTGTGAGCTTGTAGATTGGGTCTTTTTTCTATAAATTGTTCACCCCAGAATGGGGACAATATGGTTCATGTGGTTCATTTTGTATGAGCATAATAAAGGCTCTGTTGTTAACTACACCTTGCCGAAACGGCCGGGGATGGGAGATTATGTTTTCGCCCCTGTCCGTGTGTGTTTGTCTGTGAGTGTGTGTCTGTGTACAGCTAACCTCAGGCACAGCTGGGCCGATCAGGACCCCAAAGCTCCACCTATAGGGAGGGCCACAAATCCTCCGAATGTCACTGTTGCAGAAAGATTATTTGTTTTTCTATGTGCGTTCCCAGGTGAAGAACCTGTCCCAGGAGATGGTGGGCATGGATGAGCAGATAGCTTCTCTGACCAGAGAGAAAGATGCCCTGACGGAGGCCCATCAGCAGGTCCTGCATGACCTTCAGGCCCAGGAGGACAAGGTCAACATGCTGGCTAAAGCCAAAGTTAGACTGGAACAACAGGTTGATGATGTAAGTTATTGTACTGTGTTTATCTCTGTGTGTGATTTATGAGTCATGATTTTGAGCACAATGTTAACAATTTTGGACTACCTCCAAACAGACAAGGCCTCACTTTCTTGGCGGACATGGCCTCTTATTCTTTCTCCTGCTCTTCCCGTGTGCAGGTGGCAGGCTCTCTGGAACAGGAGAAACGGTCTCGAATCGAACTGGAACGAAACAAGCGCAAACTGGAGGGGGATCTGAAGCTGTCCATGGAGTCAGTCAGAGACCTGGAGACCGACAAGCTGCAGCTGGAGGACAAAATGAAAAAGTAGGGAAGAATAGCATGTCAAATGGATTATGGATTATTTTGTCCCCCTAAAGAAACTCGTGGAGGCAGCCGTCACATTACACTGCTGTACACTACATGATTGCTGCCTAAAAGATTGCCTGGGAGTAGTGAACCTTATGTGCCAGATGTGTTCTAAAGGGGCGACATCTATTGGCTGAATGTTGTCTGTTGTCTATTTCCAACACATTTTGCTAGCCAAGGATGGCTCAGGGTAGAAGACAGGATTAAGCAATTAAAGATGGGATTGGCTTTCAAGATAGTCAGAGGGGCTCTGCCCTCAATGCCCTCAATGCCCTCAATACCCTCATATCTGACTAACTACCTCACAAAAGTGAGCCACACCCACAGCCACAATACTAGAGGGAACGACAACAACGATCTGGGTCCATCCCCCTATAGAACAAACATGGGTACATTCTCTTTCTACTGCACTGCCACCAACGTGTGGAATGCTTAAAACATGTGGATCACTGGCTTCCTTCAAAACAGGCCTGAAAATGGCAGACAGAAAGGTGAAGGCATTCACTGCCTACACCCCCCCCCCCTTTTCTACTCTGGATTTTGGTGTTATTGTGTATGCTATGTTGATGAATTGAATACCAATAGGACCAATGGAAGCAAGTCCCCAGGACCTTTTTTTGTGTTAACATTTTAGCCCAAATGTATACTGTACCTCATGCTCATTTCTGTCTAATAAAGTATTCAATCAATCAATCAATCCTTTTAGATGATGAACTTTTATCCGGCATTGTTACTTTTAACTTATCTTCTTTTCCTCTCCTCATCTCAATCACTTTGTCTGTCTGTCTGTCTGTCTGTCTGTCTGTCTATCTGTCTGTCCGTCCGTTCGTCTACCCACCCACCCATCCACCCACAGGAAGGACTATGAGTTAACTCAGGCCAACGCTAAGATGGAAGAGGAACAGACTCATGTAGATCAACTCCAGAAGAGAATCAAAGAACTGCAGGTTAGTCAGACAGCTACAACAGTATTAACAATTATATTGTCTCCTGTATGGTGTAGTTAGTTATGTTATTAATATGTTGTAGTTATGCTTCATGTTGTTGATATGTATTGTGTTAGTCTGTTGTTGGTAATATGTTAATATGTGTATTTTGCATGTTAGTTATGTAGGTATGTGCTGTATGTATGTTTTTAATATTTCGTAAAGATGTGTTACTATTATGGGTGGGACAAAAAAATCTATATCGCTATACATCAATCTTATTCCCTCTTATCGTATCGTAGTGACAAATATTGATATTTTATTGTCTCGCCCCCTAGGGACTGGAGGTCCGGGGTGAGACTAACCGACAGAACTAGTCGTATGTGGCCAGGTTAAGGTTTTTTAACCAATCACGTCGCTTATACAAGGTCACGTTATACAAATTACGTGGCTACGTCGCTAGTTGAATACTAGGATAAAGATACCAAGAATTTGTAAGTCACTAAATTATGACTCACTAATGAGTTATGAGTCACTGTTATGTGACAATTGTTTACTGTGCAGCGATGTTTCAAAGACTGTCAGCGTGCACTGATTTGGTTGTGTATTGTTTCTTATTATTTATTGTTTCTGGATTATTATTATAACTCAAGAAAACGTCAGGAACAGAGAGATATAAAAGGTGATGGCTCTTGTTAATATATTTTATTATTAAGAAAGCACCATCCAGGTTTACATAAAGCATTTTTTTATAGATAGCACTTTAATGTGTCCACTTTTACATATTTGTTTTGTATAAATTTAATTTGCACAGGAGATTTTAGGGAGGGAAATCTTGTAAGATTTCTTAATATTTAGCCTTTTCATGGGTATTTTTTCTTCTTCAGTTACAGATATCGTGATGTGTTCTAGTCTAGATGAAATGTCTTGCAATGCATCTATTGTCGCACATATAGTGTATTGTGATATTGTTATCGAGGACCAAATATCGTCACGTATCGAATCGTGATTTACTTGTATTGTCTCACCCCTTGTTACTACTGTATGTTGTTGTTAACATAATATATTGTTTATGTACCAGACTCGTATTGAGGAGTTGGAGGAGTCGTTGGAAGCAGAGAGGATCTGGAGGACTAAGGCAGAGAGACAACGCAACGACGTGACCAGAGAACTGGAGGAGCTGGGAGAGAAACTGGAGGAGGCCGGGGGAGCTTCTGCTGCTCAAATTGCACTCAACAGGTTTTTATATATTTATTTATTTTTATGTGGACACGCCTCCAGTTCATTAAGTATACCTGGTTCTCACCTTAGCACCTCCTCCACCACCTTAGCACCACCCACCTGTCCTAGTCCCTCCTCCTCGTGCCCACACCTGTTGTGTTATGATATTGAGGGGGAGGGTATATTTTTACTATGTCACTAAAGGGCTGTTTTTCTATTGGCACGTTTGACCCTCAAGGTTTCAGCCTCCAGGTAGAAACTCAAAATAGTCAGAGAAGACATAAAACACCATAAAAACACCACCAGGGGGCTTAATGAAGTTATATCAACCTCATAGACACATGAAAAAAAAAGTGCAAAACCATGGCACCACCTCTTTAATATCTATATGTGTGCCACATTGACTTACATGGGAGCTTTGTCTGAGTCTATGGTCGAATGGCAACGCTTGCTAAATTGCCATTGGACAATCTCTGTTGGGGGGGCGGAGCTAAGCAAAAGGTCTATTGCACGCTGTCTCACAGCATGCCGTGTCTCAATGGTTGACCTTCCACCCCTAACAGGAAGCGCGAAGCGGACTTCCTGAAGGTGCGCAGGGAGCTGGAGGAGGCGGGTCTCCACCACGAGGCCACGGCCGCCACGCTGAGGAAGAAGCACTCTGACAGCGTGCTGGAGCTGGGCGAGCAGATCGACGCGCTGCAGAGAGCCAAGCAGAAACTGGAGAAAGAGAAGGCCGAGTTCAGGCTGGAGGCCGACGACCTGACCTCCAGCCTGGAGCAACTGTCCAGATCCAAGGTTAGCGTTCTACTGGTCTCGCGTAGCCAGACTATAGAGTATACTGAATTCCTGACGTCACTCCCACTACCCTTGGGTCTCTATTTCTTGTCTTTATTTTTTGTATTGAAAATCAAATTTTGAATTAATATCCATCAAATATGTGACTGGTCTTCCTGCCATCCTGAGCTGAATGAAGGCAGCATCAGTTTGTGATCGGATGTATTGATCGTTCATTATTGATTATGTATGTATTGATTATTGACAGACTGGAATGGAGAAGATGTGCAGAGTGTACGAGGACCAGCTGAATGAGTCCAGGAGCAGAGTGGAGGAGCTGCAGAGACAACTGACTGACATGTCCTCTCAGAAAGCACGCTCCCTGGCTGAATCTGGTACACACACACGCACACACGCACACGCACGCGCACACACGCGCACAGCCACACACACACACACACACACACACACACACACACACACACACACACACACACACACACACACACTTGTTCACTCACACTAACACAATCTGAATTGTCTCGGTCTTTCCACCATAATCATATTCCTGTTCCCTCTATCAATATATTGATCAATCGATCTGTCTGTCTGTCAATCAGCGGAGAACAGCCGTCGCCTGGAGGAGCGCGAGGCTCTGATTGGTCAGCTGCAGCGTTCAAAGATGGGGCTTTGCCAGAACACAGACGACCTGAAGAGACACCTGGAGGAGGAGACCAAGGTGACCTTTTGACCTTTGACCCAGGGGGTCATCAATAGTTCAAACTTATTCTGTGCAAAATACGAATCCACTGGCAGGCATGCAATCTGCTGCATTACTACCTTTACTGTTATTATTACTGTCATTACTATCACTCCTATCAGTGCCATGTCTGTTCTGGGCGTGGCCACTGTTCAGAATGCGTGCCGGTTCTATCTGTCTTAACGCTAAAAAACAAACGCAGTTATTTAGACTATTTTGGGCTAACCCTGAATCCATCTGCGTGTGTGTGTGTGTGCGTGTGCGTGTGTGTGTGTGTGGGTGTGTGTGTGTAGGCCAGGGTAGGGTTGGCCCATGCGGTCCAGTCATCGCGTCATGAGTGCAGCCTGCTGAGAGAACAGTTTGAGGAGGAGCAAGAGGCCCGGGCGGAGCTACAGAGAGCGCTGTCCAAAGCCAACAGCCAGGTGGCGCAATGGAGGACCAAGTATGAGACGGACGCAGTCCAAAGGACTGAAGAACTCGAGGACGCCAAGTGAGAAATTACTCATTACTACTACTAATAATACTAATAATTAGCACTTATATATCTACCTTATGTATCGCACACGTAAATGTATATATGTGTGTAACGCCTGGGATCCGAACCCGGGTCTCCCTCATGGGAAGGGAGGGACAATAAATGGTAAATGGTGCATTTATATATTTTATCCAAAGAGCTTTACATAGGTTGTGCATTACATTCATCCATTCACACATACATTCACACACACATTCACACACACATTCACACACACATTCACACACCGATAGCGGAGGAACCATACAAGGCACCAACCTGCTCTCATCGGGAGCAATTAGGGGTTCAGCGTCTTGCTCAAGGACACTTCGACACTTACTCTGGGGGAGCCCGTGATCGAACCGGCCGCTCTACCGGCCACTCTACCCCTGAGTCAATGTCGCCCCAATGTCACAATAAAGCCTAAAATCTTATCCACTAGCCTATCAGGGAATTCCGACTAGCAGGTTGCTAGTTAAAAGTCTTCTTTCAATTACCATGATATTAATCTGAGTTCCCAGAAGTTTTCGCCAGCTCACGCATACAGACGGGAGGGGCGAGGAACTTCTGGGCCAGAGCCCTGGTATTTGTGGGCGGGATGTAACTTACGCTCAGAATCTGAGCGGACGCGCCTCTTACCGGTCTGAGAGCTGTGCAACTCGTCTTAACAGTCCGACGAGAGGCAAACAACAATGGCGGCCGCAATTTC